>NW_020954559.1:3548416-3600674 GCF_900497805.2 Vombatus ursinus
TAGAGAGAGAGAGAGAGAGAGAGAGAGAGAGAGAGAGAGAGAGAGAGAGAGCCTAGACAGCATCTTTCAGAAGATTATCAAGGAAAACTTCTCTGAGTCCCTAGAATCAGAGAGTAAAATAATCATTGAAAGAAACCACAGATCACCTCCTGAAAGAGATCCCAAATTGAAAACACCAAGGAATATTGTAACCAAATTCCAGAAATATCAGATCAAGGAGAAAATCCTGCAAGCAGTCAGAAATAAACAACTCAAATATCATGGAACCACAATCAAGATCACGCAGGACCTTGCAGCTTCTACATTAAAATATCAGAGGGCTTGGAATATCATATTCTGTATGGCTAGGGTGCTTGGATTACAACTAGTCAGCAAAATTGAGCATAATTTTTGAGGACAGGAGATGAATATTCAATGAAATAGGTGACTTCCAGACTTTTCTGATGAGAAGATCAAAGCTCAATGGAAAATTTGATCTTCAAATATAAGATTCAATAGAGGCATAAAAAGGTAAACAGGAAAGGGGAAGAAAAAAAAAAGTTATTCCATAAGGGTAAACTGTTTACATCCCTACATGGGAAGATGATACTTATAACTCTTGAAAACCATATCTTTATTATGACATTTTGAAGGGATATACATAGACAGAGGGGAATGGATTTAAGTTGCCTTTGATATGATGATAAAAAATCTAATGAAGTGGTAAAAAAAAACTGTAATGAGAGAAAAGGAAAGGAGGCAGAAAAGAGTAAATTACATTACATGAAGAGGCACAAAGACATATTACAGCAGAGGGAAAGAAGGGAGGGAGATGAGCATTGGAAAAGGAAAGAATTCATGGCCAAACAGGAGATAGAGAACACTAGAAAATGCAAATGGATGATTTTGATTACATTAAACTGAAAAGTCTTTGCACAAACAAAGTCAATGCAACCAAGATTTGAAGGGAATCAGAAAGCTGGGAACAATTTTTACAGCCAGTGTCCTAATAAAGGCCTCATTTCTTTCTTTTTTTTCCCTCTAGGCAATGGAGATAAGTGACTTGTCCAGGGTCACACAGCTAGTAAGTGCCACCTACCTGCCTTATCTAAAATATATATAGATAACTGAGTCAAATTTATAAGAATACAAGTCATTCCCCAACTGATAAATGGTCAAAGGATATGAATAGGCAGTTTTCAGATGAAGAAATTAAAACTATCTATAGTCACATGAAAATTTGCTCTAAATCACTATTTATTAGAGAAATACAAATCAAAATGACTCTGAAGTACCACATCACACCTATCAGATGACAAAACAGGAAAATGATAAATGTTGGAGAAGATGTGGGAAAATTGGAACACTAATGCATTGTTGGGGGACTAGTGAAATGATCCAACCATTCTGGAGAGCAATTTGGAACTATGCCCAAAGGACTATAAAACTGTGCATACCTTTGACCAAGCAACAGCACTTCTAGGGCTATATCACAGAGAGATCATACAAATGGGAAAGTACCTACATGTACAAAAATATTTATAGCAGTTCTTTGTGTGGTGGTAAAGAATTGGGCATTGAGGGGATGGCCATCATTTGGGAAATGGCTGAACAAATTGTGGTATATGAATGTAATGGAATACTATTGTGCTGTAAGAAATATAAGCTGGCAGACTTCAGAAAAACCTGGAAAAACTTGTGTGGTCTGATGCTGAATGAAATGAGCAGAACCCAGGAGAACATTGTACACAGTAACAGCCACATTATGAAATGACTAACTTTGATAGACCTAGCTCTTCTCAGCAATGCAAAGATCTAAGACATCTCCAAAAGTCTCATGATGGAAAATGCTATCTACATCTAGAGAAAGAAATGTAGTGTCGGAATGAAGATCAAAGCATACTATTTGCTTTTTTTTCTTCTGTTTTGTTTTGTTTCCTCTTTCTTGTGGTTCTAATTCTTCTTTACAACATGACTAATGTTCAATAGGAATGTATATGTAGAGCCTATAACAGACTGCATGTAGTCTTGGAGATGGAGGCAGGAAGGGAGCGGGAGAAAATTTAAAACTCAAAAACTTATGGAAGTGAAAATTGAAAACTAAAAATAAATAAATTAATTAAAACAAATAAATAAATAAATAAAGTTCTCATTGTAGACCAGCCAAAAGTAAGCCTAAAATAAATACAGTAGCCTGATTCTTTTTTTCCCCTCCTTTTCAGACCTGACAAGGCAGCTGTGGTAAACCTCACTTAGGAATCTTTGTTTAGAATGAAATTAAAAATGATGAAGCCCCAGCCTTTGAAGACAAAATGTGTTAGGTGGTCAATTGGAAAGGAAATGTTCACCAGGCTTCTTGCTCTCTTAGATACATTAAGAATCAAAAGAATATGAGATAATTTAGAATGGTATAATCATCTGATAATCACTTTTTTGCCACTGAATTTTAAATCAACACCTGGGTTAAGCATTGGGAGTGGAATATGCAGCCAAATATATTCAAGGAAGCACTAGGATTTGCTTTTAATATTCATAAAGATCTTTTTAAAAAATGTAGCTATACAATATGTGCTAACACAGGTGGCACTTTAGGAAATTATGTCACATGACGGTGAATCAGCAGGTGCGTGATAATCTCTCTGCCAAGTAATATTGGACACAGGTATGATACTCACCTACTTTTTTAAATCATAGCAAAATATGTATGCAGACAATCTAGGACAACATAAAGATCTGTTTTAAAATTGGCAAGCACTAGTAGATATCTTCCCACAACATTTTAATTTGTATGAATCACTTGTTTATATTGCAGATTAAAGTTGTAGTTGTGTCTCACTGAAGACCCATATAGAGCACAACACCCAGCTGCTAAGCTATAAACTTGGTCAGCTAAAACTATCCTCCCACCGTACCTACATAGGAGAAGTCCACTGATCGCCTAAGGAGTAACTTGCTCATTCTGTTGAAATGTAATTATCAAGATAATAGATGACATGATGCAGTAGATAAAGTGCTGAATCTGGAGTCAAGAGACCTGGAATCTTCTACCTACTCCCAGTAGGATGTTGGCAAGACATTTTACTTATTTAGGCTTCTATTTCCTCATCTGGAAAATGAGGGAATTAGACTAGAGGAGGTCCATCATCCCTTCTAGCTCTAAATCTATGAGCATACTTAAAAAAGACTTTCACCAGTCATAGTGTTTGAAGTTTGTTCATTTCAGGACAACTGATTTCATTTACATAAGACCCAATTAAGGAAAAAAAAACAGACAAAATAGCAAAAGACAAGCTGTCAACCATAAAAAATGACAATGAAGAATCACAGGGGAACCATGCAATCTAACTTCTGTAATTACAAAGAAAAGTAGTAACAGTGAACATGACACAGCCATGCATAAATCTGTAGTGCTAATAGATATGGACTGTGCAAAATCAAAATAGAACATAATTCTCCCATTTGAAGTTCAGTCATTATTTTTATTCTTCTTTTTGCCATAGAATTCTAAATAGTTTTCAATGTCATTGTTTATAAATTTTGACCAAGAAATTATAGCATTAGTCTATCTATATGATTCTGATGTACAATATTTCCTTTCTCTTTACAATATCCTTTATTTTTCATACTGAAACTTCAATTAATGCAAATAGTCTCTAAGAAACATGAAAGAGGCAAAGTTCCCAATGAAAACAACAAAACAGATTAAGGGAATGAAAACAGCAACTTTGATTTAGTATGAAAACAATTGAGCTTGTGTGTGTATTAACTACAAGAAAAAATTGGAAGGCATGTTCAACTATATAGAGCTATAGAACGTTAATGTTCAAAGGGATATTAGAAGCTATTAATAGAGAATCTCCTTCTATAAAATCCCTTAACATATGACTAGCTACCTTTTGCATAAGTTTGACTTACCATTTCTATAATTATATAAATACATTTTGAGATAGCTCAATTATTAGAAAACTTTGCTTACATGAAGTTGAAATCTAAAAAAAAAAAATTCTACTCTCTCTTGTTTTCTGCCCCTTGGATGAAAACAAAATTAAATACAATCTCTTTTCCAAATAAATGGAATATTAAAAAAGAAACTTATGATGTCTTTTCTTTAGTTTCAATTTTCAATTTCTTTCAATCTATCTTTGTTCTTCCTGGCCTGTCTCTTAATAGCTGTGGAATCCTGTGTAAGTTATTTCACCTCTCAGATAAAGTTATTTTTTCAGTAAAATGATGACGTTATCATAGCAGCTTCATAAGGTTGCCATAGGAATCAGATAAAATAAAGCATGTAAACATTTTTGTAAACCTTAAAGCATCATATTGAGGCAGTATAGTGGATAAAGAACTGGACCTGCAGTCAGAAACACATGAGTACAAATTCAATCTCAAAACTTGCTTGCTGTGTGACCCTTAGAAAGTATTTTAACCTCTGCCTCATTCCCTCTCCCATAAAATGGCAATGATAACAGCAACTTTTTCCCATGGTTGTTGCTATGATAAAATGAAATTGTATTTGTAAAGCATTTCAAAAACCTTAGCATTCCATATAAATATTATTTCTAGTATTTTTTTTGGCTGTAACCATATCTACATATATATTTAGCAGGTATTATCATTAGGTTGTGGGTAGCTAACTAGCATAGTGGATAGCATGCTAGACCTGGAATCAGGAAGACTCCCCTTCCTGAGTTCAAATCTGACCTCAGACACTCCTAGCTATGTGACCCTGGGCAAGTCACTTAACCCTGTTTGCCTTAGTTTCTTCATCTGTAAAATGAAATGAAGAAGGAAATGTCAAGTCATTCCATATCTTTGACAACACAACCCCCAATGGGGTTATGAAGAGACAGACCTGATTAAAACAACTGAAGAACAACAATAAATTATTAGGTTACCTTCAAGTTCCTTTCCAGTTTTAAATATGTGTTCTCTTATACTATGCAATCCACTTGTTATCACGGTGATCATCTCCTGGGATGCCTCCAGTTTATCATTGTCCTTTCTAAAATGTGGCAGAACTTCATATAGTAACTCAAATTTGGGACCAGGGACTCTTGTTCTGGACATACGTGTGTATGTGTGTATGTGTATATGTATATGTATATGTATATGTATATGTATATGTATATGTATATGTATATGTATATACACTTATACACCCTCATACATACACTTATTTACACACATATATATATACATATACATGTATATGTATATGTATTAGTTTATTTGGCTTCCATAAAATATAAACCTTGTGGTTGCTTTTGTCCCTGAGGTTTGCTTTTTTTTTACATGAATTGCTGTCTGAAGCTAACTTTACACTTATTCTTCACATTTATTCCTATTCGATTTCATTTTATTACAATCAGACTTTTGTTCTACTCTGAAGAGATGATTTTAGTTCCTGCTTCTGTCATTCAGCAAATTGACATATGAGTAATTTCTCACAGCTTTATGCCACATGCAACCTTGATGATCTGGCAACCTATGCCTTCATGCAAGTCATTGGTAAACATACAGAACTGAACATGATCAAGGACTGAGTCCTGTATTATTCTACTTGATATCACCCTCCAGGATTACAATGACCCATTAATCACCACTTTGGGAGTTCTGCCACTTGGCCAGTTCTGAAAACACCAAATGGTACAATGATGAAGTTCATATCGTTTTTATCCTGTCCAGAAGGATATCATTAGAGACTTTTTCTTGCTTTTCTGATCCAGTTATTTTATGACTATGGCACTTCCCTTGTAATCTAATGCACTTGCCAAAAAAAAAAAAATGGTAAGGGAGGGGAGGAGAAGGTAATCTGGCATGTCTTGTTCTTGACAAGTCAATGTAGACTCTTATCGTCTACTGCTTCCCATTCTATATGTTCACGAACTACCACTTAAATAGTGAATGCGGGGCAGGAATTATAAAATATTGCCAGGACTGCCATTTCATTAATACATTTCCTCTACTCTTAAAAAAGTATACTCTTTTTGTGCATACCCAAATAAGAAATATTGATATAATTATAAACAACTGTTCTTCATCCCCACAAATAGGTTGAACTTTAAGAAGGATAAAGACAGCTCTAATTTACAAAACAAAAAAAGTAAAACAAACAAACAAAAAAAAAAACCTTTACAATTTGTGAAGTATTTTCTTCCTAAGAATACAAGGAAATAATTAACATTGATATTATTACCCCCACTTCACAGATAATAAACCTGAGGCTTAGACAGATTAAGCCATGTAGTCATCCCACTCTATCATATTGCCCACCTTTCATCATAAATTTAGGGTTATAAATCTAGAGTAAGAAGGGACCTTAGAAAACATATATTCCAAATCCCTCATTTTATAGTTGAGGAAACTGAAGTCAAAAGCAGTTAAGGAACTTTATCAAGATTACATCTGTAAAAGGTAAGAGAACCAAGGCTTTTGGCCAAGGTCCTTTGATACTACAAATTCTATACCACACTCTCACATGTCTTTCTAGCTGAAATATCAATAAATATCTGACACATTTTTGAAATATTTTCCTAGGGACATTATAGAATAATATATTTATTTTAAAATATGTAAGAAAAACCTCCCTGAAGGAAGGAGGAAAGATTGATTCATCATAATTTTATGATTACAATATTATGTTGAATCAAAGAGGTAACTTTCTAGAACAATATTATCTACACTATCTATGTAGCAAGAATATCACATTTTTAGCATTTTAAATAGGGGTTCTTGAATGGTGGGAAGTAACCACTTTCAATGATTTTGGTTCAAGCTACTTCATCTAGAATGGACTCTTAGAACCCTAAGTATAATGTACTCTCTCTCTTCTGCTTTCAGGAAAAGCACTGGAGGTGACCCAGATCAATTATATAATTTGAATGAAAAGTTATTGTAAGATCTCCCCTCTGTTCAGTTAAAACTTAGTTATTTAGTCACCAAAGAAGGTCTCCTTTGGAGGCCCATTTATAGATGGTTCTTTGTTGTTTCTTTTATCCTTCAGCCTGTTATCTATTACTTACAGTATCTCCTATAGAATAGGAGTAAACTTGAGAGAGACATTTAATTCCTTCTTAAATCCAATCCACAGTATTAATGCAAGTTCATTATGGACTACAAGCTTAATATCACTTAACAACATGTCATGCAAGCCAAGAATGTTAATGCAATCTTAGACTCCATTAAGATAAAACTTTAGTCCAATAATAAGGAGGTAAAAATACAATTGTATTCGGTCCTTGTTTAATAACATCTGTAGTATTCTATACTGTCCTGAGCAACACATTTTAAGAAGGTGTTTTTTAAGCTGGATAAGGTCCATAGGAAGACAACTGATGTGGTGAAGTGTCTTGAGTTCTTTCCATGTGAAGACTGGTTGAAGGAACTGGGGATACTGAAGGAACTGGGAAGGATGAAACTCAGGGTATACATGATAGTTTTCTTTGAACATTTGAAAGATCACAAAAAGGGGGGAAGGGGCTGACAATAGAACTTGAAGCAAGATAAAGCAGTTAAAAAGAAGACCATTTAACCCTGGCATCAGCAAAGAAGAAAAAAAAAAGTCTTCATAATGACTAGAGAGGTATTCAAAAATATGAAATGTTGCCTGAAGAAGCAGCAGATTCTTCTTCATTTGAAGTTTTTAATCAAAAGCTAAATGACATTTTATCACATATATTACAGAGGATATTATTTTTCAGGATTTTGATTGGGTTTAATGGCCTCTGAAAGCTCTTTCAGTTTTGAGATTCTGTGATTGAAATACTGCATCTTCTTATCATATGTAAGCTTTAGTTAGTATCAGCAGTCACACTTAAATCTTAATTATTTTAATTGGGCATACCAATTCCTCTTCCTTTCATTCTCCCAATTATGTCTTTTATTCTTGATTAGAATGTAAGCTCATTGAGGGCAGGGAATCTATTATTTCCTTGCATTTAGATCTACATCACTTAGCACAATGTCTGCTTTTGATAAATATTCTGTCTACCTGTCATTCATCATTCACACAGAAAGATTTTCAGTCTTTATAAAATACATATTTCACTTGAATACAGATTCTCATAATCAAAAGTTCATTATTACAAATCATCATTCTAAAAGAATGAAATGTGCTTATAAAGGTTATCCCTGCATGGCAACCAACAGAACTCTCTTCTATTTCTGCCCACTTTTTCTTAGCATTTATAATTTTTGAAATGAAGTTTTGGCTATTTGTTTAACTTTGCCTTTTCAAAGTGCCAGAACGGCCTCAGTACAAACCATAGTCTCAGTCATTTCATATTGTTTCATTCAGTATTGAAAGATATAATAAAAGCACTTAGCACAGTGCTTGGCACATAGTAGGTGCTTAAAAAATGCTTATACCTTCTTCTTGTAAGTATATATTCCAGAACTCACTATTAAATGTTTCTTCTTTCACTCACTCTCTCTCTACAACTGATACTTAGGCTGCTCCACCAAGAAGTAAGTAACATTAAGAGGCATACAAATTTACTAATAGCATAATTTTTGAAATTATGTAAATGCAAATAAGGAATATTTGTTTTATGGTTATAATGAAATAAGTGCTCATAAACTTAAATTCTGCTCTTATATATTCATATATTTAGAACTGTTTTGATCTTCTACCAAAGAAAAAGAAAGAAAGAAAGAAAGAAAGAAAGAAAGAAAGAAAGAAAGAAAGTAAGAAAGAAAGAAAGAAAGAAAGGGAAAAGGAAGGAAAACATATAAACATGTGGTTAATATAATTCCTAAATATTTTCATCTATTTATTAGGATTGATAATTTTAAAAGAGTTGAGAGAAGATGGCTTTTGATCCTTAACTAACCCCTTTGTAACTAAATTTGAGATTCCACATGTAAAATTAAGTGGGAGAAAATGTAAAGGAGAACTGGCCACATGGATACCAGAAAATTACATTCACATGTCTTGGAAACAAAACACAGGCTCCCTTTAAGAATAAAAGTGTCTTCTTTATATCTGTTTGACCTCAGAAGGTTAAGACTGAATATGGGAACATGAAGCCTTTTGTTTACATAGGCCAAACATAGCACTTCCCCATCCTTCTTTAGCTATAATCTTAATCTTGCCCTTAAGGAACAATTTGGTTGTATAAGGACAGGTAATTGCATCTTGTTTTCCTCTAGAGATCATCAATTTAATAATCAATTATTTTACGTGATAATACTGGCCTCCAACACTATGAAGTAGATCCTAACTTATAGGCCTGGGTGATTTGTGCTGGGGCAGGCAGGTGATATAGTGAAATTTCTGCTGTTTCCTTTTAGAGGAATGAGAAATAGAGGAGAAAAAGCCAACTCTAAGATATCTTCCTATCTCAATTTCCAATGGCAGAGTCTGCAGGAACTTGAATGAAGCTTTTATTGTTGTCATTCATTGAAGAAGGGATTCAATTCCATACCATCCAGAGTGAATCAAAGACACTGCATTTGATATTCAGGAAAATGAGGTGGGCTATTTGCACTGGGAAGGATCCCAAAAAAACCATTTAGAATCAAAATAAGAGCCTGAAAAAAATGGCAAAAATGAGAGTAATACATAGAGTTTTTAAGTGCTACTCTAATTTTTGATTGGTAAACATATTAATTATATTGAAACTCAAGTTATTAACAAATTGAATATTTAGTTCAGTCAAAACTAAGTCCTAAAATTAGGTCCTGAAAAGAAAATCAGTTAGCAAAAAGGACATATTTGAGTAATTTTTTGTCTCTGATGAAAATTGCTATGGGTGGAACAAAATATTTAAGATTACTAACTTTGAAGGATAGAAATTCACCTAATTTCCTAAAGTTGAATTTAAATAGGGTTATAAAAAAGTGTTTGGGAAAGAAAATAAAAAGTCAAATAAAACTAAATTATTCTTTTAAAGTATAAAGCATGTTATTTTCTCCTTTAAAAAATTATAAGTATAAACAGAAAAAGGAAGCATCAAATATTAGGAAGATAGTTTCACAAATGGAACCTTCTTTTTTTGTAAAATAAGTGACAATTTTCTTCAAATAAGATCCGTTCCATTTTAATCAACATAAAATAAAATGAGCAAAGGCACTTAGGAAGATATTTCATTAAAACAAAAGAACATTGAGAGATAAGGACTGCTCTGTTTCCTACATCTTCATGTACTTCTGTGAAATCTGATTCAAGCTTTTGAGTTTGAAAGGAATCAAGGTGTGCTATTTAGCTATGTCAGCAAAATAGCTCTGGAAAAAAAAAAATGAGTACTATGCCATGCATTTACACTATACCATATGAGAGTAAGACAATGGGCCTGATGACAGGATACTGAAAAGAACCTGAATATATTCTGCCTCCCCTTTCTAGTCTCCATTTATTTAGATTGCATGAAAAAAAAATGTGTACATAAACGGTCATTGCAATGATTTGCTTCTGGAAAAAAAAATCAGTTAATTCAAATCAGTCAATTCAAAATTTAACAGGTGTTGTTCAAGGGCTTATATTTCCTCCTACAGAATATTGTTATTCCAACTGCAGATCAAAGAGGTTAAAAAAAAACCTTTCTAAAAGAGATGAAGGATTTCCTATAATGAACTGTCTAATCTAGTCCTTCTTTGCATCTTCCTAAGGGATTGGTTCAGTGACTGGAGCTCCCTACAAGATGGTTTGGTTGACTAAAACTCAGGAGTCTATGAATTTTTGTTGGAGGAGGTATGCATTCCCAGGGGCCTGTCTGAACAGACAAATCCACTTGGCTCTTTTTTACCTCCACCTTTTCATTCATCCGAAGGGTAAGCAGCAAAGAAACAGGCTTGCTCTTTCCCTCTCCCTTCCCAGGAGCAGTTTATGATGTCTTTTGGCAGAAGCCCATGCCAAAGTGAAACATGATCTAGGCAGCAAAGCCAAAGGAACATTTCATGGATCTCAGATACTGATTGTAAGTCCTGCCTGGGGGTGGAGTCAAGAGGGCCGAGTGAAAGCAGGGACTTGCTTGAGTTCTCCCCCAAACCCCTCCAAATACTTATAAAAAATGGCTCTAAATAAATTCTAAAGCAGCAGAACCCACAAAAACACAGAATGAAACAAATTTCCAACCCAAGACAACCTGGATGATTGATTGGAAAGGTATATTGCACTGGGCAGGAGAGGATTGCAGTTTGGCATGGGCATGCAGGCTTCAGTGAACCTGGAGCAGGCCTCAGAGGACTAAATCACAGGCAGCTGTGGCAGTTTCCAGACTTCTCTACCCATGAACTCCAAAGACAACGTGGAAGGTCAGTGGGAAAAGTCTTTATCTTCAGTGAGAGAAAAGCTAGGTCTCAGTTGCAAGTCCCGAGCTTGGCCTGGGGCAGTGGCTGCCTCCTGAGCTTCTGGCCCACAGACTGAGGGTGAATCGAGTGGCTGATCAAAGGGGGATTGCAGGGATCTCTTTGCCAGTGCTGAGGCAGAAATCTCTTGCTTTGTCCCAGCTTGGATCTGGGTCACAGTTCTGAGGGGGGATCCTGGGATGAGAAGGAGTGCTGGTGTGGTGGAGCTTGTTGTGGCAGTAGAGAGGAAACACCTCTTCCCTTATCATACCACCTTAGAAGAACTGAAAATTTACAGGTCCCTGGAAGTGTCTCTGAAAACAGCTGTACAAACCCCCAAAGCTTGGGACAGTACATTCTCCACATTGCAAGCAGACTCTTACCTTAACAAAGAGCTTAAAACTCAAGTAATTGCCCAGGATAATGATCTTACCTTAACAAAGAGCTTAAAACTCAAGTAATTGGCCAGGATCATGAGTAAGAAGCACAAAATGAGTCAGACTATATTATCTTACTTTGGTGACAAAGAAGATCAAAACATACAACCAGAAGAAGACAACAAAGTTAAAGTTCCTACATCCAAAGCCTCTAAGAAAAATATGAATCAGTCTCAGGTCTTGGAAGAGCTCAAAAGGGATTTTGAGAAGCAGGTAGGAGAAGTAAAGGAAAAACTGGGAAGAGAAATGAGAGTGATGCAAGAAAATCATGAAAAACAAGTCAATAGTTTGCTAAAGGAGATTCTAAAAAATACTGAAGAAAATAACACTTTAAAAAATAGCCTAACCCAAATGACAAAAGAGGTCCAAAAAGCCAATGAATGCCCAAAAAAACAAAATTGGCCAAATGGAAAAGGGAGTCCAAAAGATTACTGAAGAAAATACTTCCTTAAAAACTAGAATAGAGCAATTAGAAGCTAGTGACTTTATGAGAAATCAAGACACTGTAAAACAAATCTAAAAGAATGAAAAATTAGAAAACAATGTGAAATATCTCATTGGAAAAACAACTGACCTGGAAAATAGATCCAGGAGAGAGAATTTAAAAATTATTGGACTATCTGAAAGCCATGATCAAAAAAAGAGCCTAGACATCATCTTTCAAGAAATTATCAAGGAAAAAATGCCCTGATATTTTAGAACCAGAGGGCAAAATAGAAATTGAAAGAATCCACTGATCTCCTCCTGAAAGAGATCCCCAAAGGAAAACTCCTAGGAATATTGTAGCCAAATTCCAGAGTTCCCAGGTCAAGGAAAAAATATTACAAGCAGCCAGAAAGAAACAATTCAAGTATTGTGGAAACACAATCAGGATAACACAAGATTTAGCAGCTTCTACATTTAGGGACCACAGGGCATGAAATAGAATATTCCAGAGGGCAAAGGAAATAGGATTACAACCAAGAATCACCTATCCAGCAAAACTGAGTATAATCCTGCGGGAGAAAAAGTGGTTATTCAGTGAAATAGAGGACTTTCAAGCATTCTTGATGAAAAGACCAGAGCTGAATAGAAAATTTGATTTTTAAATAAAAGACTCAAGTGGAACATGAAGAGGTAAACAGGAAAGAGAAATCATAACAGACTTATTAAAGTTGAACTATTTACACTCCTGCATGGAAAGATGACATTTGTAACTTATGAGACCTTTGTCAGTGTTAGGGTAGTTGGAGGGAAAAAAAATTTATGTATGTATATAGATAGATAGATAGATAGATAGATAGATAGACAGATAGAGGGCACAGGGTGAGTTGAAGATGAAGGGGTCTTATCTGGAGAATAAAATTAAAGGGTAAGAGAGGATTATACTAGGAGAAGGAGAAAGGGGAGGTAAAATAGGGTAAATTATCTCACAAAAAAAACAGAAAAGAAAAGACTCTTACAGTGGAGGGGAAATGGGGGAAGGTGAGAGGGGATGAGTGAATCTTATTCTCATAGGACTTGACTTAAGGAGGGAATAACATACAAACTCAATTGGATATGAAAATCTGTCTTACCCCATAGGAAAATGAGGGGGGAGGGGACAAGAGAAGGGGGATGATAGAGAGGAGGGCAGATTGGGGAAGGGGGTAATCAGAAGCAAATACTTCTGAGGAGGGACAGGGTCAAAAGAGGTCAAAAGAAAGAATAGAATAAATGGGGGGGAGGCAGGATAGGATTAAAGGAAATAGAGTTATTTTTTCACAGCATGTCTACTATGAAAGTGTTTTGCATAACTGTACATGTATAACCTGTAATGAGTTGCTTGCCTTTTCAATGAGGGTGGGTGGGGAGGGAGGAAGGGACAAAATTTGGAACTCAAAGTTTTAAAAACACATGTTTAAGAAAAATATTTTCACATGCAACTGGGAAATAAGAAGTACAGGAAATGGGGTACAGAAATCTATCCTGAAAATAGAAGGGGAAGGGGATAAGAGAAGGGAGGGAGAGATAGAAAGGAAAGCAGACTACAGCAAGGGGTATTCAGAATGCATGCCATCTTGGGGTAGGGGAGGGGCAAGATGGGGTGAAAATTTGGAACTCAAAATCTTGTGGAAGTAAATGTTGAAAACTAAAAATAAATAAATTTATTAATAAAGAAAAAGAACTAACCTAAAGCTTATATCAAAGACATTAAGATGAAACCCCCTTAGGGTTATTATAAGATATTCTTAATAACATTTATATCCTGTTGAATAAAGAGAGTTATTACTAATCCCCCCACCCAAAAAAACGTCCTGTCTAAATTCAAAAAATGACAGCAGCCAAGGCAATGATAGGATATTAAGATTTTTTGCAGTACATAGAGGCAGATATCTGCTATCCCACATGGCCCAGAAAGAGAGATCATGGAAAATGTTCCAAATTCCAAAATTTTTGTGTAGTGAAGGAGGTATCTTGATTTTTCAAAGCACTATAATGCCAGAATCCTGAGATTTAGTCAGAGAAGGAACAATTGTGTGTGTGTGTGTGTGTGTGTGTGTGTACAATATTGGCATTAATGTTGGATTTTAAGTAATGCCACATTACTTAATGCCAGCATTCCTCTTGGAAAAAGAAAAGGATAACCTATAGGACTCTAGAAGATGAAGGACCAAAGGTACATCAGAATGGGAACAAGGGACAGAGACCTTATTACCTCTTGCTTATTATGATAAGTGATTCAGACTGTGTAAGTCATCAAATGAAACGGATAATGCCTATCTAGCCCCACCTCCAAAGTTTGTTTGCTTAAACAAAAGAAAAGCTTAAAATATAAACTGTACTCTGTGTGGCAGGTATACATAGTATACCGAAAAAAAAAAGTGAAGGTTCACTAGAATGGTAAAGTGTAGCCTGATAGGCAATTTCAAGTTCAATTCCTTTCCTAGAGGGGTTTATGGGGCTATTGTGAATGTTGCATATGCTCTCTATATCTGTTAAATATACCTATAAGTCCTTTCCATCTTCTGCATTCTTCTCTTGTGTAAAATAAAAGCTATTCAATAACTGATAAGATGTACAAGACCCTACAAATATGGAAACCTAATCATGTGTGGTGGGAGCAATAATCTAAGCATCTTACCAATCAATTTAGTTTTTTCCTTAAAAGACATTTAAAGTTGCTTTGAGATTTAGTTAGCTCAGATCTTTGATTTAATAATGACTTAGGATGAAGCTTCTGATTGCCTGGGTACGTAGTAGTCAGGACTTAATAGAGATTCATCCTATAGTTTGTGACCATAGAGCAACAGCATAAACCTCACTGGGATCTTGTACTCACCTGAATACATGTTTTATCTGAGTGGAATATTCTTTCCCTATTTTGAATGTCCTTTCCTCTTCTACAAATAAATAATCTCCCTTTTGTTAATTGTTAGACAGATTTTGAGTTCTTCCTTTCATTCCAAGCCCAGACCTAAACTAGAAGAATTAGATCCAACACAAGAAAATGAGTATATTTGGATCTTTCCTTGGGTAAATGAAAGGCAAGGATATAACCATTCCAAGAGAAGCTGACTCTTAAAATTGTGATCCTGTGCTGCCCCTGAATTCAGACTAAGTCCCTGTGATCTCTTACATCCATTTTCCTTGCTGTCCTAGAGAAGAATACATGGATAAGTTGAGTAAGTCCAAAAAAGTCTGAGAAGGATTACCACCTCACTTTGGAAATGGGTAGCTCTTCCTACAAGGATCTATGAACCTATGAGTCTATGAATCCTGAACCTTAGTCAATCAAATCATTTTGGTGGTAACCCAGATCATTGGAACCAATCCCTTAGGAAGAGTCAAAGGGCATTTCCAAACTAGCCAGACGATCCTGGAACAGTTGCAGACTAAGTAACATCATCTCTCAAAAATTATCTTCACAAATAGACTTGATAACAACTTCTTCATAAAATATCCCCTATATCTCTATTTGATATATCATTGGTGAGGGGAGGGGAGATGGAAGAAGGGATAAGAAAAAAAGACATAGGGAAAGATAATGATATGTTATGAAGAAATAAAACTCCTAGGGAAAAAAAATCAAAATTATTCTCAAAAATCTTACTTAGCAAAACAAATTGATAAGTAAATAAATAATGAAATAAGTGGATAAATAAATAAAAATAAATGAATTAACAAATTAATAAAGAGAAATTATTTTGGGTTAGGTACTCAAGAAGCTATTGTAGGTTCCCCTTGTAATTGTTCCCCCTTTCCAGTTGAGTTGAGATTTTAGGGGGCAGCTGTCATTAGAGAAATCTTTGTGTTTCTTTAACACTAAGACTTACACAAAGCATATATGCTTGTTGAATATTTTTAAATAGCATTTTTTTTCCAATTACATGTAAAGAAGAAACAGACCAAAAGGAAAAAAAAAGAAAAAAATTTAAAAGTGGAAATTGTATGTTTCAATCTGCATTCAGACTCCATCAATTCTTTCTCTGGATGTGGATAGCATTTTCCATTATGAGTCTTTTGGAATTGTACTGGATCATCATATTGCCGAGAAGTAAGTCACTCATAGTTGATCATCGCATGTTTCTGTTACTGCATACAATGTTCTCCTGGTTCTTCTTACTTCACTTTGCATCAGTTCATGTTTTCATTTCTAAATTGTTGTTGTTGTTGTTTCTGAAAATTGCCTGCTCATCATTTCTTATTACAAAATAGTATTCAATTATATTCATGTACCACAACTTGTTCAGCTATTCCCCAATTGATAGGCATCCCTTCAGTTTCCAATTCTTTGGCACCACGAAAAGAGCTACCATAAATATTTTTTGTATAGGTGCATCCTTTTCCAATTTTTATGATCTCTTTGTGGTACAGACCTAGAAATGCTATTGCTGGGTCAAAGGGTATGCACAGATTTACAACCCCTTGGGCATAGTTCCAAATTGCTCTCCAGAGAGGTTGGATCAGTTTGACAAATATTTTTGAAATGAAATCTAAATAACATAGTCCTCCATCAGCTGCTCATCTCAAACCTAATATAGCCACACCCTAATAGGTATATTCTATTTTCCTGAAGAATATTTTATTAGTAAATCCCCACTTAATGCTCTATCATGCTCACATGCTTCTGATGTTAATCGTCAGGAGATTATATAATTAAACCACAAAAATATTTCTTCAATATAAAGATGGAGCTTTAAAAAAAGGGAGTGCCAAATATTGAATCAGGAAGACCTGAGTTCAAATGCAGCCTCAGACACTTATTAATTAATAATAGCTAATAACATATACTATGTGCTAGGCACTGTGCTGATCTTTTTGACATTACTATTTCATTCATTTCTCACAACCCACTGATATAGATACTATTATTATCCCCATTTTAGAGCTAAGGAGACTGAGGAAAATAGAGGTTAAGTAAATTGGCCAGGATGACACAGCTAGTAAGTATCTGAGGCTGGATTTGAACTTGGGTCTTTCTGACTCCAAGACTACTGTGACCTGGACACTTAAACCTCTGTTTGCCTCAGTTTCCTTAACTATAAAATAGGTATAATAACAGCTGCTTTTCCTTCTTCCCTACCTTCCTTATTCATTCAAAATACTTTATAAGACAGTATCCTAGGTTTTGGTAATGCAGAAACAAAATTGAAACAATTTTGTCCTTAAGGGTCTTAAAATTTATTGTAGAAAATAGCAGGTATACAGGAAAAATTAAATCCAATAACCATAAGAAATAAATACCTACAGATTTGGCAGCTGAACTAGCACAAGGGGATCAGGAAAGGTCTCATGAAGTAGATGACATGAACTGAATTTTGAAGGAACTTGGGAGTTCTAAGATGAGGAAGTAAAGAGGTTATGAATTCTAGGCATGAGTGGTGATTTTCTAAATGTGAGGAAACAAGAGCTGTAAGGTTGTATATTCTGCAGTGCAATCCAGTTTGGTTGTATCATGGGCAGATAAAGGGGAATAAGGTATGACAAGGCTGAAAAGGTTACCAAAATAGGCATATCCAGATAAACAGTTGATAACTTTATTTTTCAAAGATTCTTAAGTTCATAGATTTTTTAGCTTGAAGGGAGTTTGGAAGCCAACCATCGTATTCTATCATTTTATTGATGAGAACACTGAAGCCCAAGAGGAGTTAAATGATCTTCCCAGGTTCTCATCATAGCATGTTCTAGTTGATTGATGTCTAGCCTATGAAGCAGGAGGACCTGAATTCAAATCTTGCTTTTGATACATACTATTTATGTATGAACATAATTATTCTGGCCCTAAACAACTCTCTAAAACTTTATACTGCAGAAAAATTGCTTATCAGTATTAGTGCAAGACTTTTCCACACTAAAGCCCAAACATTGGTGAAAAATCAAAGGTTAGAACAAAAACAATGAACAGAAATACTTAGAAGGTAGATAGATAGATAAATAGATGACAGAAAGGTAGATGATAGAAAGACTGAGAGAAAGAAACAGAGAAACAGAGGCAGACAGAGATGAACAGACAGACTTGTGGATTAGCTCTTATCAACTTTGCTCAGTAAGTCTCTGGCCTGTTGCCAAAAATAAAAACAAAACAAAACAAAACAAAAGACTGCTGGCTTTTTTTTAAAAAATTATGCTTATAAATGTACTCAGACTATTTTGTGGTGGGTGCATTCAGTGAAAAAGATAAATAAGTCAGTTTATAGGAGGACTGTTTCAAGCAATCTTAAAAATCACAGAATAGCTGGTTCTAGACAAATGCTAAAATTGAAATATGCTTTCCCATGTGGTCAAATCTCCTTTCAATGTATGCTTTGGATGAAAAAAAATTGAGGATTTCTATCTTATTTAAAATTTGATTGCTGTTTGCCAAAAAAAAAGTTCATACTTATTAAGAGAGCAAAAATAATCCTTTGTCTTATTTAAGAAGGAAATCTAGCCATATGTGACTGAAAGAGAATCAAAATCATATTCTCATTTTATACAGTTTTCTAATGTAGTACTGAAATGCAAAAAGTACAAAGATATCAAAATATTGCTACTTGAGAGAATTCTTTTGAATCTTTGTACTATCAACTTTTTCATGTTATTTGGAGTTTGCTTATTTTTCACAAGGCATATTGCAAAATTCAGCATGATTTAAGATTTTTTTCTCAAAGATAAATATTTTCCCCTGCGAATTTTATTGCAGCAGTTTTATTTGTGTCCAGGATCAAGAACGTAGGTACTTTAGAAATGTCCCAAGTGTCACGATGGATATATTACTCTATAGTTGTATTGGTCCAGGCCAGATTTTAAGAAAATTCTCTTCTGGATTCCTCTACATAAAACAATAACTTTCAAAACAAATATAGAATCACAGAATTCAGATTTTGTTGGGCCTTCAGGGGCCACCTAGGCTAACTTTTCCATTTTATGATTGAGGCAGCTTTCTGGTCAATGGATGATGGACCTGGAGTGGTCTTAGACATTTACTAATTGTATGACTTTGTGCTTGTCACTTACCTTCTGCTTGCCTTAGTTTCCTCAGTTGTAAAAATGGGAATAATAATAATAACATTTTCCTCACTGGGTTTAAGTTACTTAGCACAGTGTCTGGCACAAAATAGGTACTATATAATGCTATTTTCTTTCCTCTCACAATCCAAAATATTTTATTTCTTATTTTCTCCAGTTATTTTTCTGTGCCCACATGACAAACAGGAAAACAAAGTGGGAAATACTCTGAATCAGTGAGAGCCCTTGGAGTTGGACCTTGGGTAAGACAGAAATAGCTATGACAGAATTTCCAGTTCAGCATCAGGGAATATCCAGGGTCAGTTACAAGGTCCCTTGGACTTAATACTTCTCTGCTGAGATGAATCTCCCTTCCCTTAGCCATGCAAATAAGTTTTTTTTTTTAAATGAGTTTCTAGGGTTTCTGATACATTTGGGTGAGATAAAATTCCTGAAACTGATTTATAAAGGTAAAAAACTAGTCATGCTCTGGAATGATTGCATGCCAATGCAGGGGATGATTCTCTAGGGTCCAGTGATTTAACACTACTATTTACTGAAATGAAAAACTGCCAGGCCAGAGGTGTAGCCTATTAAAGGTGCTGAGTTATCTACTTTCCAAAATAACAGCTCAGAATTCTTGAGATACACCAATGCAACTCAATAACTACCTTAAATATAAAATTTAAAGTGTAAAAGTAACCTTGTAATATCTAGAGAGAAAATTTGAGGATTTCATTTGGCCACACAAGTAAAGTTCACCATATTTAGTAACACTAAAAGGCTTGATTGAAGATTTTTAAAGTCTAATGAAATAAACTGCATGACTTTATTGGTATCTGAATCAAAATGAGACATATCCAAGGAGTATTTACAGTGACTTGGAATAACAAACTAACCCACAAGCAGTAACAAACTGTAGGCCTGTTTATGGACATAAAGTGATGAGTCTGATGGACAGTGACTGAGACTTTTAAAGTATGCTCTTTCTGCCTAGAGAAGAGGCTAAGAACATTTGAATCTCACAATTTTGGCCAAAGCATTCTAATTTCCAGAAGCTGTTGAGCAAAATAGAAGATTTTTTATAATTAATCCTGATCTTTAAAAAAATCATTCTAGCTCACCCCTTCTTTTATTTAAGTGTATATGGATATATCTTTAAAGGAATTCATTTGTATCATCATACACATTGCACTGTGCTATATTAAAAATCAAATTGATTTCTTCATAGGTGGAAAGCTATATCATGGAGTCAGGAAACAATATGAGATTTCCAACAATTATGTACACACAAGAAGTAGCATAAAAGACACGCATGAATGGGAAAGGAGGTGGTCTTATATATTGGGATCAAGGAATAATAAATGAAACTACAAAATTAAAAAAAAAAGATCTCGAGTAATCCCTCCTATAGAGTCTATGATAGAACATAGATAAAAATACCATAGGAAGAGTTGTAATCTGAGCTAATATAAAGAGTACCAATGGTCAATCAATAGTAAACAAAAGGATATTTACTTAATCATAGCAGAAGAAGGGTATTCAATAAGTATAAGAACTTAGGATACCTCGAGTTGATTTGCTGAGTAAAGTTCTCATTTGTTTCTATTACCCACCATGAGGCACCAACCATCAGTGAGGTATCTAGAAATCTTCATGGTTGTTTTATACTCAATCAACTAGAAAGTGATATTAATAGTTTGAATCTTTATTCCCACAAGACAACCAAGTTTTGCAGTGAGTCTCAATACCTTTTAAAGGAAAAAAAAAAAACTTGTGTAAAAACAGGGATTAAGATATTGATCCTGGGGCACCTAGGTGGCACAGTCAATAGAGCACTGACCCTGAAGTCAGGAGGACCTGAGTTCAAATCCGGCCTCAGACCAAATACTTGACACTTACTAGCTGTGTGACCCTGGGCAAGTCACTTAACCTCAATTGCCTAAAAAATAAAATAAAATAAAGAAATAAAAAAGATATTGATCCTATCACATTTGTATTCAAGTTTTTGAAGGATTATCACATGGAAAGTCAAATCTATTTAAAAACCGTTTTTTTTTTTTTTTTTAAGCACCATATATTATGCTAAGAACTAAGAATACATAGGAAGGTAAAAACAATCCTTGGCAAAAACAGTCCTTAACCTCAAGGAGGAGACAAAATGCAAACAACTGTACAAGTAAGATATAGACAGGACAAACTGGAGATAAGCTCAGAGTAAAATCACTAGTGTAAAGGTGAATCAGGGAAAAATCTCTTTTAGAACATTGTATTTTAACTGAGACTTGAAGGAAGCTAGGGAATGAAGATAGTGGTGAGGAGTCTTAAAACAACAGGCAAAGAAGTAAGTCAGGGAAAATGCACAGTCATGGACTGCCTAGGATAAGAAACTCACACCACTGACTCCTATGTCCAAGGTCACTAAATCATAGAATATGTGGAAGGGGGGAAAGCTGATAAAACTGGGGAGGGGGCAGGATTTGATTTTTGATACTGGAGGTATTAGGCAGTCATTGGAGTTTAATTATTAGAGGGTGATGGTCAAATCTGCATTTTAATTTGTTAGGCTTTTATCTAGTTTTTTTTTAGTTGCATATCTAATTTGTTGATCTGTTCTTTCCTTCTTTCTTTCTTTCCTTCTTTCTTTCTTTCCTTCTTTCTTTCTTCCTTTCTTTCTTTCATTGATATAAGCATTTAGAAATACAAATATTCCCTAAGTACTATTCTAACTGCATCTTACAAATTTTCATACATTGCCTCATTGTTGAAATTTTCTTTAATGAAATTGTTAATTGTTTCTATGATTGTTCTTTGACCCACCCATTCTTTAGGATTAAGTTATTTATTCAGGATTAAGTTATTTATTTTTCAGTTTCTGCTTCAAAGGTCCTTTATTGGATATATTTTCTTTTCATTATGGTAAAAAAAAGATACAATACTATTTCTGTTTTTCTACATCTTTTGTGAAATTTTTATGCCCTAATACATTGCCAATTTTTGTAAAGGAGTCATTCGCAGCTGAGAAATAGGTATATTCCTTTTTATCTCCAATTAATATTCTCCAGAAGTCTATCATTACTTTTACCAAATCTATTCATTTCTTTAACTTCATTTTTTTTATGGCTAGGTTTACCTAGCTCAGAGAAGGATAAATTGAGGTTCCCCACTATTACAGTTTCAGTATCTATTTTCTCCTGTAACTCACTTAATATTTCCTTTAAGAATGTATATGCTATGACATTTCATGCATATATGATCAGTATTGATATTAATTCATTGTCTATAGTACATTTTAGGAAAAAAATAAGCTTATCTTTTTTTTTAAATTAGTTCCATTTTTCCTTTTGCTTTGTCTGATAACATGATTGTCATCCCCTGCCTTTCTCACTTCAGCTATAGTATACTACATTCTGATCCAACCCCTGATTTTAACTCTATGTCTTTCTGCTTCAAGTATGTTTCCTATAAACAGCATACTGTCAGAATCTAATTTCTAATCCATTCTGTTATTCTTTTCTGTTTTATGAGTGAGTTTACATTCACATACAGAGTTAAAATTATTTTGTCTTTCCCTCCATAATATTATACAGATTATATGTGTGTGTGTGTATAATGTGTGTATTATACACATATATACACACATATACATACATATGTGTAGGTGTTTGTGTACACACACACACACACACACACACACACACGCAAATTCATTCTGACTAGGACAAAGGTCATTTTCTGCCTCATTTCTTACCTTACAGTTGTAGCTGTTAAAACTTGCAAGATCCTGATTGTGCCTCTGCAATACTTGAATATTTTCTCTTTGGCCTAAGAATTCTGGATTTTAGCTATAGTATTCTTAGGAGTTTTCATTTTGGGGATTCATTCAGCAGATGACTTAGGAATTTTTTTCAATTTATACTCTACCCTCCAGTTTTAAAATTTCTGGGAAATTTTCCTGTATAATTTCTTAAAATTTGATACTTTTTTTGTTTGTTTATGGCTTTCAGGTAACCCGATGATTTTTAAATTATCTCTCCTCAATCTATTTTCCAGGTAATTTTTTTTTTCCCTCTGAGATATCTCTTATTGTATTCTATTTTTTCATCTTTTGACTTTATTTTTCACTATTTCTTGATATCTCATGAAGTTATTAGCTTCCATTTGATCAGTTCTAATTTTTAAAGAGTTATTTTATTCAGCAAGGGTTTATACTTCTATTATTATTGGACAATTCTATTTTTAAGGAGTTATTTTCTTAAGCAGTATTTTGTAACTTTATTTAAAACCAAGCTGTTAAATCCTTTTTCATCATTCTTATGTAGCTCTCATTTCTTTTTCCATTTTTCTTCTACCCCTTTAATTTGTGTTCTGGTTATTTTTAGTCTTTTTTTAAAATTTTTTAAACTCTCTTGGGAATTCTTATTGGGCTCTCTCCAATCTACATTTTTTTTTTTGAGACTTGACTTATAAATGCTTTTGGGATGTGGCCATGCCAGAGGAAGGAAAGGGACACATATGAGAAATGTTTAAAGGCAAAATTTGCAGGTCTTCACAATATATTGGATAGGGAAATATATTAGACTTGTCTAGTTGTCCTCTTGATGTTCAGAATTTAGAGCAATTTATTCAAGCTTCAAAGAGGAAAATTCAGGCTCATTATAAAAAAGGATTTCCTAATAATTAGAGCTATTTAAAAATGGAATGGGTTATAGAATCCTAATAATTAGAACTATTTAAATATGGGATGGTTTATAGAGTATTCTTATTTCAGGTATGAATTTACCAAAATTTTGGGAATTTTTTTTTCTTTACATGCTTCTTCATTTATAAAATGGGGGATTATGATACTTGATCTCACATAGTTGCCTTGAGGAAAGTGATCTGTGACTTGTAGAGCACTATCTAAATATAAGTTTTGTTATAATTTTTGCATTCATAGTACATCACCCATTCCAGTTGCTAAAATTACTGGATTGTATTTGCAAGGTCCAAGTCACTGAAAATCTAGATATCTAGCTATAGAGATTGGTACAATGCCACATACACACACACACACACACATAGGTACATACTTACTTGCTAAATACTGTGCTAAGTTCTTTCGTACAAACAGAAAAGTAAAACAAAATAGAACCTGCTCTCAAGGAGTTCACACTCCAATAGGGGCAAATATATCTCCCACCAACTACACTACTTGGTTTCTACTCCATTATCATTGACTCCTTCCCCCATCTCCAGGATAAACTCAACACCAGAATATGCATCATGACAGAAATTGCTTCAACTTTGGAATGTGTAACTCATCAATCACCTCAGATTTTCACACTCCCCCTCCCCAATCAAGGGTTGGAGGGCAAAGCAAAAAACTCCTCCCCAAGAAGAAGGGCCCAGAAGTTCATCCCGCTCTTCATATCCCAACAGATTGGTTTCAACTAAGTGGCTTCAACTATAACATTATCATGCTCTTGCATTAGGTATCCTCTTGACTCAGCCCCCCTTCTGGCTTTTTGGCTTCCTTTTGTTAATGGTCACAGATTGTAAGATTAGGTTATAAGCTCCTTAAGGTCAGAGACTGTCTTTTTTTTTCTTATTTGTATTGATCCTGCTTAGCACACTGCCCACCATATAGTAGGTAGGTATGTATTATATTGCATTGGACTTTACATGGCTGGTTGTTTGTTTTTGGAAGAGGACCATGGAATCAGGAAGATGATATCATGGTTTGCAGATGAATTGGATTTAAGTGAAGGAGGGTTGTGCAAAGTTACTACCAGCCTCACTTTCTCCTTCTGAGCCATATGGGTTCAATGACAAGCTATGGATAGGAGGACTGGAGATGAACCTGAATGTAGTGGCAGACCTTGGCCTTTTAAAGTTAAGTCTTTCCCAGGTCTCAGTTTAAGTGAGGCAATTCTCATTTAGTGCTTAAGACTAGGTAAGAAATAACACAAAGAATGGCCTCTTTTACCTAGTCAAAAAAAAAAAAAATCGGGGAGGGGAATATCTTTAGGATTTCTTGTCCAAAACAGAAATAGTTGCTATTTACATTCCCTCTGACCCATGGGGCAGAAACAATGACCACTAAGTGGGGCTTGGTCTCAAACCTAGAATGGGAACTATAATGACTTGGAGCTACAGGAAGGGAAGCCAAAAAAAGGAGGAACAGTTCAGTTTGGCAGAAGTATTTCAACATCAATGCACACTAGAAGTTCATGGTTATAAGGTAGAAGGGACCAACTTCATTTTATAGGTCATAGTATTTAACAGTTCTATAATATTTTTATGTTTACAATTGGCTATCCCATTTATGGCCGAGCAAACTGACTTTTAGTAACTTACCTAATGTCAGAAAACTCCTATATTTCACAGGCAAGATTTGAAAAAATCAGCTAATAAAGTTCCCACATTTTGTAAGATGTCTTTCCTATTCCTTCTGAGTGTTAGTGTTTCACCTTTACTTTGTTATGTATCACCCTAAAATGCAGAGGAAAGAAAAACCTAACCTTCAGCACACCCAGATTTTGACTTTATTTTTCATTATTTCTTGTCAGTATACATTCATTAATCACCTACTATATGCTAGGCACCTCTGACACTACCCCCAATATACCCCATATATATTTAGTTTGTGTATGTTTTACATAGGTTTCACCCATTTGATTTGAGCAGGGATTGTATTTTAACCTTTCTTTTTATATCTATTATTTAGCAGTGTCTGGCTCAGAGTAGGTCTTTGGTAAATACTAGTTGACAATCTGACTGAATTTATTAAGTACTAACTATATTCCAGGCAGCTAAGCTATAGCACAGAGCCTAGAATCAAGAAGACTGAGTTCAATTCTGGCCTCAGACACTTACTAGCTGTGTGACCTTGGGCAAGTCACTTCACTTTGTTTGCCTCAGTTCCTCAACTGTAAAATGAGCTGGAGAAGACAATGGCAAACCACTCCAGTATCCTTCCCAAGAAAACCTCAAAAGGGGTCATGAGGAGTTGAACATAACTGAAAGACTGAACAACAAGCACAAACTATGTCCCAGTCCTTGTACTAAGTGTTGGAGGAATAAATAAATAATTAAAAAACAACAACAACAAAAAACAAAACAAAACAAACAAAAAAACAGTCTTTGTTCTCAAGGAGTTGCATTCTAATGGTGAGCAGCTGGAGGTAAACCAACATGGTTGATTTGAACCCAGGTCTTGTGATTCCAGATTCAGTGCTCCTTCCATTCTACTAAACAGGCTTTAAATGTTACTTCTTGTGGTTTCCTTTGTAACTGAACACGCAACACTTCTCCTTTTTGAAAATAGGCATTGTAGATCAGAGGCAACAAACTTGCTTCAAGCTATAAGTAGCAGCAAAATTTCCAGATGTGGTTTAAATAGAATGACACGTAATCTGGAAATGTTTAACACAATTTTTAAAAAATGCAATACAACATAGATAACTTTACTTTTTTTTTTCTAAAGTCAGTAAGTGGCCAGCATGGCCACCACTGTTGTAGAAAATTACTGTCTTAGAGTTGATTGTTTCTTCCTTAGTTAGTCATAAATTTGTCCAGATTAGAGAATGACAATGTGGGAGGTTGTTTCACAATAGAGTACTAGGATTGGCAGAGTATTCAGCTTTCCCTGAGACATTTTCTCTTGTCTCATTTGGAGCAGAAAATCTGGGTGTGCTGAAGGTTAGGTTTTTCTTTCCTCTGCATTTTAGAGTGATACATAACAAAGGCTATGGACACCAGAGCCAAAAAGATCAGGGCTTTGTGATTTCCCAAGCTTGAAAAAAATAGTCTTAGCAAGGGATCAGGATATTCATTTATTCATTTATTTATCTAACAAATCTTGTTAGGCACTAAGAGTGGGAGGGGAAAGGGGGAGGTAGTTATGCTTACTTTCTTTGGGAAAGACAAAAGAAATTCTTGGTTCCTACATTCAAGGTGTTTACAATTCAGTATGTTATAAATGATAAAACTGAAGCAGATCAAAGTAAAGTGATTTACCCAGAGTCACACAGCTAGGAAGTTTCTGAGGCCAAATTTGAATTCAGGTCTTCCAGATTCCAGATCCCCCAGCTCTGTTCACTGTGGGGGCAGCTAGAAAGTGCAGTGGATACAGTGTAGGGCCTGGAGTCAGGAAGACTCATCTTCCTAGTTGCTAATCTGACCTGAGTCACTTACTAGCTGTGTGACCTTGGGCAGGTCCCTTAACCCTGTTTGCCTCAGTTTTCTCATCTGTAAAATTAACTAGAGAAGGAATGGCAAACCATTCCAGTACCATTGCCAAGAAAAGCTCAAATGGATTAGGAAAAGTAAGACATGACCGAAAATGACTAAACGAGAGCAACAAATACACACTAACAACTAGCTGCTTCTGTCTCTGCAACAACTCATGGATTAGTGTAATTAAGCCTCATAGATTAAATATAAAAAAGTAAAGAGGGTCAGACAGTATTTGTTGATTAGGGCTGGCTAGCCAGCCACACTTAATGAATCTGTTGCAATTGCTGCATTTTGAAGAGGATACATTATTCAGATCATTTATTTCCTCTTTGCATTTTCATGGTTTTATTTCCCTGTCTGTTACTTTTATTGTATCTTTGAAAGCCTTAGCTTTTTTTTTAAAGCAGCCCTTGTACAATTCTACCTGTAGGCAAAAAGTCTAACCAGTTTAATTCTTGACATCTCTTCTACCTCTAGGATTTAATAGAGAACTTTTAATTTTCTGCTACATTCAAAGCACATACATGCTTAAATAGATCTGAGCCTTAAGCTTCTACTTGTGTGGGGCTATCTTCTAAATGTGGCTCAACATTCATTCCTGCCATCCAGTCCTGTAATTGGACACAGGGCTAAATAAATAACAATAGTTGGAATACCAGATGTGACTATTTAGATTTAACAAGATGGTTATTGAACATTTAATTAAAATCAAAGTGATAATAAGGACATATTTCCTGAGGTTTAATCAAGTTGTAAAACATTCCCAGTCTATTAAAGAATTCATTCAATGATAATTTAATATGTATAAATATATATGTGTATGTGCATATATCTTTATATATGCACATATATGTACATATATATGTATATACACACACACACATATATATATATATAATTTTTTTGATTAGTTCAAATTAAGTGAAAAGCTCATGTAATTTAGGATTACCTGGCTTAGTGAGGTAATCTTTAGAGGAAAAGTCCAAGCAGCATAGCTTGTAGCATCTCTTTTTCCTTCAGTTGTCATTTTTCTAGTGTAGGCTTTAGGGAGAAAGCATGGCATGTAGTATAAAGCACAGTTGAATCAAAAGGCCTAGCCCTAATCTCTGTTCCTGAGTCTTTATTTAATTCCATATATTATTATAGATATTGCTGATTTCTCTGGGCTTCAATTTCCTCATCTTGAACATAAAGTGGTTTGAATATAGTGATCTCTGTATTCCCTCCCTCTTGTAACAGTTTGTGAATCCTACCTCCTGCTACCTCCTGTTTGGAGCCTCAGTGAATGAAATAGTGCAATAGTCTAAGGGAATTACAAAATATTTTAACAACAAAAATGTCTATAATATCATTGCAAAATTTAAAGTGGCAATAAGTTTAGGTTTTAGGGGTAAAGAGTTGAAAGAACATCTGGAGATGCTGAAATAACCTGCATTCATTTATGTTATTTAAGTTGTAAAATCATATTCAATCTTGACCCACTCAGGAAATCTAACATAAACGTCCTGCTGATTTTGACAGTCATACAGCAAAAACACCCTCTAATGAGCATTTAATAGTCACCAAAAGTTTTGCATTAAGTACAAAGCCCTTTTGATTACTTATTCCACTAATTTAAAGTAAATGCTTTTACAGATGGCATCTGTTAGGCCTCAGAGCGTGTGCTGCATTCATATGTAGTCATTGGAAATAGATTCCAGCTTTGGTATAAAGATTGTACAGAAAAGATCAAACATGAAACACTGAGTAAACATTTACCAGTGATATATCTTTCTTCAAATCTCTTCATAAATACTTATCCAATAACAAAGTACAATGCTTAAAATTCACATAGTAATTTAGAAATACCTTGGCAAATTAACACCTACAACAAAATGATCTAAACAAAGAAACTGAATTCTCCATTTGGTTTCCCATCTTCCCTGAGCATAGAAAGAATATAATATTTCAGTCACCTTCAAACTGTATTATATTACAAACATGAAAAATGCCATGAAATGCTTTCAGATGTTACAGCCTATCAGGAAAATAACAATGACACATTAGAATGAAAAGCCAAAGAAAGCCAGATATTACTTTATAGATAGATGAGTCTACATTTTTTGTGTATTTTTTTAATTATTTCCATAAGATATCAACTGATGTAATATCAAAGGCTTATCTTAAATGGAATGAATTAGGAGAATTATGTGGAATGACTGAATTTATAACTAGGAAATGTCTTAGTCTAGGTGAATGTGTCATAAACCAGATTGTCGCTGTACCTAAGTTACTTCCTGTTAGCCAAGTTGGGAAGTGCATTGCCTCCTTCTGGTCGATAGGGTATGATTTAGTGTGGCAGTTTTCTTAATGGTTCCTCAGCTACTCAGAATAATTATTGAGCCTCCTGATTGCTAATAGGCTATAGCTTAGAAATTGGGAGAGTCTAGTTCATAAAGTATTGAATTTGGTCCTTCTGATGTGTAAGTTACACTCTGGGTGTAAGTTTCACAGCTCTCCAAGCACATCAATGAAGCCTCCACAGTTGCCAAATTTATGGCTAGGAAAGGAATAGCAATGACACTGTGAAAACCTGATTCTAAATTTAGTAAGACAGGAAAATGTTATAAATATTTGCAATATTGTAATTGTTCAACATTGATCTCTAATGTCATTTTATTAAAATATTCAGGGAAGCCAACTTACAATAGTGCTGTAGATGGATAGGACTAATGTGCTACAGGTCTACAATTTTATGTCAGGCATTTATATTATTATGTTTAATAGGATTGTTGTATTTAGAAGAGCACCTTAAGACCTTAAAGACCTAGTCCAAACTCTTTTATTTTTCAGACAAGTAAAATGAGATCCGCAGAGGGTAAGTATTATTTCTCTAATATCACAAAGGAAATAAATGGCAGATTGGAATTTAAACTCAAATATTCTAATCCAGTTTTTTTTTCTGAATATTATTTGCTAAATATAGATAAATAAATATATATTAGCCATTTTCTTTTAAATTTGAATTTGAATATTCTAAATTCAATTTGTCTAAATTACATTTTTCTTTATCTGTATAATAATTGGTGCTCCCCTAACAACTTCCCTTCATGCTTCATTATGACATAAAAGGGATCCTGGGTGTTTTTCATATCTAAGTATAGGATCATCAGTTCTTCTACAACTGGCTAGTTCTTTTCATTGGTACTCTGAAAGGAATAAAAACACTGCACACAGGCAAATCTCCCTGTGGGCAGACTGCATTAGAGCTTAGGGAAATGTAGCACATTCAAGGAGGAAGTTGATAGGGAATTAAGAGCTAATTCTGCTTTGGTAAATCTGCATTAACCAACCAAAAAATTACTAAAGTGCACATAAACCCTTTGCCTCAGCTATATCACTGCTAGCCTTATGCCCCAAAGAGACAAGGGAAAAAAAAAAAGAGGAAAGAGAAGAAATATATTAAAAAATATATTTATAGCAGCTCTTTTAGTGGTGACAAAGAATTAGAAACTGAGGATTTCTTTTTTATATATTGTGGAATGACTGAATCAATTATAATATATGAAAGCAATATTACTATAGTATAAGAAATGACAAAATAAAAAAGTTTCAAAGGAAAGTGAAACCTTTATAAAATGATACATAATAAAGTGAGCAGAACTAGAAGAAAAATTTACATGACAGTAGGATTATAGTTTTAAAGTCTTTAAAAGTCTGATAAATGCAGTGATAAACCAGTTCATAAGTCAGAAGGTAAATTATTCTACTCACTTCCTGCAAGAGAAGCTATGAACTTACATAAGAGAGATAGCCATATATTTCTAAGCATGATCAATGTAAAGATTTGTTTTGCTGGTCTGTGCATATTTATGATTGTTTTATTTTTCCTTTGTTGTTGTGGAAGGAAGAGCAATGGAAGTGATTGACAGGAAAGCATATAACATAAATAAATAAATGAATGAATGAATGAATGAATGAATGAATGAATGAATAAATGTATTTTAAAAATAAATTTTCATCGATCACACCTTTTTGACTAGTGGGCTAACCATGTCTATTCAGGGAGAATCTGAGTTGAGATACAAAAGGCTACCCAATCTCTGAAAGATATATAGAGTTTCACATTTCCTCAGTACTAATGCTAGAGTTGATTGGAATACATAACTTTCTAGGACCTAGTCTTCTGGAGAATAAAATCTGGCTAGTGGCAAGCAATGTTGTTTATTGACTAAATACATATACAAACATGTAACCTCATAAGCAAAAAAACAAAAATTTTGTTTAGTATTTATGGCATAATCAATAAGCCAAAGCTAATTAGACAAGCTAGATTTGTGCAATCTGACATAAAGTAATGCTTTATCTTTACATAGCTCTTAAGATTCATAAAAAGCCATTGTCATGACAAGGTTATGGTTAATGCAGTGTGGCCTAGTGGAAATAGCATTAAAGCACTAACACTAGACTCAGAGCACTCACTAGTTTCAAATTTTGTCTCTGCCAAAATGTGTAACTTTGTCCTTCTTGGCATCAGTTTCTTCATTTGAAAAAAAAAAAAAAAAGGTTTAACCTCATGGCCTCTGATGTCCTTTCTAGCTCTATGATCTTTTAAATACTTCCAGATATACATAATTTGCTGATTTTATAGATTAAATCCAAAGAGGAAAAGCAATTTACCAAGGGTTACATAGCCAGTAAGTGGTAGATTCAGAATTAGAAGCCCAAGCCTGGTGTCCAAATACAGCATCCTTCACTCTACATCTTACTTCCTTTCATAGATATGGCTTCTATGTGCATTAATTACCTCATCCATTATTCAGCTGTAAGTTAAAATAATTTATTGAATTATATTTTAAGTATAGTAGGAACCTGATATATCATGTTTCCTTAGCTTATGGGATTATATTTCAACATAGTCATATCATATTACTGTTGCAGCACATAAATGAGTTTCTTTACATTAAAGATGGCTGGATTTCATGTCCAGGGGCCCCTTCATTCTGTGTCATTCCCAGGTTTGCTTGTGTAGACGTGGGGAGTTCATGCAGTTGGAACTGATTCAACCCTGAAACCTGTGAACTGAACAATTAGGTTAAGGTTATATTGTGAATAGCCCAACAACTCTACTGAGAATCAAAACGTCCAACCAATGAAGTTACCAATGCCTGGTCAAAACTGCTACATCTCACTTGGCCTTTGAGTATGTACCTAGATTTTCAGAAGTACCTTTCCTAATCATCAGACTAAGCCTTAGAGGACTCCTCAGTCCTAAGGACCTTACTTAATTTTGCCCTAATTGAAACAGACCAGTGCTGTGTCCAAAAGTCCAAAGTCAATTCTGACAAATTTGAGAATTTTCCCTTAGCCTCAGTTGCAGAACTAGGTTATTTATTTGCTAGTGGGTGAAGCTAATTGAAAGGTAAAACACTGGGGAAAAGCCATACTTTATTATCTGATATCAAAATAACTGTTTATTTCATAAACTTTTGGGAGAATTCTGATGATGTGCAAGGGAAGTATCTTTAATATGCACTGACATCATAATTAGTTCTGCTTAGAGATCCAACTAATTTTGAAGACTTGTCTTTGATTATTTTTTAACCAGAATTATTAGCATGTTCAAAAACACATCAACAACATTCAAGTTCTCTTTGCTTGATAAAAATAATAGTAATAATTATTACCATTTATATAGTGCTATAAGATTTGTGAAGTCCTTTACATATATTATATTACTTAATATCTTCATTTTCATCTGAAAGCACCAATGTCTGTTGATAGATTGTACTGTAACAGGAAAGGCCTCACTGCCATCTTCATTCCAGGAGACTATCTGGCCCCCAAGAATTGAGGCTTCTCTAGCCTTTTTGTCCATCTATTGCCATTCTAGGTGAAAGGAGATAAGTCGCTGACTATGGGAGAGCAAGATATAGGGATCTAAAAGTCAGAATACACTCTTGGATCAATCCAGCATTAATGCCTTGAGAAGGAGGGAGCAAACTTTAGGAGTCTCTTTTGGATTCCAGCTCAGCAGTAGCTGAAACATCCAGCAATGATGATTCTTATGGACATGATTTTGGTGTGAACAATGCTATGTAGGAACTGAGTGAAATTATAAGAATTTATTTATACCACCCCCTCCAAGGTGATATGGGTAAATTCTGCCCCCCCCCAGGTGTTATTTGGTCTTGCTATAGCTTTGAAGTTAGTATGAAGCTAAGTGGTTAAAGGAAAATGGGGTGCCATAATTTATCCCCTAAGAAATGGAGGAAACAAAACTAATTAATAGGAGCTAAAGCCAATGACAAAGAAAAGAACACCCCCCAAAAACCCCTCAAAAAACTAAATAACCCTGAAGGGGAAATGTAATCTGCCATACCCTAAGACAGTAGAGCCAGAGTGGCCTCACCAAGCGTATTTCCAGTGTGAAAAGCATATCTAATTATGATGTTAAAACTTCTTACTCTACCAAGGAAATTGATATTAAGAAACCTCTATTCTGAGACCACAATAGCTCTAACTGCTGAAGGGTTGAAGGCTACAACATCTGGAGGAGCAGTTGGCAGGTTGTAGCTCTACAAAAGTTGATTCCCTGGATAACATTTGTGGAGGCTATAATGGAAGCAGAGTAAGTGGTTTGGAGGCATTCTTGATATTCCTGAGATGATTGTAGTTACTGTCCCATGTGTTTCCATCCAAGTCTGAAGCGACATGGTAGCCAAGGGGGCAGTGGTTGTTTGATTCAACTCTACTTGCCACCTATTATCTCCTCTTTATACCTGACTTCTTCAGCTGGCCTGGCTTGCCTGCCTCATGAGTGGTCATTAGTTGTCAGTGAGGATGGCTACTCCTTTCTCAACAGTGATTTCTCTTATGTATAATATCCATTGGGCCTGGAATTGAAATAGGTTTAGAGGCCTGTGGACATTGATATTCCCAGAGTTCTGGGTCTTATTTGTCTACTGATGGAACTTGGTCAGCAGTTTTGTGGGTGGTAGCAAACATGGCAGTTACATTATTCACAGAGGTTGCTCAAGTTGCTATCATCAGGCAGGAAGGAGGGGAGTCATCTGGGAGTTAGTGCTAATACAGGGCCTCTGGTCTCAGGGTACTAAGTTTTCTCCATCTAGGTCTAAAGGGAAATTGTGGCCAAGGTGGTGGTGGTAGTGGTTTGATTCACATAGATATCTCTCCCTGAGGATTCCATTGCTTCCTTAGAACCCAGGAAGACAAGGACGTTGAATTCACCTAGTCACCACTGTATACTAGAGTCCATCTACAAAAATATTTATTTCACTTGAATTGTTTTCTCATGTAAAGTTCTTAGATTATTTCCTCCCTTCCTCTCACCTTCCTTCCTCTTCCTTTCCTTTCTTCTCCCTTTTTCTTTTTCCTTCAATTCTCTCTCCTTCCCTTCCTTTCTCTCCTCTCCTCTTCTCTTTTTCACTAAAACAATGCAATCAGTAGTTCCATAATGAAATACCAGGTAGTTAGACAATCCTTGTAGACTTTCACAAAGAGATCTATCACTGAATAAGTATTCATTGCCTCACATTCGTCTATCTGCAGTATTTGCTTTCTTTATTTCTTTTTTTCTTCCTCTTCAGATTGCTTTTTGTTATTATTTTTATCCAAAGCATGATGCAAACACTTCAGCGGAGTTCAAATTTCTTCTCTTGCAACAGTCCCATTTGAGGTAGATTAATGAAAAGCTTCACATTCTTTCTGTGCTAACATATAGGCATTCAATTTTTCTGATGCACTAGGGAGTAGTAACCCAGATGTTAAGATTATGGGTCAGAGAGAAGCTCCAAGCAGCAGGCATTAACTTTACCTGCCATGAATCCATTACATTCTCTTACTTCTGAAAATTTCCTACATGCTAGTGGAGAGGAGTTTGAAAAAAAAAAAGAATCGATACAAGAAATCTGAAGAAAACAGTACCTGGGGAAAATGGTTAAATGTTCCATAGTATCATCTATTGTGCTAGGTCAATGGAAGTGATATTTGAGCAGATGTCTATCTCAATAACAATGTTGACAATCCACCTAAGTTCCCTTACCCTTTCTTTGACCCTCCGCATGCCTCCTAAATTTTCTAAAGTACACTTCATGATCTAAGTAGGATTCCCCATCCTAGATAGACCAACTGCTCCCTTCTAATCTTTGGATTTCCACAGATTCCCAGGTTCCTGAGGATAAAAATGCATGCTGAGAGATATCTGAGTAATAGAAGCCTTCCACCTATAGATATTTGATTATAATAGCAAATATATAGGATACTGTGCTATAGAATACCCAGCTACAAGGGACTTTAGAGAATCCAAACATCTTATTTTACACATTATGTTTTTTACACATGAAGACACCAATACTCAAACAATATAAGTGCTAACTGCTATTATCCAGATTGATCTCTATTTATTCCTGGTTAATTCTGATCATTTAATTCTTAAGAAATTAGTTTCATCCCTAATGATAATCAGTACTTACATGAATGCTACGTATTTAGTAGCAAGTTAGTTTTTACTCTGATCATGTCTCAGTCTTCAAGTGAATTGACACATTTATCATTTCAATGAATAAAATACTCAAGTTTTAGAAAAGAAAGGTTGTTCCTAGATTTTAAATTGCATTATTATTATTATTATTATTATTATTATATTTATATTTTAAAGTTTGTCCAAACTCAGTAAAGACATTTGTAACAAGAAGTAGGTAAAAAAGGCATGGAATAAAAAAAGTCAATTTAAATGAGAATCATGGCTTAACATAACGTAGAACAATGATCTCCTGACTTTATTGATCATTCTCACTATCAGTTTAAAAAAATAAGTAAGGTACTTCCCTGAAGATATTTATATTTATTTATTTAAAAATCATGTAAATGATATACTATACTAAATATATATGTATATATGTATACATATAATATAAAACATGTAAAAATACAAATTGTTTGTTTGTCCTTCATTTTCAAATTACAATTCAATTACAAATTATTAAATAAATAAATAAAATTAGATCCTAGAGTTAATAAGAAGCAAATCAAATTAATTGGCTAGTCACATGGTCAGACTTACCCATTAGAAAAGTTTCTTTGTCAGTATTTTGGAGGAAGAATTGGAAAATGGAAAAACTTGCGGCAGAAAGATCATTTAGGAGGCTATTGTCACAGTTCAGGTGTAAGGTGATGGAGGCTGAATTAGATGGTCTTGATGAGAACAGGGAGAAGGGGACATTTGTGAGGAAGAATGTAGAGATAGAAACAAGGTTTAGCCAATGATTACATATGTGGGATGAGGAAGGATGGAGAATTAATTAAAGATAATACAAAAATCTGTAAAGCTGAGTAACAACCCAGAGGTTTAAGAGAAATCCCCTCCAGAGGGGAGAAAATGTATTCAAACATGTGTTTAAGTTTAATCTACATTATTAATATTTTCTTATGTCTAGATAATCAACAAGAAAAAAAATCAGTCTAATTTCACAGGTATAAATGCTCATACTGAAATTTTAAAAATAGGCTTAGGTCTTGGGAGTTGATCTGAGCTATCTCCATCAAACCCTGAATAGTGGAAATGAATTAGAAATGAGAATTTTGGGACAGGATTGGGATTTTGCATGTTTGGTTGTTTCAGTCATCATCATCTTTCCTTTCCCACTCCCACTCCATATATATTTTTCCATACATTTCAGCAACTCAGTCCCTGAATTTTTCCACAAATTTCAGCAGCCCAGATCACTGGCATTTCACCTGAGCCATCTGGCCTATCCCAGTCCACCTGGATACTTACTCCTTTCACAGTCCTCTTGACCTACCCGAGACAACTTAATTCCTTTCTCTGTTACACCTGGGCCACCCCAGGCTATTTATCATTCCTTAATCTTATCCAAATTTTCTCTCTTTTTTGTATATAAGTAACAATCTCACCCCCATCAAGACCCAGATTCACTAGGAATCTAAACTACTCCTATTGGCATTACAATAAACCTTGCCACATTGACTAAAAGAAGGCTTGAGTGCTTGAATTCTTCCCAGGCAGACCTCCCTGTAGCCTGACATTTCAAGGTTTCCAGAAATCTCAAACCACATCATATCTATATCTATATCTATATATCCGAATCTATCTAAATATAGATAGATATAGATAAAGATTTATTACTATCACTATGCTGATGATTATCAAATATACCTGTCCTGTTTTATGACATATCCTGACCTCCAATCCAATATTTTCAACTGCCTTTCAGACATTTTGAACTGGATGTCTAATAGACATCTTAAACTAAACATATCTAAAATAGAAATTAAATCCTAAACTCTACCCACCACCACTTTCCCTATCACTGTAGAGGGTAACAATATTCTCAAAGTCCCTCAGGTTAACAAAACTGGAGCTGACAAACACAGTTGATTATGAACTGACTGAAGCTGAGCTTGCTTCAGTTCTCAGGCCAATGAGTTCCCAGAGGCTGACCAGACATTATCAGTCCCAGTCTCTGATGATTTTGTTCCACCTGTAGCTTGGCCATTCCCTCTGCTTTAGTACTCTATATAAACCTTGTTCCCAATCCTCTTCCGGGCACCCCAGTACTTGAAGTGTAGCACCCCAAGCTACAACTCACTTGTCCAATTAAAGATCTTAAGTTTGCTGTATTGGCTGTTTTCTCTTGAATTTGGGTTGACAGAGACACCTCAACCTTTGTTCCTTCTCTCTTCCCCTTATCCAACCTGTTGTCAAGTCCTATCTCTCTAACATACCTAATATGCCTCTAATAATAATATTTTTCTCTTCTGACAATGAGCCTACTATGTGCCTGGCATTGTTGTAAGTTATGGTACTCACCACCCCATGCCTGTTCTATTACAAGAAACTGCTAGTGGGTCTTCCATTCTCAAGTCTCTCCACACTCCATTCCATCCTCCTTTTAGCCACCAAAATGATTTTCCTAAAGTACAAATACAACCATGTCTTTACCAACTCAACAAACTCTAGTGACTCTTTATTACCTTCAGGATCGGATACAAAATGTTCTTTTTGGAATTCAAAGTCCTTCATAATCTATCCCTCTCCCATCTTTCTGATATCTTACATCTTTTATCTAGTGACTCTAGCTTCCTGACTGTCAAACCAAAAAGACTATCCCTCAGTTCCAACATTTCTCTGGCTAACCCCCTGCTGAATGAACTACAACAACATGCTAGAATGTTCTCCCTCCTCAACTCAGCCTACTAATGCCCTTGGTTCCTTTAAGTCTCAACTAAGATCACCTCTTTTACAAGAAGCCTTTCCCAAGGCATCCCTCTGATAATTATTTTCTATTTATCCGGTATATAGCTTATTTATACCTATTTGTTTGCATGTTATTTTATTGTGAACTCCCTGAGGGTTGAGAATGCCTTTTGCATCTTTTTGTATCTCCAGAATTTAGCACAGTGCCTGTCTAGTAGTACGTGCTTAATAAATGGTTATTGAATTTATTACTTTTAATTATGTTTTGTTAATTATTTTTATTATATTTTAAATGCCAATTTGACAAAATCCCTACTATCAGTATAATTATAATGTGATTTTCTGTATGTTAAGCTTATCTCCCCCTAAATTATGATTAAAGGAGAATAATTTCCAGACTACTGGCTTGTGTTCATCCACAACTATATATTTCTGGCTTTTTGAGGAATATAGTGATGCTCAAGGGTATGTTTACTTCTGTATTCTTCCTAATTACAGTAAAAGTGGAAGGACTCCAAGTTCTTCAATCCAAACTTCACTAATTCATTTAACAACCTTGGGCATGTCAGATTCTGTTTATATATGCCCATAGAAAGAGTATGAAACTACTTGTACCATAAGGAATAATAGTTTATACTTCTCTTGTATTCCATACAGAGTCTAGCACAGTTCTGGGCACATACCCTAAATAAATATTTGTTGTTTTGAATTGAATTCAAAAAAATAGATGACTTTAAAACCATAAACTTTTCTGCTCAAAAAAGACACTAGACTGATTCAGCTACTTTAGTAGCAAAAACTAAATAACCACTCAAAAGTACAAACTTGGCAATTGTTATTTTAAAATTTTTTCCATGCTATGAAGGAAGTCTATTTTGCTTTCAGAACCTGTATATATTTACAAGTATGCATGCATTCCTTTCTTCCTGGACTTCTTTCCTCACCATGCTACAGCAGCCAGCAGTCTTTCCAAGCTTCTAATTACTCTTTTCTCCCTGGGTCCTTATCACTGTAGAAAATAATTCCACCCCTGCAACCCCTTTCTTTGATTGGTTAGTTCATTCTGGGATCTGCATTTTAAGGAAAGTGCCCAGATCAGCCACATTCATTCCTTTCTTCATTACCAGCTGCTATAAATATTTTTGTACATATAGGTCAGCAATATTGTTTTAAAAACAACTTTGAGCAAATAAGTCATTTTGACTATTACAATACTCAAATTAACTACAAATGACATATGAAGGAAGATGTTATCTGCATCCAGAAAAAGAACTGAAGAATAAAAGTATGAATAGAATGATTTTGCATATATATATGTATGTATGTATGTCTAATGATAGCTATCTCTAGGTTGGGAGGTGGAGGAAAGAAAAGAAGAGGAAAAAGAAATTTACATGATAACTTTATTGTTTCTGTAATAGGAATAGCAAGTTGTACATAGTAGATTAGCAGTTTCATGGTCAATCATCTTTTTTATTATACTATCTTATGGAAATGCTTATTTTATTCTATAAATTAAAAAAAAAGAAATTATGCCCCTAAGTAATTGGTTCCCTTGATTTATTTAATGCAGAATTAACATTTTAGTATGTTTGATAACTTTAATATTTTAAATATCATGCATTGATTTATATTAGTGCTACATTATTTTTTAAAATTATGTTGAACTTAACATTATTTTTCCTATCAAATTTGTATTCACTGAAATTAAGTTTGTACTTTACTAATACGAAACTTCCCTCTTCAACATTTAAGGAGAATGTAGAGAAATTATATAAAAATATTCTAGAAATAAAATTTTAGTTACATGCCCTATTACATTTTAAAATTGAAAGACATATTTTACTAAGATAGCTTTGCATCTAATTACATAAATAAATGCAATCAAATATACTGATATAGTCATAATTTTATAAAAATATGAAATATAGCTTAGAAAATGTAGAATTATAATTTTTTTAAAAATGCCAGCTAGAAACAATTCAACTCATAGCATTCTTTTCATCACTGACTATTATTTCAAAGGACAATGGATCTTTATAAATGACTGCTTTCAGCTATTGTAGTTATTGCTGGTTTGTTCTACAACCACCATATTGATGGTGGGTCAGGGGCTCTCACATTACATAATAAGCATGGATTCACTTGGAGGGGAGTTCATACCTCTTTTATGTTGTTTTTTTCCAACTCTGATCATCTGGAACAGTAGTTCTCAAAGTTCTTGCCAAAGCACACTATATGTTTTACTAGGTATGCTATGATACTGCTCACCATATTCTGAGCTTTTAGTGTAAGTTTGGCCCCACCTGCATCAGTTGATCCCTACCTTTTCCAGTGGATTCCAACATGAGCTTTATCAGGGAGGTTCAAGCCATGTCCTCTATAGTAAGTTATCAGAGTAAAGAAAGAAGAACATAAGGCAGTGGCAAAAGACAAGCAGAGGAAACATAAAGTCAAAGTTATGAACCTGGAGGCCCAACTGCCTAGAAACCCTCTTGTTCCCAGCTTCACAATTCTGTGCACCATGATTCTTCTTGGGAAAGTGTACTGTGCAATGATCTGAAAAAAAAAATAAAGAAAAGAAAAAAAGAGAGAACCACTGATTCAGAAACTTCCTATTACAAACTGGTATGTCATCAATAACTTCCCTTGCAAAGTACATGGTTCACAAAGCTCAATGGATAAACATAATAATTTATAGACAATCACTGAAAATAGTGAGAACTTATACTAAAGTCATGTGAGGGGTAGGAGGTGGAGAATACCTTCCAGTAAACAACTCTCAGTAGAGCCCTGCATAACCTTAGTCACTTGAACTCAGTGTTGCACTTTGGTACATTTTGCTGATGAGGACAATGGCCTTGTTCTTCAGATAGCAATTCCTCCATGGTTACTCAAGCAAATTGCTAAATATGAAGATCTCTGTTGTTTTTGTCCTTATTTTTTTATTTTATTTCTGTATTTATTTTTTCAGGGAAGCAATTGGGGTTAAATGACTTTCTCACATTCACCAACTAGGAAGTATTATGTGTCTGAGGCCAGATTTGAACTGAGGTCCTCCTGACTCCAGGGCTGGTACTCTATCCACTGCACCACCAAGCCTCCCTCTTCCTTAGTTCTTGAAGGGGATCAATGACATCAGAAGGATGATGTCTTGACTTGCAAGTAAATTGGATTTGATTGAGGCAGAGCTGTGCCAAGTCATCAGCCTCACTCTCTTCTCCAGAGTGTTCGGAGAGCAGACACAAGACTTAGGTCAAGACAACTGGAGATAGCCCTAATGCAGTGGGAAATCTTGGCCTTTTTAAGCTAAGGTCTTTCCTTTCAGACCCTCAGTTCCCTTAGTGGGATGCTTATTTATAGCAATGATATGTCTCTACATATATGGAAGCCACACACATTTGAGGCAACACCCATTCAGTAGTAAAAGGCTAGGTAAGAATTGAGGTAAAAGAAGATCTACTTTGCCTTCACAAAAGAATCAGTCAGGCAGGAGAAGTCCCTCAGAGTTTCTGGCCAGAACATTTCAGCAGAGGGTGGGGCTATTGCTTTAGTTACTGTTTCCCTTTCATGGTTTCTCTCTTCAGAATTTCATTGGCATGTCAGTTAGGTCTATTCTCAGGCAATAATTTCCTATAGAGTCAAAAAACATTCCCAGAATGCCTTTGATACAGCCAGGAATTCCAAGACCTGTTGGTTCTAACTATGCCAAAGAAATACCTGGTCCCTGATTTCTTGTTCATGCTACATATTTTCCTCTTCCTTTTTTAAAAAGACAAAACAAAACAAAAGAAAACCAAACATGCCCAGACAAGAGAATAATTCATTTTACTTTTTTCCTTTGGGGGCTCACCTGTCTACTTCTGGACAACTGTCCCATACTAGGTTTATGAGACATCTCCCATTCCCCAATAATAGTATGGTTGGGGAAAAAAATCAAGCCAAATGCTAGTAATTATGCCATTGTAGGAAGCTAGGTGGTTTACTGGATAAAGTGTTAAATTTGAAGTCAGGAATATTTGAATCTGAATCCTGTCTTGGGTCTCACTGTGTGACCCTGGGCAAATCACTTCACTCTCTTAACTTCAGTATCTTCATCTATAAATGATGATAATAACACCTACTTTATTGGGTCATTGTGAGGATCAAATGAAATTATGCAGGTGAAGTGCTTTGCAGACCTTTATTCTCTACATAAATTCAAAAAGATTTGAACAAATCCTAGTGAACAAAGATAGAAAAGAAAAAGAGCATGTGATAAGAATAAAGGCACATTTAAAGTATGGTAATATGTTATATTTCTAGGATGAAACTGATGAATAAAGTGTGGTTAACATTCCTTAAATTAGCAGACAACCCAAATAACCAGATTGGGAGTGAAATAGGGAAGCAGATTTTGGACTGTAATTTTATGAGATAAATGACAAGTAAGCTAATACTAGAATTTTGTTTGAAAAGCAACTTCTACTTATGCTCTGAAATTTATGCAGATAAAATATAAGATATGATATCTTCTGTATCTATTGTAAGAAAAGAGGCTCATAACACAAAAAATTATTAAGTATAATATTCATATATAATATACCTAGCATACATACCTAGTACACTTGTAACATATATAGGATATATGGTGGCTATTGTAGAACTACTGAAATCCTTCAGTGCCTTCTGTATCATCCAAGAAAAATAAAAAATAAAATCAAGTATGTCCAATGTAGCTTGAAGTTATGACCCTATTGAATTCTTGTTCTTTAAAAATTAGCATTCCATATATTGCATATATTTTAACTTTCCTTCAGCCAGAATATTTTTTCTGATCAGTGCATCCCATTCCCCAATTAGTTTGTTTAAGTGGAATTACACTAGATAATAGAAACTCTTTTATACCAAAGGAAAACTATTGTTTCTATCACCGTATTTTCTATATTAGCCTTCAAGGAAATATTCCAATTAATGATTGCCAGTCAGGCCTCTGAAATTATAATTACTTAGAGATTTTTGATAGCAGTTATTATGAGAATTCTACTAATTATGTATTAGGGACTTATTATTTGAAGACCATAGATCTCTTCACAATCATATTAATTACTATTACAATAAATCCAATTAATATGACACCTCCATAAAATATAGGGGAAGGATTCAACTTGCCTTCAAATCCTTCATATAGATATAGTTAAAGCCTCAGAGTTGCATTCCCGGACTCTGAGGCGTGCACTATATCTACATGCACAACTGAATTCAATTTTAATAAATGATTTCATTCACTAGAACAAGGTTTTTGGTTGACAAGATGCCTAATAAAGTTTGTCTGAAATGAAAATGTCAGTCACACTTCACTTTTTAACTGATTATTTTGGCATGGGTTAGGCACATTCCCAGGCAGCCTCACATATAGAACCATTTTGGAATGATTCTCACTGTAACATTTAGTTAGACTGATCAGTTCTGGTCTGCCTATTTGGCCTTATTATCACCAGAGACCCAGAATTCTCAGTGTCCTCTCCAAATGGAATATAGCTAACATCTTCCAGCAGACAACATACTACAAAGGGTTTGGGGATAATTCTATTCTTAAGATGAAGTAGAAGATATTTGTTTACAATAGTAGATAACATCCCCAGATTATAGTAGGACAGAAAGGTGATAACCTTTTAATTCACTAAAAACAATCTGGTCTTATATTCTAAATATAAATTAGATATTGTTATATTTGATTTCAAATTTGGGAGAAAAGAAGCTCTTGCCGGTCACCCCAATTGTCACAGGGTTTGAATGGACCATAGAAATCATCTAGTGCAACTTGTCCATTTTACAAATAAGGAACTTGAAGCCCAGAGTGGTAAAGTGAGTTGTTATAGGTCATATACACAGCATATAACAGACCTGGAATTTAATACCACATACTCCACTATTCTTCCTACTACATTGTACTGTTATGTCCAATGGGTAAAGCTATCAAGGTAACTAACAACCAATATACCTTTATTAAGTGCCCAATTTCTAAATTCAGTTACTCTTCTAGGCCTTGGGGATACAAAAACAAACATGGAGTGGTCCTTCCCTTCAGAGAGTTTGCATTCTATCAGGATAGACAACAAAATTGGAGATTTGGATTAGATGGTCTTTAAGGTCCCTTTGAGTTAAAAAATTTAGGACCTTGTTATACTGTATAAATAGGCAGAATCACAAAAAGCATAACCAAAGTAGATTAAGAAGTCTTTTTTGGGGGGGGTGGGGGAAGGGAAGCAAACACATCAAAATGGAAATCCTGAAAATCAAAAGAGAAATTAAGTAAATTGAAAGGCAAAAAATGAACTAACAAATAAGGCTAGGAGTTAATTTTATGGGGGAAAAATGATAAAATGAATAAACAATTGGTTAATTTGATTAAAAAAGGGGAAAAAGCAGATTACTAGCATCAAAAAAGAATAGGATGAATGCATCACCAATGAAGATGAAGTTAAAGCAATTATTGAAAGGCATTGTGCCTGTGTGTCATTAATACTGACGATATGAGTGAAATGAATGACTATTTACAAAAAATATATATAAAGTACCCAGATTAATAGAAAAGGAAATAGAATACTTAAATTATCTTATCCTAGGAAAAGAAATAGAACAAACTACCATCAATGAATTCCCTAAGAAAAATAAAATCTCCAGGACTAGATATATTCAGAAGTGAATTTTACCAAACATATAAGGAACACTTAATCCAAATACTATATAAACTATTTTTAATAGGTAAAGGAGTTTTATAAAATTAGACATTCTATGACACAAATATGATTTTGATATCTAAACCAGGGACAGAAAAAAAAGAGAAAGAAAACTATAGAGAGTTTCCTTAATGAATATCAATATCAAAATATTAGCAAGGAAAGTATAACAAGATATCAAAAAGATCATACACTGTGACCACGTGGTATTTATACCGGTTTAATATTAGGAATGCATATGCCATTATGACTAAAGCTTTATCTGGAAATGGGAAATATTTAATTAAATAAAAGCATTTTAAAAAAAGGATATTTTTATAATAGTTCGGGAGAGAGGTGATAAGTGCCTGAAAGAATAGTGGCTGTGGGGTGGAAAGAAGGGGACAAATGTAGCAGATGCGGTGGAGACACAAATAACATATTTTGGCAGTTAATTTAGATATGTAGATTCAATGAGAGTGAAGAATGGAAGATGACACTAAGGTTGTATATAACAGGGTGGCAGTAAGGATTCTGGTGGCCATAGTAAATTCTGAATAATGGGAAGTTTGGGGTGAAAAAGAATGAGTTCTGTTTCAGGCATATGGATTTTGTGGTATTTATAAAACATCCAGTTCAAAACATCTAATAGGCAGGTTGTGACGGAGACATGAAATTAGAGAGAGAGACTAGGAAAGTGCATATGGATTTGAGAGTCATCTGCATAGAGATGATGAATAAACAGACAGAAACAGAAAACATCACGAAGTAAGAGATTACAAAGAGAAAAGGAAATGGGGCCCAAGTAAGAGTGTTGGACTCTGTACATTGTTAAAGGTATGGTATGGTTGATGAGCCCTAAATCTCTAACCCAATAAAGGGGAAGAAGAAGTAACTAAGTAGAAAGGAGGATAATCTATGCCAAATATTCTAAGACCACTACCAACATTAATGAAAAGGGATCATCACTTAAAATAATAATAATAATGATGGGTTTTCAAGCCTACATGGACAGATTTTTAATCTTTTCTCCAATGCATTCTTTCTGTGAACACTTCATTCCTCTTCATTACCTGGAACATGAGGAACCAATAACCCAGCCTAGGGATTCCTAAACTTTTTTTTTTATAGACTCTTTTGTTAGTCTAGTGAAATTTATGGACACCTTCCCAAGATATAGATAGATAGATAGATAGATAGATAGATAGATAGATAGATAGATAGATAGATAGGCAGACATAGAGATACAGGTATGGATATAGATATAGATACAGAAATACACATACATGCATATTTATATATGTATAAATGTTATATATACACACATGTAACATACACATATGTGTTCCTATTTGAAGAAAATGCTAAATTTCAGTTAGAAGCTAATGAAAATGTGGATTTTTTTTCTCCCATCCAATTTCATGAACTCTCTGAAACTTATTCATAAAGACCCATTTGGTTCTATTGACCTCAGTTAATAACTTCTGCTTTAGCCATTTCTTTTTATCTTTTATCAAGAAAACCAACTTTTACTCTGTCTACGTAACAGTTACTACGACATTATAGAAAGTATCTATCTATCTATCTATCTATCTATCTACCTATCTATCTATGATTATCCTTTTTTCCTATTTACTGGAAATAAGAACATTAATTCTCAGTCCTCTGTAATTCTCACTGTTAACTCTTATAGACAAATTTAACAATAAATACTTTGGTTAACTGTATATTGATCATTCTTGTTCAAGTGATGGGGCTCTAAAGTATTGATTTATTTGTATCTATCTATCTATCTATCTATCTTATATTCTTCCTGTCATTTAATTATTTATGACAAGGCAGAGTAGCTTAACTGCTTTTGATTGACAATTAATAAATTCTTGAAAAAGTGCCAATAAAAGAAGAAACTAATGTGCATGAAGTGGTTTATTGTACAATCCAATTACTATGATCTTTCATTTCATTTTCCAAAATCTTTTTCTGATACTTGGATTTGAAAGGTTATCTCCCCTCTTCCTGCTTTTCTAATACTTCACTTTTACTCTTACTGACTATACCAACACATCTGTAAAATCCATAAATGTCATCCCACTTTGTCTCTTTAAAATGTCTCCTTTCAGATAATATTTGTAACTCATGAGACCTTTGTCAGTATTAGGGTAGTTGGAGGGGAAAATTATGTGTATGTATATAGATGGATAGATAGATAGATAGATAGATAGATAGATAGATAGATAGATAGATAGATAGATAGATAGATAGCCAGACAGACAAATGGCTCAGGGTGAGTTGAAGATGAAAGGGTGATATCTGAAGAACAAAATTAAGGGGTAACAGAGGATTAAACTGGGTGAAGGAGAAAGGAAGAGGTAGAATGGGATAAATTATCTCACATAAAACAGAAAAGAAAAGGCTTTTACAGTGGAGGAGAAGTGGGAGAAGGTGAGAGGGAATGAGTGAATCTTATTCTCACAGGGTTTGGCTTAAGGAGATAATAACATGCACACTCAATTGGGTATAGAAATCTGTCTTACCCTACAGGAAAATAGGGGAGGAAGGAGACAAGAGAGCAGGGGGTTGACAGAGGGAAGGGCAGATTGGGGGAGGGGGTAATCAGAAGCAAACACTTCTGAGGAGGGACAAGGTCAAAAGAGAGAATAGAATAAATGAGGGGTATAGGACTAAGGGAAATATAGTTCGTTTTTCACAACATAACTACTATGGAAATGTTTTGCATAACTATACATTTATAAACTGTATCGAGTTGTTGCCTTTTCACTGAGGGTGGGTGGGGAGGGAGGAAGGGAGAAAATTTGGAACCCAAAGTTTTAAAAACACATGTTAAAAAAATTGTTTTCACATGCAACTGAGAAATAAGAAATACAGGAAATGGAATGTAGAAATCTATTGTTCCCTACAGGAAAATAGAAGGGGAAGGAAATAAGAGAAGGTGGGAGAGATAGAAAGGAGCACAGATTAGGGGAAGGGGTATTCAGAATGCATGCCATCTTGGGGTGAGGGAGGGGCAAAATGGGGAGAAAATTCGGAACTCAAAATCTTGTGAAAGTGAATGTTGAAAACTAAAAGCAAATAAATTAAAAAAATATAAAATGTCTTCTTTCAGCCCTCATTTATCCTCTCTATTTCACATCTATATCAATTACTGACTAAAGGATATCTTTATTTGGATGTCCCATTAGCAACTCAAGCTCAATAACATTGACAAATTGCAAAGCTTGTTATCTTATTCTCCAATACCTTCTGTCTATCCTGAACTAACTTTTTTATTTGTGGTACCAACATCCAAGCAACCACCCATGACTTTTTTTTTCCCTTCTGAAGTCACAGAATCAAAAGACTCAAGATTTATTGATCAAATTTGTGAGTTGAGAGGGACAAAGAAGTCATCTAGGTTTCAAACATGGTTGAATGGTTGAATTAATTAATTCATTAATACATCTTGCCACATTCACTCTTTACACCTTTCAGTCTACAACATTACTAAACTCATCTCCCTCACCCAAAGTTCTGGTGTTGTCCCCTCTTAACCCCAAACATTCAGATATTTCTCTGAGTCTTGTGAATACAGTTAAGAGCCCTGCCTTTCAGGATATGGATCCACAGAATTTTTCTACCTCCACTACACTTTTATCATCCAAATTGATGATATTCCCCAAAATATGTCCTTTACTTTTCTATCCCAAACTTTGTCTATATTGATGTCTATGCTTTAATTTTTCCCTTTTCCTCTTTTAAAGACAAATTGAATTATGTCATTCCTGATCATTCCATGGATTTTGTATACCACTTTTCACCTTTGTATTCAGCTTTAAAAATTATACATTAAAGGCAATATTAAGATTTATTACAATTAATTGAACTCAGTGATTATATTTAAATTAATTGATTTTAATGCATGCAATAAACTTCATTTTTTCAGATACTCACTTTAGGTCTTTATTAGTTTTCTTTGTCTATTTTAATTCATCTTCCCACTTTGTCAATCAAGGTAATCATATGAGAGGCACTGTGCTGTTGTGAATAAAATCACCTTTGAAGTCAGGAAGGGCTGAGTTCACATCTCATTTCTAACACATACTGCCTATGTGAACCCAGGTAAGTCACTTAACTTCTAAGTGCCTTACAAAATTCTCTAATACCATAAATTACAAAGCAAGTGTTAATCTGTTTTGGTAGAAATTCCTAACAGAAAATTCTCTACCTTAATGAAATACAGATCTGATAAATAACAGTAACAATAACAATAAAGATAATCATAGTAACAACATAGAAGGAGCCAGTGAAGTCCTGGCTAGAGAGACAGCTTCAAAACTAAGAAGACCTGAATTCACAACTCATACTCTGAGATTCCTTTGGCACAAAATGGATGTGTGAACCTGGAAAAGCCATTTGAACTCTACACCCTAAATAGCACTCTAACACACAAAACACAGTGAGATTATGGCTTTTGTAGCCCTGCTATAGCACTGTTAATGGAATTTAGAAAAAAAATACATTACTGAATGACATTTCACTGTTGACTAATATTGGGCTTTTTGTCATCTTTGTTAGTAAATTTTTTCAGCTATGTCCAATGTTTTTGTGATCCCATTTGGAGTTTTCTTGGCAAAGATACTGGAATGGTATTTCCTTCTCTTGTTTAATTTACAGATGAAGAACTAAGGCAAACAAAGTTAAGTGACTTGCCCAGAGTCCCATGGCTAGTAAGTAAGCTGAGATCAGATTTAAAAAAAATATTTCACTTAACAATACACTTAAAGCCCCATAACTTTATTTTCCCCAGATGAAATGCTGTTTAACTTTACTTTTCCTATGTTTTACAGGTGAAGCTATTCTTGTTTTTGCTTTTTGTTTGTTTTTTTTTTTAACTCAAGGATAAGATTTCACATTTGTAACTAATAAATTTCATGTTACTGGATTCAGCCCAATGTTCAAGTCTATTATAATCATTTTAAAATCCTTCATTTTTAATACTCAACATCTTCAACAGCATTTTAATAACATAGGATAGACAAATGCACTGCAGCATTTCCAGGAATAAATGATATTTGATGAAATGGAGTTTGATTTCTCTTTGCTGTTTTAAAAGGGTAGACACCCTCCCAACTTAACTGAGATCCATGCTAACTCCTTTATTTCATGGAAATGTTCAAGTGAACTTGGGTTCTCAAAGGTTTTGTCATTAGAGTGTAAACTCTGGCAGGTCCTATCAAGGCAGAAAAACTTTGAGAAATGGTCTAGTAATCACTGTGTCTCAGTTGTATGTAAACAGACTAGCTAAGACTAATAGCAATGTCTCTTTCCATAATGAGACAAATTCAAGGATGTCACCACATTAAAATATTTTTAATATAGAAACTTAGGAATGCTACTTACTAAGTTGTAAAGATTATATGATGTATATCAATGAAAGGAAGGCAGTGTGCTACAGTGAATAGAACACTCACTCTGGAATCAGGGAACATGGGTTCAGCTTCAACCCTTGTTATTTATTAGGTTAGACAAATCACTTAACCTCCTCCTGAATTAGTTTCCTCACCTATAAATGAAGAATTTAGACTGCTTGACCATTATGATAGCTTCTCGGCATCGAAATGGTACAGTGGATAGAGTACCTGAAGTCAGGAAAACCCAAATTCAAATCTGGCCTCAGACACTTAGTAGCTGTGTGACCTTGAGCATGCCACTTAACCCTGTTTGCCTCAATTCATCATGTGTAAAATAGCCAGAGAAGGAAATGTCAAACCACTCCAGCATCTTTGCCAAGAAAACACCAAAACGCATCATGAAGAGTTAGACATGACTAAAATGACTGAACAAAATAATCCCTTCTATATCTAAATCTGTGATTCACAGGTACCCATACCAATGAAATAAGAGATCTTTGATATATAAAAAGTGATATTATCTAAAATAAATAGTCCACTTGACCAAAGAGAAATATTTGAATCTATTATTTACAGCTAGGAATGATGTTGCCTTATTGCAATCTTGCCATGTACTTTGTAACAATTTTATGCCTTTTTCACATTCTTTTCAGTTAAATGCTCATTTGCATATGGCTTTTATTCTCCAACTAAATTCTAAGTTCTATGATTTGGGAGACTTGCTTTTCCTCCTTCCTTGAATTTTCCCCAAAACTTAGCACAATTTTCTGTATAGACTGGCAGCTAGTGTACATTTGAGAATCAAAGAGTATAAAGGAAGTCCAAAAGCTCAATGCAGAAAACAGATCCTTAAAAATTAGAATGGAGTAATTGGAAGCTGGTGACTTTATGAAAAATCAAGACAATGTAAAACAAACACAAAATAATGAAAAAAATAGAAGACAATATGAAATATCTCACTTTAAAAACAATTGGAGAATATATCCAGGAGAGATAATTATTGGATTATTTGAAAGCCATGATAAAAAAAAAAAAGCCTAGACATCATCTTTCAAGAAATTATCCAGGAAAACTACCCTGATATTTTCAAACCAGAGGGTAAAATACAAATGGAAAGAATCCACCAATCACCTGAAAGAAATCTCCAAAGGAAAACGCTTAGGAATATTATAGCCAAATTCCAGAGTTCCCAAGTCAAGGAGAAAATATTACAAGCAGCCAGAAAGAAACAATTCAAGTATTGTGGAAACACAATCAGGATAACACAAGATCTAGCAGCTTCTACATTAAGGGACTGGAGGGCTCGGAATATAATATTCCGGAGGGCAAAGGAACTGGCATTACAGCCAAGAATCACCTACCCAGCAAAACTGAGTATAATCCTTCAGGGGATAAAATGAATATTCAGTGAAATAGAGGACTTTCAAGCATTCCTGCTGAGAAGACCAGAGCTGAATAGAAATTCTGACTTTCCAATACAAGACTCAAGAGAAACATGAAGAGGTAAACAGGAAAGAGAAATCATAAAGGACTTATTAAGGTTGAACAGTTTACATTCCT
>NW_020954559.1:3600684-3649106 GCF_900497805.2 Vombatus ursinus
ATAGATAGATAGATAGATAGATAGATAGATAGATAGATAGATAGATAGATAGATAGATAGATGGTGCAGGGTCAGTTGAAGATGAATGGGTGATATCTGAAGAATAAAATTAAGGGGTAAGAGGATTTTACTGGGAGAAGGAGAAAAGGAGAGGGGGGACATAGAAGGGAGGGAAGTTTAGGAGAAGGGATATTCAGAATGCATGATGTCTTGGAGTGGGGAGAGGGATGAGATGGGGAGAAAATTTGAAACTCAAAATCTTGTGGAAGTCAGCTTTGAAAACTAAAAATGAATAAATTAATAGAGAGAAAAAAAGAAAATGTAAAGAAGTTTTGAGACAAGGAGTGAAACATAAGCCATTTCACCTCTCTAGACCTCAATTTCCTCACCAGTAAAATTAGGATGTTGCATTTGTTATTTCAGGTCCCTTCGAAGTTTAAATATTATTATCCTATAATCTTACTACTTTCTTTCTCACATAATTACAGAAAGTTGTAATTGACATATTTGCAGTGGAATGCTAAAAGTTAAATACATGTGACCTAGAAAATAGTATTTGTCAATATCACACTGAAGAATAAATAAGCATTTGACACAAATTGATCTGAATAATTCATTTTGGCCACAAATTAATTATTGTCATAGAAATTGGGGGATTTGACAATACTCAATATATACAAGATCTTGAATATTTGTTTTTGTTATGCTACAACCACATTTCCTGGCAGTGAGTGATTTTTCTTCATTATTTAGGCCAAAACTATAGCTCTCAAGGGAATTATTGATTATCCATGATTCTGGCTTACAGACATTGCCAAATTTTAGGGAGAGCTGTACTGGTGATGGACAGCATAAATCCCATTTCTCATTCCTAATTAAAATCATGCTCATTGTACCATGTTTCTGGATTTGTGTGTGTGTGTGTGTGTGTGTGTGTATGTGTGTGTGTGTGTGTGTGTGAATTACATTAAGGACAGTGGGGGAAAATAATTCCTTGTCTCTAATTTTACCTTCTTTATTTTCAGAGTATATGCATAAAAGTTTCATTCCTTGAGGTGAGTTCAATATTGTGCTGCAATATAGGTAGAGATCTTTAGAACAACAAAGTATGGATGGCAACAGTAATTTGTGCATTTAAGGAGTCAAAGAAATCCTTACTCAACTTCCCATAAGCCATTCCAATCCAAGATGTGTCTGTTCTATCAAATTCAAATAATTTCCATTCAACTCAACTCAATTTTGGTTCTGTTCAGTTCAATTCAATTTAATAGGTATTTATTAGAAGCCCACTGTAATGGTATCCTGTACTGTACTAGCTAATGGGCCCCAAAGATAAAAATCAAAATATTTGCCCAAAAGAAATTTCCATTACATAAGTAAGCAACACATTTAAATAAATACACAATACAGGCAAAGTAAATAGAGAGTAATATTGTGGGTAATGTGCTTACACGTGGTAGTGATGACTTGGAGATAAAAAACTTAAAATTAGCCTTGAATGGAAATAGTGATAACACTGCGGTTAAATTCACTCAGTGAAATAATTTATAGTAGTTGAAATTTTGTTTCTGTGTTTAATGAACAACTTTCTACAAACATAGAAACATAGTTAATGTGCTGCATTTATGGCAGTATTAACTAAGTGTTTGTTATCCCACAGAATTTGATTTTCCCAAGATTCTATGGCACATGGATAGAGCTGAGAGGAGGATGGGCATGAAAGAATGTACTTCTTCACTTTAGCAATTATGGCTGTGGGAAACAAAATTATTCTCTAAAGAGAATGTAGCAAGTGATATGCTTATTGATCAAAGATAAAGCACTTTGTTGCTGCTGCTGCTGCTGGTGCTGGTGCTACTACTACTACTACTGCTGCTGCTGCTGCTACACCACATACTGCTTCATTAGTCTTAATGCTATACTAAGGCATAAGAATGTAGGAAATTAAATACTTCCAAGATGAAAGTCATCTACCTAATTCAATGTTTAATGGTTGATATCGAAACTCTGACAGATATAGATTTGTGACAATATGGATATAAACAGATAAAATGTAAAATAGGAAGATTTAGATTGATATAATGTAATCTATTATGTTAATGTTAGAAGGTATAGTGTTATTATTAGTTTTAGTATTATTTTTTTCCTAAAGATTTCCAATGAGTAGGACTCACACCAGCAAATGAGAGTAACCCATGAATGCAATTTTCACTGACTTCTTAAGATCTAAAAATATATATTAACATAAACATAACAGTTACATCTTTTAATTAGATAAGGAACTTAATAATACTATTTTATGACCTGCATTAATCTCTTTTATTGCTGCAACATAAGAGAAACCATTACCTATTGAAACACTAAGGACTTTAGATTCAAATTTATTTCTTATTCTCTCTACTCACAAGACATTTTAGCTAAACATATATTGATAAATATAGATCTGGAGTTTCCTTAAGCCTGCTAACTTCCCCGTATTGGTATGTCAATTTTTGCCTTTACCCTGGATGTCACTATCCCTGGGGCTTCTTTATCTTTTAAATTTCAACTAAGCTAAGTCCCTGCATCTTCACATTTTCACTTATACTTTTACACTTCCAAGAGGAAAAATTTGCAGGTATGAATCCTACTCATTGGAAATCTTTAAAAAAAATAATACTAAAACTAATAATAACACTATACCTTCTGACATTAATATTATAGATTATTTTATATAAATCTATATCTTCCTACTTTACATTTTACCTGTTTATATCTATATTGTCACAAATCTATGCATGCCATAGTTTCAATATCAACCATTAAACATTGAATTAAGTAGATTACTTTCCCCTTGGAAGTATAAGAGTATAAGTGAAGAATTAAAAACAAATGCATAACTGAGGCCCTATGCTCAAGCCAGACTCTTAGAATGCCCCAAAGAGGTAATATTTAGCTTCAATGCCAAGAAAAAAATTCCTCTCACAAATATGACAATAATACTTACATGTGCATTTTATATTCTTAGTCACTTCTACTCTTTCACATATAAATATTAATCAATAATAATGATATTCAGGCTGCTCAACAGTCATCTACAACAATAAAGATATATAGAAACAGCATATGGAAGCAATGTTTTGTTTTGTTTTTAATGAATCCTCTAAGTATGGTTACATTGACTTGTTCTATTCATCATCAATTTCATTAACAATTCACAGGGTTATGGTGAAGATCAAATGAGATTATATATGCAAAAGGCTTCATAAAATGTCAATTGTGTTTTTAGTCTGCTGGGGCAGGGGATGTAGAGACTAGAGCAATATACTTGGAGTAAAGAAAATCTGAGTGTAAATCCTACTTCAGGCACTTAATAACTAGGTTACCCTGGACAAGTCATTTAACCATTTCAATCTTGTTTCCTTACATGTGAAAATGATGTAATAACAACTCACAGGGCTGTTGTGAGAATCAAAAAAAGATAACAAATGTGAAATATTCACAAATTTGATATTGTTTTCTAAATATCAGTTGTACTTATTTTCAGGTGACATTCAGTTAAAATAATATATAAAACATAGGCATATACATTTTGGTTCCAACAAATAATTTCTTCAGTATAGAAACTCCATCTATCAAAGAAGATTGACAGCAAATCTCTAAATTTATAGTCTTTGAGAGTTGCCTGGAGGAAAGACAAATTACATACTAACAGGGTCATAAAACTAGCATATTTCAGTCAGGACTTGAACCCAGATATTACTGATTCCTGATTCAATGTATGAATTGAGTCATTCACTGAAGCTTCTAAGTATATATTTTTCTCCAAGAAATTCAGTCAGTGAAATAATTTATAGTAGTTGATTTTTTTTGTGTTTAATGGATAACACTTCCACAAACATAAAAATGTGGTTAACATGTGGCATTTATAGAAGTATCAACTAAGTTTTTCTCATCCCACAGAACTTGATTTTCCCAAGGTTCCATGGCACAAGAACCACATCAGATGAATTTCTGACCCTCTGTGCCTGTGCATATACTCATGTGATAGTTGTAATGTGAACTGTTAATCTGCCAGCATGGGGTTTCTTTCCAATTACCAATGAGTTTTAGCTTCAGCACTTGCCAAGGACATTCTAACGTTCCAAAAACACTGATCTAATATCTAATTGGTAACTACATCTTGTATATGTTCTCTATAGTAATTAGAATGATTATGATTACCATTAATTTTAATTTTATTTCCTAACTTGTTTTTTTTATTAAAGACTGAAAAATGGCAGAACACAATAGAACATTTTTTAGGTTATGTTATAGACACACATACACACAAAAATACATGTAAAGATATATATGTATGTATATATATGTATATGAATGTACATTTGTTGTTGTTTAGTCATTTCAGTCATTGCTGACTCTCTATGATTCCATTTGGGGTTTTCTTAGCAAAGATACTGGAATGGTTTGCCATTTCCTTCTCCAGTTCATTTATAGATGAGGAGATTGATTAAGAGGAGAGTGTTAAGTGACTTGCCCAGAGTCACACAGCTAACAAGTGTATGAGGTCAGGTTTGAACTCACTAAGATAAACCTTCCTGAATCCAGACCCAGTACTCTACACTGTGCCACCTAGCTGACCATACCTGTGATACATACATTCATATATATATATATATATATATATATATATATATATACACACACACACACACACACACGTATGTATGTATGTATAGATATACATACATACATATATATGTATATAAAATCTAAAATGTCTTAGTGCACCTTTAAGTTTTAGTAACTTCAGAAGTATAAATACTACAAAGTTATAGGAAACAATATTTGAAGGATAATCATTTAATTTGTTTCACCTTTGCATGTTTTAATGAAATTTTAATAACTACATATATCTATATCTATATCTATATCTATATCTATATCTAATCTATATCTATATCTATATATATTATTTTAAAAAGAAGGAAGAGTCATACATTGCATGTACAACAATTTCTGGATACCAGTTTCTCAGAATTGTGGATTGGTATTATCTTGGCCACCTTGTTCACCTGATCTGTCTTCCTTAGACTTTTTATCGTGATGTGACATTTAATCTGCCTTGTAAGCTTCAAAATATCTAATTATTTGAATGATCTTAAGGCTAGGATTACAAGTAAAATACTTTTAGTTACTGAGCAATAATTGATGCAAATTTTTAAAAAGAATGAAAATTCTCTAGCATGATCTAAAGCATTAAATAATGGTTATGTTGAATTTTAATCAGAAACATATCAAACATTTAAAATTTTAAAACATTAACCTTTCAAATTTTTATTTTTGTTTGTTTTGCTAGTTTATTTTTGCTAGCATTTATACTTCTGAAGTTAATAAAGCTGCACTAGGACGTTGGGGACTGAAAGTCATTGGAGTTATTTGTCTTTTTATCTATAGTGACTTTATGTTCAATAATACATTCTAAGTTTAAATCATGCCTCAGACATATAACTCTTTATGCATTAGTTTCTACATTTGTAAAATGTAAATAATAATTGCATCTACTTTCCACAGTAATTGTAACAATCAAATGTGTAAACATACACAAAATGCTATACAAATCTTAATTCACTGTATAAGTTACAGTTATCATGGTTATTTTAATAATAATAATAATAATAATGACAATAAAATAATTCATCCTCATTGCAATTTAAAAAGTTTATATATATATATATATATATGTATGTATGTATGTATGTATGTATAGTCAGATTTCTTTTCCTTCTTTTCTTTTGGTCTGAATGGTGTGGCAAGATGCTTTACAGACTGACAAAGAAGAAAATACATTTTTCTCCTTTTCTTTAAATCAAAGGGAGATACTCTCTTTTGCTCATGTAAATGATAAGGCTTGACCCAAAATAGGCATTCTGTAGCCATAACCTTAATGTGTGTGAGTGTTTTTTGTTTGTTTGTTTGTTTTATTTTGTTTTGTTTTTGGTGAGGCAATTGAGGTTATGTGACTTGACTAGGGTCACACAGCTAGTGTCAAGTGTCTGATGCCGAATTTTAACCTAGGTCCTCCTGACTCCAGGGCTAGTGCAGTGTGCATGGTTTTTAAGGAAGACAAAGATGATACAGCTACAGTTAGCCCCAAATATAAATAGAACATATCCTTAAAATAAGATCTCACTTCAAAAGAGATAGGTGGAATATAGATGTACACTAACAAATAGCTACATAATATCGTAAAACATATTTATTTTGAAAGCTGGGCAGTTGAAAAGGGAGTGGGAGAAGTAGGATTGTAAACAATATCTGGAATTGTCTGAAATGGGGCTCTGGGGACATTTCTGGTACCTGTGAGAAGATGTAGATAAGTAGAACCCATCAGTACATACTCAACATTGCCTCAAGGAAGACACACACATAAGCCTAAAGGTGGAGAAAACAAAAATTAGTTATGGTACTTTTTCAAGCTACATTAAAAAATTTTAATAGCCAGATTTGGTGAGAGTAGTTGAGATGTTTTGGTCTAGAATCAAATGAAAATAACATGAGAAAATAGTTATGACCATTTCTGGGAAGAAAAGAAGACAGCACATATATTTGAAAAGGACTAGCATACACACAGAATACCTCTGAGTTTCCCCTCATGAAGAGGCTAGAAGCGATTTCCAAGAGAAGCATGATGAAATATGATGGCACTATACTGGAGAGACTTTGGGGTATGTTTAAAGATTCTGTAACTGGTTTGTTTGGGTCTGCTAACCAAATGATTTGGAGAAGCCTTGACTCATAATTTTTGGCTTCTATCTCTTGGTCTGACTCCTTGCCTGACAACTTCTGATGAGAGACAATCCTCTGAGAGAAGAGACTTAGGACCTACATGCTGAGGCTGACACCTGGATCTTTAAAATGGGCCTCAGTCCCTTTTCTTTATTCTTTTCCATTTTAGGTAGAGGAATTGGAGGCTCCAAACTTGTAAGTTTTGAAACATCAGGAGAGCTATCTTCAATCCATGCTTAAATACCCTGAGGGTCAAAGAGTGATATATATTTTTTGAGTGACATTTGGGACTTTACCCATTGGTAACTGACATAACAATCATTTGGTAGTGATACCACATTTGAATGTGGATTTGGTATAATCAATGGTATAAAAAAAAAAACTGAGTTAAATCTGAGTTTATTCTGAAAAATCTCCTATGTAAGATATATGAAGATTGTGCTTCCAAATTTTTAGGGGAAATGTTTGTACTTTTGCTTTTGCTGTATATTTCAAGTGAATATCCCTTCGTAAAAATTGATTGATATTAAATGATGAAATGGAATTGGAGGGTGTTAGTCATTGGTAGCTAATAGCAAGGGTGTATAGGAACAAAACAAAAGAGGCTCAAGCTGGTGGCATTGGACAAAAAATAGCCCAAATATTCAAGTGAACCCCTACAAATCTGGGGAGCAGATGTAAACACTCTGACTGTGGCAGAGTGAAGCCAAGGTACCACATTAAAAAAGTACATTGACATCAGAGCACGGGGGGTGTTGTAGCATTCATTTCCTCATATTAAAATAAAAGATTTAGATCTAACTGCCTCATTTTACAAATGAAGAAACTCAAACCCATGGAAGTTAAATGACTTGCCCAAAGTCATAGGTAATAAGCATCAGAGATGAAATCTGAAACCAAGTCTTCTGACTTCAGAACTAATGCTCTTTCCACTGTATAATACAGCCTCCTCTATTAAGGTTATAATGGCTCTTTTGTCAATCACAACATATATGTTCAGAGAACAGCACATAAGATCTAAAAGGTACAATGGAAAGAGTGTGGAGAAGAAAGGAGTGGAGTAGTACTGCTGATGGATCTGTAGAGTAATTCAGTTCATGTGCTTAGAGCTGAAAAGGAGTATAGAGAAATAATTCCTGATCTTAGTTATTGATGACCTGTTGCATATTTACCATAATATCATCTGGTCTTTCAATTGTAAGCAATCACCTCAGAGGAATAATCTGAGGCTAAATTGAGAAATAGATTTTCCCCTTTGCCCGTAGCTGTGCTTTTAAATTGTCTTCATATATTTTAGAAATATGAAATTGTTTCCCTTCTCTAAAATATTTTACTACATAGCAAAGGAAAAGTGAGCTAAAACAATATAAATAAGAGCAAAAGCATTATTTCTTCAGTTTTTTTTCTTGTTCTTTGTCTGCATTCAATATTCTAGTTAATGTCAGCTTCTTCCCAAAACTGCCACAGGGTACTTGTCTTAAATAGAGCTTGGCCTCCATCTGTGATTAAAGGTACCATGTGAAACAAAACTGTAATACCAGGATCTTCAAATGTAACATGAGCTGTAAAACTCAAAAGCAGTGTACTTGACACTGTCTCCATGATATTAGGAGACTGAAAACCCCATTGGCGTTGTCCTTGAACATGAAAAGGAGGTGCCAATAGTGTGTGATGTCATTTTTTAGCAGGAGGCAGATTTTAATGGGTTCTAAATTTATGTTTTCTAAATTATTCTTGTCTAGAGTTATATTCCAGGCAAATGCCATCTGACATAGGAAATACAGGGACCTCTTGTGATTCTATCAGATAAATCTAGAGGACTTTCTCCAATTCTTTTAGTCCACAGCCCTTGAGATCAGCAACTTTACCTTGTCTTTCTTTATATCTCCAGAGCTTAACACAATGCCTGGCATGAAGTAGGCACTTAATAAATGCTTGTTGATAAGCCTTGACATGGCCACAAGCACAATCAAATCATTTTACAATTCTATTCCTTATGCATATTCATTTCCAAATACACTTGTAGATTTAGATTGTTCTGTTTTAGGCAAATGCTTGTTAAGCCCTATCTCATTATAGCAGTGGCTTGTTTAATGTGATACTACCCTTTACATTCAAGATCACTGACTCTTGGAGTACACATTGACTAGTGAGACCCCATTTAGAACCTATTTTTCAAAGGACACAGATGACAGATCAATTCTATCCTAAGCAGAGGTAGTTAATTGTTACAGTGGATAAAACACTGGGCCTGAGTTCAAATCTAACCTCAGTTCATCTCAGCTCCCTCAATTATATGATATGGATAATGATAGCACCTATCTCCCAGGGTTGTTGTGAAAATCAAATGAAATAATATTTGTAAAGCTCTTAGTACAGAGCCTGGCACAGGGTAGGTGCTTCATAAATGCTTCTGTTTCTCTTTCCTCCTTAAGTAACTAATTAATGTTCCAGATGTTTTGTGGGCTACTTAAAGGCTACATATCAAGGGAAGAAAGGATGGTTTACTAATAGTTGTCCAATATATTTTGAGCAGTGTTCCACCAAATGTAGCAAATTGTAGCACTGGTCCTATAGCTTTTTCACATAAAACAGACTGTAGGTGATGGGAATTCAAATTAGCCATCACCAAGAAAGATATCCTGAACCCAATCATAAGTTCCCTCAGTTACGCTTGATGGTTTGGCTAGGATTCTGGTTCTGTACTCTCTGGATCTCATTTGATTAGAGTTCCTCAGAATGATTTACTTTTCTCCTTTTGGATCTCTTGGGCTCTGATCTCATTGTATTTCTATTTTCCCCTTTCTCAGATCCAATCCTCTCTTTTACTTCCAGATCCCACCAAGACCAAGATTCTCAAGATGATTGGGCCTCTAAGAAGACCCTGACTTCTGAATTGTTTCAAAGCCATTCAACCATCAATTTGCCTACAGCAGGTCACACCGCTGTATTGGCAGATAATCATAGCACAAACAGAGTTTAGACTCGATCTACACAAGATAAATTCATCGAGTCAAGGTTGCTAGATATTAAGAAATGCTAAGCAGAAACAGGTGGAAACTATTTGCTGATTTCTTATTTTGGTAAGGTGAAATAGGAAAGCACCACTCCCCCAGGTTCTGCTGATAGGCAGAACTACCCTATTTAAATTCCTGCCTCCATATAGTTTTGTGCTAATAGCTATAGCCAATGGTTACCATAATAATAATAATAATAATATTTGGACATACAGATGCAAGCCAGTTACCCCTGCTATTGGGGAGGCTAAGGCTGATGCATCATTTGATATTAACTCTGAACTGTAGCAGGGCTAAAGCTGATTGGGAGTCCACACTAAGTCAGGCAGTATTGGTGAGTGTCTGAGAGTGAGGAGCCATCAAGCTTCCTAAGCAAAGATGATCTGGAGCAGGTCAAAAGTAGAGCAAGTCAAAACTTCCTTGCAAACAGTAGTGGAGCCAGGCTCATGAGTGGCAACTGTGTTTCTAGTTGGGCTGAAGTAGGAAGGCTTCAGTCTCAAAAAATAAAAATCAATTACTCTGAAGACAATGAGGCACATATCCAATAGGGCAGCCTGTGAAGAATTAATTCCTGAATTGCTGAGTACTATTTTGGCAGTATATAGGAATGTATGGGTAACCTCCTCTACCTGTTTCCATTTGAGACTGGAAAACAAAACAAAATGAACAAAAATGTATGTTAGTAGTAGTAGTAGTAGTAGTTTCTAGCATACAAATAGATTGTCTTTTGTGCAAGGCATTGTACAAGCACTTTATAAATATTATCTCATTTGATTCTCACAATAATCATGGGGTGGTGGTGGTATTATTATCCTCATTTTACAGGAGAAGAAATTCAGGCAAATAAAGGTTAAATGATTTTCCTATGGTACAAAGCTAATAAGTGAGTGAGGATGGATTTGAACTCAGTTCTTCCTAACTACAGGCCCAGTGTGCTATCTACCTGACATGTTAACATGATACTAAAGAAGGATATCATAATTTTGTGATTAATTCTTTAAGGAAATAAAAATGTGTACATCTTCTATTATAAGCATTGATATTGTCAAAGAGAAACTTGTTATTTGCCTGGGAGAATACCTCTCACTCTGTTTTCTAGCAGACATAGTTAAGTGGGCTTGTCGACAGGAAGACCTGAGTTCAAATCTAGCCTTAGGCACTTGCTAGTTAGGTGACCATCAACAAATCGAATAACCTCCCTTAGTCTGACTTTATTCATTTAAAATTGTATTTAACAATAGCACCTACCTCCCAGGGTTACTTTGAGGATAAAATTATAAGGTTTGCACTGTGCAAATCTTAAAGTGCTCTATTAATGCTGGCTATTTTATTCCCTCTAGGATACTGTCAATATTCACTATTTGAATAATAGACCCTGATACCACTTAGTTAATCACTGGAGGGAAAAACAAACAAACAAAATAAAACATGATTATGTTTGTTGAAGAGAGGGTCAAAATGTGAAAGGAGAGTAGCAATTAGTCAAATGGCTATACATGACCAATAGATTTCCAGAAAGTTTCTGTTTTTCAATAAACTGTTTTGGCATATTGTAGGCAAGTTTAAATGATCCAGAAACTTGGTTTAACTGACTTTTTAAAGAAATAAGTTATTATTTCCATATAAACTTGTGGAATTGATTACTTGTTTTGTTATTCTACTGATATAGTCAGTGTTATTTCAGTAATTCAATTAAACAAATATTTATTAAGTGCTAATCCTGTGCATGTCACAGAATTGGGTGACTTGATTTGAGAAGACTGAATCTGAAGACTAGGAAAGTTTGCTTCTTTTCAAATGTCAGCCTTTTAATCTTAATATGAAGCAGGATTATTCAAAGGATAATGGTATACCCAAAAGGTGATAGTGGATACCTCACAGAGAGGTAGCATGATGTAGATAACAGGTTGTCAGCAGCCATGTTAGATCTGAGTTTAAGTTTGCTTCTGACATATACTTGCTGTGTGACTGTGGGCAAATCATTTAATTCCTTAATGCTCCCAGGTAACTTTCTAATCTATGAGTGTTAGAAGAAGGGAGAAAGGAAAGAAGGAAAAAAGGAGGGTAGGAAAGACAGGAGGGAGGGAGGAAGGAAGAAAAAAGGTGGAAAGAAACAGGGAAGGAAGGAAATAGAGAAGGGAGGAGGGAAGGAAGAAGGGAAGGGGAGGAAAGGAGGGAGAGACAGAAGGAGAGAGGAAAGGAAGGATAGGAAGAAAGGGAGGAAATGGGAGGGAATAAGGGAAGCAGAAAGAGAGACACACAGAGAGAATATCTCTCTCAAATAGGAACTAGTTATATAATCTATAGACATAAACATAACGTGCATATGGATTCCAATATAAATAGATCGAGGAAATCCATCTTACAATTTTTTAATTGATACTTTGGTAGAATCAATTTATAACAAATCAGACAAATTATTTTTCTTTAAGCTTTGTCCTAGTATATGAAAGTAGCTTCTTACAACAGAATCCTATGAATGGTATATGTTTAAATGATATTTTGCCAGTATTTCTCATTTCCTGGACTGATTTACAGAAATTAAAGGTCTGAGAAAAACAGTTTAGGGTAAGAATCTTGTTTACATTGTATAAAATGACAGCTCAGACAGAATACATAGTGTGTGAACACAGGCAGACATGTAATCTTATGTGACTGTGACAGTGGATTGCCAACCTTATGTCATTATCAGTGGTTTAAGCCTCTTCAATGGTACTTTGGGGAATCACTCTAGCCACCTGGCATTTTGTGATTCTTTGCTATTAATTACAGCCACAAGCTGCCTTTGGGGAGGTAGCAGTTGTCACAATGCCATGGGAGAACTGGGTCTTAGCTTAGAAGTCAGCTTCCTGGTTAAATACTCAACAAACCCACGAGTGAATAGCCAGGGTCCTCCATTATTTTGTACATAGCAACTAAGTGACTGTTCTCATACAGGGATGAAATTCCTGACCCACTGTCACTGGACCCACACTGTGAGCTGTCTTGTAATGGGGATGGATGTGAACCAAGCCAACCACACTCTCTCACCGTGTCATGCTTGTGATCGATGGCTTGAATGTGCAATCTGGCTAGCGAGGTTAATGATGTGGCCTGTAGCCATGAAACCAAGTCAAGCTAGCAGCCCCATATAGACATTGAACTCATGACCTTGGCCTCATTAGTACCATGTTCTAAAAGCACTCCTACAACCTCATCATCTCTGAGAGCTACAATGAATCTTGACAAATGAAAGAGAAGAAACCTGTGACTTGAAAGGATGACTATCTTTTCCTGCAAAAAAAAAATAATAACCTTTAAAATGTAGTGTGATCCTGGCAAGTTGTTTGACCATAGTTGCTGAAGCTAAAGCATCAAGATAATGAGCTGTCACCAATTCTTCCCTCCCCTTCCCCCACAAACACTCACTGTACCCTACAGATTTATTTAAGGTGTCAGGGAGAATATCTCTCCCCACTGTGTATGATTGGTATGCCCTTCCCCACCCACCAATATACAAACCCAAGTTGCTTGTCTTGCTCACACATTTCCAGTTATTCGCAGCTATATCCTTGTTCTTTTCTACTTAGCTGCAGTCAGCCCACAAAGTTCGTCTTGAGAAGGGAAGGGGCAAAGTATTTATAGGGCAATGCTAAATGCTAGATTATGGAATTTCATTGTCTACAGCTTTAAAACATTTGATTTTCACAAGGCATTTTCAAATGCAGGAATATCTTGTATAAATACTTTAAATATCATCTTACTATTCTGTTATTTTATTATTATTATTATTATTATTATTATTATTATTATTTTAGTTCAAGAATGGTCAGTAAATTGTAGTTTTACTGTGAAATATTTTACAGGTGTCAGAACTCCTTCTTGAGCACTGAATCAGATGTCCAAAGTAAGATCTTGTCAGGGAAGGAACTAGTTATAAATTAAATTTTAAAAGATATATAATTATGTCCACTATACTCTATATTGCATTTGTATTGATAATGTAAATATGAAAGATATAGGAGTTTTTATGTTATAGCAGATGTCACAGAAATAGAAAAGACTGCCTGGGGAGGTAATGAGGGCCCCATCATTTGAGATTTTCTACTGTCTTCATGTTAGAAAGGATTCCTATTTAGATACAGTTTAGACTTTCCTTCCAATTCTAAAGTTTTATTCTATGATCTCTGAAAATAAATCTTAACATAGAAAAAAACGAGTTCTTATCATGCCTTACAGTGGATATAAACATTAAAATATGTTAATTACCTAGAATACAAATACGTATATATATAAAATGCTTAAAAATGGAAAAACTATTACTTAATATGCATAATAATTTTCTAGCATATATATGCTATATGCAAATCAGATTATTCTTCTAATGAAACATAATAATAATAACAAAAGATTAAGCAAAAATACTTTACATTCAGAATTTAAACTCTTATATGACATGATTTAGTGTAAAGAAAATGGGTGTTAAGATTTTGAAACAAAGCAGTAGTTGGGAATAGGGATAATCATCCATAAAAAATAAATCATTTAAAGGTTAAAATTAAAACACAAAAAAATCCCATCAGTTTGGCTACAGTCTATAAGTTTAAATGTCTGTTTTGAAGATGTTTCTAATACTTTTAGCTGTACAATAGACAACAAAGGTAGAGGGAAACATTGGGGTCAATGGACCCTTCTCCATGGATAAAATGGTTGATCCACTTTCCTTTCCTCCATGATTTTCACATAAGTCAGTCATTGAGTCAACAAGTATTAATTCTGTCAGATTATTATTTTTTTTTGTTGAGGATCCCAAAAGAGATTTTGTTTATGTTTAAGGTTATATCTATCAATATTTGACATATTAGAAATTATAACACCTTAATATAAACATGAAAACAGTTTTGACCTCACAGACCCCTTGAAAGGGTCTCCAGGATCTCCAGGGGGTCCTGAGACCACACTTTGAGAACCTCTATTTTAAATGATTACTGTGTGACACCTGTGTGAATCACTTGGGATACAAAGAAAGGCAAAAATCATTCCTATTCTCAAGGAATTCATATTCTAATGGGAAAAGACAAACATGAAATGAAGTAGGCTTATGAAAAATATGTACAGAGTAGAAAGAAATTAATTTCAGAGGGACCTGAAAAGGCCATCTGAAGAAGATAGGATGAGTTGAGCTGGAAGAAAGCCAGGGAAGCGAAAAAGTAGAAGTATGGAGAGGGAAAATTTTAAGAAAGGGTGACAGCCAGTGCAAAGTTTATCCAGAGATAAGCTGTAGAACATTAGATTTATCCTAGATATCCTTAGCATATTAATGTCAAAATGGAAAAAAAATAGCACTGGCTTCAAATACAGAAGATGTGAATGTGAGTACCAGCCCTACCGCTTAGTAGCTGTGTGACCTTGCATAAATCACTGAAACCTAATTCTATCTTTCATAAAATGGGGATGATAGTGGTTTTGTTACCTACTTCACACAGAGGGGCTGTGGTTTCTGACAATTAGTCTGGAAGTTTCCACAGTCTACCTTCAATCACATTTATTTTTTATAAATGCCTTATCTCATGTTCCAGAAGTGGAAAAAGACCTGTGTGAGACTATAAGCACGGGAGATTGCAGAATGACAGAGATGAGATTCATTGTAACATAGACTGGAAATTAAGTGAATGGGAATTAAGGGAAAGAAGTCTGGAAAGATAGTTTTAATTAGACTGGGGAGGACCTGATACCAAATTTAGAAGTTACCTTGCAGACAGCAGGAGTCTGCTAAATAAGGTTCAGTTTTGTATATTAGGATGATTATTTTGGCAGCTATGTAAAAAAATGGATTGGAAGGAGAAAGCAAGGAGACTATGTCATGTAAGAATTGATTAAAGAAACTAGGAATGTTTAGCCTGGAGAAGACAAAGTAGACAGGTATGACGGAGGCCTGAGTTGCAAATAGGCAGATTTTAGCTTTACATAATATGGGAAAACATCCTAAAATTTAGAGTCATCCCAAAATGAAGAAGGGTTGCCTCAGGAAATAGTAAGTTCACTTTCTCTGTAGGTCTTATATCAAAGATTGCCTGATCACTTGTCATTTAGGTTATAGCATCAATCAGACGAAATGCCTTCAGGGATCATTTACAAATCTGAGATTCTGTGCATAACTGGTTGACAGGGCCTTGAAATAGTCAGAGAAAGATATAATGATAATCTGAACTAAGATTGAGGGCGACAATGGGGGTTGAATGGAAGAGATGGGTGGGAGAAGGACTATTAAGGTAAAACCCATAGAACTTGGAAGCTGAGCAGCCTGAGCATGTCAGGATTAGATTTCATGCTGAAGTTTGTGCCCAGCAATACCATTGTCCTGTTTTCCCATTTACTTTCTTTTTCCACTGGAGCAAATGTCTGTTTACCTACACAATAATATATTTACTAGATGAAAGTTATAGTTAATATTATAATTTAATAGTGACATTAATTGATTTTCACTTTTATTGTGGCTTTATTAGAATGGATTTCTTCTCTGAACTAGAAATGTTTATTTTGATATCTGGGATCCTCAGTATAAATGTAACTGCAAGTGACATCCTAATGAGGTAATTTATAACTCCTCTTCAGTTACATGTTAATGGGAAGTCTATAGATCTTGAAAACCTAATGGCTTGTAAGAGGAAATGATTCTTAGTTACATTACTAAGCCCCACTGTCTAATATCATACCTGACTGTCTAACTCCCATGACAGTAACTTACCTTCTCTCACACTAATTGCTCCCCTATTTTCTCAGCAGTAATCTATTAAGCACCAGATCATAGATTTAGAGCTATAAGGAGCAGACATCACCTAATCTAACCTGCTCGTTTCATAGAAATGGAAACTGAGGCTCAGAGAGGTTAAGTAAGTTGTCCCAGGTCATTTAAGTAAGAAATGACAGAACTCAGATTTGAACTCTCATTTGCTGACTATAGATCCATTGCCCTTTTCATTATACCATGCTATGCTAAATCATGCTTCCGCCACCTAAGATTTCATTGGTGGTAGTACTTGCTAGTGAAGAATTTTCTCCACTAGTCCAGATTGATTCTCTGAAACTTATAGAAGTATACATTGTATGTAAGTATGTATTTAATTAAGTTAGCACAAGCTCTGAACTAAACATTCTTGAGCTCTGGAGAAAAAGCTTGGTTAAGGTACCATTCTAAGCAAGAACCTGTCATAAATTCAGCTGCAACTACTGCTTCCCTTCCTGTGTTTTCAATCCTATATTAGGCCAACCCTTTTTCATCCCTTCCTGGGGATCTTAGGCAGAGCATTCTTAGAGACAACATTGGACCTGACTTCTAGAGTCATCAATTCATGGTGTGCTAATAAATGTGTAACAATCAGCTCTCTAAAATAAACCAGTCAATATTCTTTTAAGTTTAATCTGCATTGTTAAAATTTTCTCCATCACTTCCTTAAATCTAAATAATTAATAATTTAAGGTTTGATTTGTAGCATTTACCTATTTCTGAGGTATAAAGATACACTAAACATTTAACAATTAACTTTCTGGAGCCACTCTGAACTAGCTTCAGCACACCCAGGACTCCTTTCTTTGACTTCATGCTATGGTCTGAACAGAAATTCACTCTACTTCTCCCAAACCTACAAATAATTGGTGTGCTTTGGAACCAATGAATGAGCCAGACTTTTCCAAATCAAGTAATAAGTTCTGATCATGTGACCAGGAAGACCCCAGTTCCTCAGGGATTCTTGCTGTATCTGTGACACTGGTCAAGTGACTTAACCTCTTATTGTTTTAGGCAAGTCTAAAATTCATCATCTGAAATTTATCCTGTTGTGGTACAATATTACAAGTTAAAGAGAAAGTGCTGAATGTCCTTCTGCATTAATGGAGAAATTCCCTATTCTGTAGTTCCCAATACTGTATCTATCTATGTATCTATATATCCATCTATGTATTAATCTATCTATGTATGTATCTATCCATCTATCATCTATCTACTTCTAGCTCTAGATATACACATACACACATAATCATAGCTTGTCCCAAAAATCTTTGTACAGTTTAAATCCTTAATAGCTATATACATACATATATATGCATATGCATATACATAAATATGTTTATATAGTTAGCTGTAAATTCTATTTCTCCCCCTATTTCTTTTTGTTTTTGAATGGTAAAGTGATAAAAAATAATTCCAAACAATTATGTAAGAAGAGCTTGAAACACTTTTTAAGGGAAAATATCATAAGGTTGTTCTGCTGCCTGATTTACAACTTGGTTTTAAAATTTTAAAATTGTGCTCTAAACAGCTTTTATGGCTCATTAAATACCAAAGAACTCTTTAAGTCTTGCTTATAGAGCTTTTAGGTAACATCTTAGGCTGTATCTGCTAACTAACCACTTTGAAAGAATTTTATTTTTTTTAAGGTTCTATTCAATCAAATAATCTTATTTAGGAGACATATGTTTTGAATGATTTATTGTTCCCATTTTTCAACAGATTTCAACAGATTCAACAGATAATTTTGGAATTATGCATATACCAGTTAAAGACTTTTCTGATTTTTTTCCCTAAGAAATCTTTTCAAATTATGCTTAGAAAATGTCCTTGATAACGATCAATGGTTCTTAATTACATTTCCTTTTTTAGATTCTATACTAGATTTGTACTTATATTTTATAATAATTGTATTCACTTATTCATTTATTCAAGAATGAATTTATTAAATAACTACTACATTGAAAGCACTGTGCTAGGCCCTAGAGAATATATGTTAATAAACCTCTTTTATGGAATTTACAATATAGCAGGGATATAATACAAAAAATATTATGCAATTATATATACATATGTATATGATAGCTAATCTGCAACTAAGGCCTAGAAAGACTTATTATAAGAAATAGTTTTAGAGTTGGACTTTGAAGGTACGAGCAAGGTTTTAATAAGCTAAGGTAGGGAGGGAGGAGTACTTTCCTGGTATTGAAAATAGCATAATCATGGGCACAGTGGTGGGAAAAATGGTAGATATATGCAAGAGATAGTGAATAATGCAATCTATTAAATGTATAGCATAACTGGAGAAGAGTGATATGATATAAGACTAGAAAAGCAGTGCAACACCAAATTGTGGAACCCCTTGAAAACCAAGCTAAGAGCATGGGATAGACTTGGTAGGCAAGAGGATTTTCAACATAGCCATGGTAATGATGAAAACTATGTATTGTTTGTTTGTTTATTTGTTTGCTTTACTAGATCTGGATTTCATTGATGCAATAAGAATCAAAGTTCTGCTGTTGATATTATGATTTTATTGAAATCCATTCCCCAACATAGCAATGACTATAATTACATAGGGTAACTAAATTAGCTGTTCCTTTCAGTACATCAGTTGCCTTTCATTGTTTGGAATCATTTTGGACTAAATTGGAAAGTTGTGGTAGAATGCTACAAATGGTAAGAACTAACACAAATCAAAAATATCGATTCCCACACTGAGTGCAAACAAAGTCTTTCTCTGTACTATAGACTGAAAAACAAAAATCAAAGAAGAAAAAAAAGCTATAAAAACTGTAATGATTGGTTTCTGATTTTTGTGGCATGGTAGAAGTTCATATTTTGACTGAATGTGTCCCATATATCATGTGCAAAAAACAGGGCAGCTAACCAAAACATTTTATTGTTATTTGATATGCTCCTTGTGTGTCCAAAGTCAAAATGATAGTGCCCTCATTTGTGAAATGAGAGTGAGGATAAACAATCTCTAAGGTTCCATTTTGGTTAGAATTTTATGATATTATGATGTGATGACATTATCTTTTTAATTTAAAAGTGAAAAGAAAAGACACACACAAAAATATTTTCTTTAGTAACCTGTATATTTCAGGTGATTTTTTCTCTGTAGTTGAAATTGCCTGGATAATTATCCTAACATAATTTTTCATTTTGCATCTGCAGAAAGTACCTCACTGGGTAAACATAAACATTTGAAAATTACTTTTTATCCATGTTAAAGTCTTTGAAGTAATGAAATTAGGACATGTTATATTGGAATGAGAGTACTTCCCATTTATATAATGCTGTAAAATTTGTAAATTAGAGAGTTTCTAAAAATGCTGTTTCTTTAAGTATTATTTTATTCTATAATATTAGAAATCACTACAGACAGTATGCATCAGAGGATACTGAGAGGCTACTATGAATCATGCAAAAGTATTAGTTTAAAAGTCAAGAGATTTGCATTCTAGCTCTGGCTCCTCTATTAAATAGTTTTATAACTTTTGACAAATCACTGGATTTCTTTAGACCTCAGTCTCTTTATCTTTAAAACCAGGTTGCATTACATAATCTCTAAGGTTGTCTCCAGACCTAGACTTCTGGTTCTATATAATAAGGGTACATTTCCACTGCCTTGAAACACATTTATCTGATCACATTAGCATATATGCACATGCACATGCACATGCATGAATACATAATGGAGAGAGAAATCTCTTTGGTTAATTCATAAACTATTGAATATAGCCTATCAATATAGCATAATGTTTTCATACAGTGCTAAAAATGTCATGCTGACCTCTTGAAAGGATTACAGAGATTCTATATAGAACATAAGCTATTTATAAGGCATCCCCGGGCTTTCATGATCTCATTGTGAACTCTGCCCAGACCCACTTACCCAAGTCAAGAGATTAACTGGAGGCCTTCTATTCCTAGTAGAATCTGGCACCCAAGTCAACCTTCTAGCATAGTTTGAAAAGTCCCTCTATTACATGCTTCCTTTGTTTGGGTCTCTACAAAGACCTGAGCTCCAGTATAGAAAGCTGATTGCATTCACTGTAAACAAACTGTCTTGTTTTAAGATTTGTATGCAGGGTCATCATCATTATAAACATATATTCAGTTCCACAAAGTAGGAGCTTTAGGAAGCATCATTTGGTATTTATTAAAGTTCTGACATTATGGACAGTATTGGCATTCAGCACTGAGGGTTTTACTATGGATGAAATACATCTTATTCACAAGTGGTGATTTTAAACATCAGGAGCACAGAGATCCACAAAAGGGTCAAGCATTCCCTTTGAACTGTGTATATTACTGAGTTCTAAGAAACTAAAAGGCAGCATGAAAAATCTAGTTAAACTGAGAAGCTATGGCTGATAATCTAAATGTTCTCAAACCTAAGTGAAAAGTTACTGGAGAAATGTGTACACCCATCTATACACCCACTTCCTAAGGAAGTATATGCTATTGTTCTAAATAATGTCTCTGAAAAATGCTTTCTTAATTCAGCCACATAATCATCCTAATATAATTCATTTAAGATTAAAATATACAGACTTGAGATTTAACACATACAAATGCAGAAACAGAAGAATGGCAAGATTCCAGGAGTTTTTGGAAATGTCTCTAAATAAAGACATTTTTAAAATATATGAAATGTTGAGAATAAGATTTTGGTGTTGACATCATATCAGGGGGGAAAAATCTTGTTTGGCTGCAAATGATTGTCAGAGGCCACTGTACCTAAAGTTGAGGTTGGAAGACATTCAGCTAATGATAAATGTCCCTCAGACAGTTCAGTCATTTATGTGTTTGAAAGCCACATGCAGTGCTCTCAAGGTCAAAAGCTGTGGAAACATTCCATTGTGTCCTATAGATGAGGCTGTTCTTTTGCCCAGATCTGTAATATTTACCAAAGTAAAGATGGTGATTGTATCATGAGACAGCCTTTCTGATGAAAAAACAAGATGACTGGAGATTTAATGAACTGAAATCATGCCAAAAAAATGGCAATTTTATTTCCCATTATATATTTGGTAAGTTCCTAGTTGAATGTTTTTGCTCTAAATGTTTACTTTATTAAGGATAAAAAACACAGCCATATATTTCTAAATACTGATCAGTGTTTAGAAGTAGCAAAGGTAGAGTAATTTAATTTGATTATCTGAAAATTTTACTAAAAATAATGTTTTGTCTTTTAGATAGCTTTAAGAGAATATATTGCTGCAATTGGCAAAGTTAAATAATACAGTTAGGCTTACTATGAATAAAATTAATTCTTGATTAATAGGAATTCTTGGCTAAGTTAATTGTCTGGACAATTAAGGGTTAAACAGAAAACCACTTATTCTTAGGGCTTTGTCTGTTTATAAGCATTATGCTATTTCTCTCACCAGCAAACGGATTATATTGAATGGATATTACTTTTGTGATTAATTAAATAAATAAGTATATAAATAAGTAATTTTAGCATTTTTGTTTTCAGAAAGAATACAGGTTGGATACCAACCTTACTTACCTTCCTTTAGATTCTAACTTCTCCTTTCCAAATATCTAGGACATTTTAGTTTTGGCCCTCATTCTTTAACTTTTCATCACTTTATAAATTTCACTGATTAATAAACCACAATTATAAGCCCTTAGCTACTTGTATTTTTTTTTTTTTTGGTTCTGGAATGGACTTGGAATTTTGGCTTTTATTCCATCATTACCTTAATGTTATGATGAAAGGTCCTCAAGCTAGTATCACCAGAAGCATCATTGCTGATTTCCATGTTCTTAAAAGGAGGACTCCACTCCTGTGGAGACTGGAAAGGTTATTGATAAGCAGACAGCTAGGGATGAGGATTATGGAATTAGAAGACATAAAATAGATTGGGAAGTTAGCTGAGTAGATAAACTGACTTGAGCTTAGACAAGAGCACATCTCATTAGATAAAGGACAGTTCTGGGTAAAGGGGAGTCTTGTAAGAACAACCCAGTATCTGTCTTGCATGCTTCCCATGTTCCCACAGGCCATGTTTCTGCATACAACCAATCTTCCAGAGAGGTGTTAGCTAGAAGGTAAGTAAGTTTGAGTTAGAGAAGGCCAGTAAATTTGATGCCTTAACTTCAAGATAAATCATCAAAAAAGAACGAAAAGGCTATTTGACAAAAATTGCTAGGAAAACCGAAAAATAGTATGGCAGAAGCTAGGCATATACCAACATCTCACTCCCTATACCAAGATAGGGTCAAAATGGGTACATGATTTAGACACAAGGGATGATACCATAAGCAAATTAGGAGAGCAAGGAATAGTTAACCTGTCAGATCTATGGAGAAGGGAAGAATTTATGACCAAACAAGAGATAGAGAATATTATGAAATGCAAAATGGATATTTTTGATTACATTAAATTAAAAAGAAAAGGTTTCACATAAAAAAAAAAAAACCAATGAAACCAAGATTAGAAGGAAAGAAGAAGACTGGGAAACATTTTTTTTTTTAACAGCCACTGTTTCTGGTAAAGGATTCATTTCTAAAGTATATACAAAACTGAATCAAATTTATAAGAATAGGAGTCATTCCCCAGTTGACAAATGGTCAAAGGATATGAACAGGAAGTTTTCAGATGAAGAAATTATAACTATAAAGATATGAAAAAATGGTCCAAATCACTATTGATTAGAGAAATGAAAATTAAAACCACTCTGAGGTACCTATCAGCTTGCCCAATATGACAAAGAAGGAAAATGATAAATGTTAGAGAAGATGTAGGAAAATTGGAACACTAATGCATTGTTGGTAAAATTTTGAACTGATCCAACCATTCTGGAAACAATTTGGAACCATGCCTAAAAGGAACTCAAACTGTGTGTATCCTTTAATCCAACAAGAGCACTACTATCTCTGTATCCCAAATAGGTCATTAAAAAAAGAGAAAAGGACCCACATGTACAAAAAATATTTGTAGCAGCATTTTTTTGATGTAGCAAAGAAATAAAAATTAAGATGATGCCCATCAATTAGGGAATGGCTAAATAAGTTTGTGGTATATGAATGTAATGGAATACTATTGTGGTATAAGAAATGATGAGCAGGCAGACTTCAGAAAAATCTGGAAAGCCTTATATGAACTGATGCTGAGTGAAGTGAGCAGAATCAAGAGAACATTGTACACAGCAATAGCAACATTGTGTGATGTTTAACTATGATATACTTAGCTTTTCTCAGCAATAAAATAAACCAAGACAATTCCAAAAAACTGGTGATGGAAAATGCTAACCACATCCAGAGAAAGAACTATGGAGTTGAATGAAGACTGAAGCATACTATTTTCACTTTTGTTTTTTGTTCTTTCCTTCTCATGGTTTTTCACTTTTGTTCTGATTCTTCTTTCGGAACATGACTAATATTGAAACATGTTTAACTTGATTATATATGTATAACCTATATCAGATTGCTTGCTGTCTTGGGGAGGGGAGAGTAGAGAGGGAAGGGAGGGAAGGAGAAAAATTTAGAATTCAAAATTTTACAAAAATGAATGTTGAAAACTATCTTTACATGCAATTGAGGAAAAAAAGTACTATTAAGGAAAAAAATGAAAAGCCAAATCCGTGGTTAAAATTCCTAGGTTGTTTGTACTACTTGATCCAAAGAGAAACCAGAATCGCAAAGCTAACTTATTTTAATGTTAAGCCTATGTCTGAATCTTTCATTAACACACACACATATACATATATGTATATGTATATATGTATGCATGTATATGTGTATGCATATATATGCATGTTTATTTATATATACCCTTATCTGTATACATGCATGTGAATATATGTACGTATGCGTGTACACAAATACATACATATATACAACACTTGTATATCTGTGCATGTCTACACACACAGATCCTTAATATCATCTCAATTTATTTTAATATGCCTTTAAAGGGTACAGAATAAAGTTAAATAAGTCTCTGAATTGATGAAATTTAAAAATTTGAATCATGATTATTAATATCAGCTGTGATAATATATCTCTTCAAGTCCCTGAAATGTCCAAAAATGTAAAATTTTAACATATTATGGAATTGACCCATATCATGGGTCCTGGAAGCTTATACTCATAGAATTTAATCTCTGATAAATTCTACCAAGCTAGAAAGGTTTTCATTATAGCCTTGAAAAAAGATTGCCTGCTATCCAAGGAACAGTCCTGCTAAAGACTGAGAGGCAGTCTAGTGAGCAGGCTAATGAATTCATGGACCATGGGGACTGATGGCTATAAATAAGCAATTTTAAAAAGATATTTAATCTACAACAGAGATGCTTTCTAGCACCTAATCCATTTTGAACAAAATTTGTTTTGTTTCCCACATGAATCTATGTAAGAAATGCCACACATTATAAGTAAAAGAGTTTTGACTTTGGAGTCAAGGGGCTTAGATCTGAATCCTTGACCCTGGGGCTTAGTATTTATGTGACACTAGGAAAGGTAACTTTCCAGGAATCAGTTTCTTCATGTGTTAAAAACAAACAAACAAACAAACAAACAAAAACAAAAAACAAAACAAACAAAGAAAGAAAATGAGGATTGGATTGGCTTGCCCCTGAGTTCCACTTCAGCTCTAAAACTATGATCCTATTAAAATGCAAATATACCTGGTAGTCTAACAGCTTTGTATCCTGCCAACATATCCCACTGGTTGCCATGGCCCATTTACTTTTTCAGGATCTGTCTTTAGGAAAGGTACAAGGAACAACCATGAGCTGTCAGACAAGCAACACTTAGCAGACTTACTCTAGATGCTCATACAGCACAAGGAACTCACATCAAGAAAGAAGAAAAACTTTGATCCCAGGGTTTCAAATATTTTCATGAGACATTGATTTTTTTTTCTGTAAACATCCTCTAAGAAAGATGCAACCATGTCTATGTAATATTTGGATGAAACACTTCATCTGGTAAAGCATATTTAGAATGTGTATACATCTATGTATCAGTTGAGTCTGTCCAACACAGATTGTGATAGCCTATAACTAAAATCTTAATCACCCCCCTTGTAGAATGCCATGAAAAAATGGGAAAGGAGATGAAAAGGATGGTAATATTTCTTTAAGGTAGCACTTTATCCATTAGGTTATATGTTGTTTAGGTTTTGTATATACCAGTATTCAGTTTTATGCCTAGAATAACGAATCTTATAATACTAGTAAAAATGATAAGTGCCTTGAGGGAAAGCACTATTTCATTTTCATTTTTTTTATTCCCGGCAAAATAGTAGGCATTTAATAAAATGTCTGTTGAAAACTCAGGGACAAACTTACTTTACTATGTAATAGCAGCACTTATTTCATTGAGAGTAGATGCACAAATATTTTATTTTGTTTTGTCATTTGACTTGTGATTTCACAAATATAGTAAGAAAACTCCCTCCACCAATGAAGAAGTTTTTAATCTGCAGTTCTATAGACATAGAAAGTTTCCTGGAGCATTGAAAGACAAAATGACTTGCCTAGATGGAATAATCAGGATATGTCAGAGGCAGGTTTGATCCCTAGTCCATTCTTACTCATAGTAGCAGATGATCTTGCTCTGACCCTCCCAAATCAATACCTTCTTGTCGAATTTCTGGCAATGAACCCTTTCTGAATTTCTGAAGTCTTATTCTCAGACAATAAACATATATTCCCAAAATAAGCCTTTACTCAATGTCTTTTCCTTAAGAAAGTCAGAGTTTGGGCTTTCCCTAGCTTTTGTGTAGATCCAGAATCATCTCCTAACCAAAAAAGAAAAAAAAATGAAGGAGACAGTTAGAATTAATAATAATAATATATATATATACATATATATGTATATATATATATATACACATATATATAAACATATTTGAATCTGAGGTTCACAGAATTGAACAATTCTAAGTCAGGTTCCTTGGAAAAGGGAAGGTTGTGGCTCACATGGTTCATTAGCTACTGGAAATTCTGATTTACATAAGAAAAGCCCCATGTAGACAGGCAAGACTAGGTTTGTACATTCCTCATTCAGGCAGATTAATGTGTGTGTGCATGTGTGTGTATGTGTGTGTGTATATGTTTGAGAATGTCTGTGTGTCTTGATCTTTAAGATAGAGAAGCAAACAGTAATAGACTACAGAATAGTGGCCACAATTTCAAACCTAAAAATCATCTTTGCAAGTATATGAAAGGTGGGGTGACTTAAATCAGTCTTTCCAGCACATTCACATCTATAGAGAGTATTACCTTTCAACGTAAAGGGAAGCAATGTATAGATACTGTAATTCTATTCAAACTCTTTCTGCTTACACAATGGACTAGCACAAACACATTTTGAATTTCCCCCAACCATTTTTAACCAAAGGGGATTGGAATAGGGATGATTTATCTTACATCCTAATGATACAATTTGATTGTGGACTTACCAAAGTGGGAGGGAGAAGAGGGAGGAAATATTTCTTATCCCACTAAAATGCATAAACTCCTTGAGGACAGGGATTGATTGATTGGTTGGCGCATTCATTCATTCAATTATCTGTCAATCTATTTATCCATCTATTTGTTTTTCCTTTTTTTTTTTTTAGTCTCCAATACTTAGCACAGTGCCTAGCATGGTGGATGGGTAAGGCATTTTCTTTTTCTTTCTTTCTCTTTTTTTTTGCACTAAGTTTGAAAAAGCAAGAACATTTTATTATTGAGTCATGTCTACTTTGATTCTTCAGGTTCAGCCTTTGGTTTTTCCACATTCCTGTGGTGATCTTTAAAGGATCCACCATGGACTCACCCTACTTCCCAGCCCTTGGAATCCTGACTGTAGGAAGTGACCAGGGTGACTACCTCAGTATTCCTGAGAATCCAAGAGAAGAAAAAGTGGAGGCAAGTCTCATAAAGACAAAGGACATTCAAAATATTCTTAACAATTTATGCCCAGAACCAGATGTTTAAAAAAAGTTTTCCTATAAACTGTTTAAAATATCTATCTATATATATAGATAACCAAAAATATTTCAAAGCCTAATTCAAACTTTCTCTTTCTTTTTTCATCTCTCCATATGTTATCAACTATTGTTTGATTTCTCAGCAAGGGTGCTCCATCTTAATCTCGGTTTGCTAAATGTTTTTCATGTCATTTTTATAAATGAGTTTTCATTCCTTTGTTGTTGTTGTTGTTCTTTCACACAGAAGGAAAACACATGATGCTTAATACTGTTAACACTGCCTAGTATCAACTGTTCAGCTACTGACTAGAAAGAAGCACTCCTATTTTGGTTAGATAATTTCCCTGTCCTCAGGGTATCTGTCAGGGTGACCTGGCAGCTGAGTTGCATAATTAAGTGCAAGTTCAAGATTGGGTGAGTTCATCTGTCTGTGCTAGAACCTTTTTCAACCTCTCCCCAAAATGAAAGTTGGCATTTTGTTACTTGTTTGGGGACCAAGACCTCCTTCTTTGTACGTAGGTTATTGCCCAATATAAAATGCTTTTTTCTGTGGTTCTGGGACATAGATGTCACATACTACAAAAAGATCATGGTCTCTTTCAGGGCTTGATCTTTCCATTCCTATCCATATCCAGTTGCACAGTCTCCACATCACCAGCTCTTGAAGAAATCAACTCCTTCTCCAGGAGCATGAAAATTTCCCTGTGAAAACTAACAAAATAATAGCGAAATGTCTCGTATTTCTTTCCCCCCTCTTTGGTTAAAATGAATCTTTGGTGAGTAAACTGAATACAGAGCAGAACAAGTCAGGAAAATAATGCTTTCCATTTTAACAAACAATTTTATGTCTTGATCTACAAACAAAAAGTTCATTTTTGAAACTTAGAGACATTGCTGCTATGTGGATTAGTTTTGTGGGGTCAGTCACCTTTCCTTCTCCTACAGACTATAATATATGCAAACAATTCAACCCATACAAATTTAACTCATAGAAAAATCAGTGCTTTCTGGACATGCCAACCCACTTATTTCTCTTTAGTGATTTTGGGGCTGACATAGAATGATAGAGTGGTACCATGCTCACTAGCAGTAGATTAACTTGACTTTTCACAGTCAGTGTAAGCTGGCTTCCAATGTCTTTTCAAAAGACAAAACATTCCTGAACAAAAGCTTCTCTCTCCCCCAAAACACATACACACATGAACACACACACACACACACACACACTTCAATGACTTTGATGCTGCCTTTTCAACCTCTCTGTACAGTGACAACCTCATAGATGATGATTGATCTGTGAACCCATACGTTTTGATTTCTTGAAACTTTTTGTTTCCCATTTTTCCAGACCCTATTTTATATGCAAGTCCAATATCTGTGCCTTCATCATATCAATGTTCCCCCACCAGATACAGAAGCGCTTTGTTCCGCCTCTTTTCATGCTAGAGGAGTTTTTTCCTAGGGGTTGCTTCTTGTTCTAAAACATGAAAATGTGCGAAGCATAAAACTCCAGCTGTGAATACTTACCTCCCTGCAGTGTTAAAAAGTTCAATATACAAAACACCTGGTTTCAAGTAAAATGTACATCAAGATATATGGCAAAGAGACAGATTTAATATACCCCATAGGGCCCTTAGGCAGTTTTTAAATGAAAGACACAACACACTTTTTTTTTCCAAATCAGCTTTTACTATTTCACAAATAATGAACTAATAAACTTCATACAGTTGAAGCGAAAGTGGTAAGAAAACATTAGAGAAGACCATTGTCATGTAAATGAAAGTAAAAGGGCAGAGATCACATAGGTCTATTGTAAATGTGTTTGTTACACTGGTTAGCAAAATCTCTTTATAAGTTATAAATTTGGTCCTGAAAATGTATAAATTCTGAAAAGAGTAGCTCTTTTAATTGTCAGCCTGCTAAATTATCATCTTTAACACAACTTATTAATTAGGAGATAAAAAATGAAATATCTTAGAGGTAAATAAGCAAAGTAAGAGATTGGAATTAGTGATTTATTTTTAATTTGATTCAAATTTCAATTTGAATGAATCAAATGTGATATAATTCAGAAACTTTTATTCCCTTAAGAATTTGTTTAGAATTAAAAAAAAAGAGAACAACTAAAAAAAAAGCAGACACTCTTGGGAAAAAGCTTTTTTGAGGTTTTCTGCATTCCCACTTCTCTTTTAGGTTTGATAACTATCTGTATCCTGGGGGACATTTGGTTTTTGAGTCTTGAGGAGAGAAGAAATGCCTTCATACCCCTGAGAGTCTCCTTGGCTCCTGGGCTTACATCAGACCAAAGCGGGGAAATAATCTAGCTACTCCCAGGAGTCAGGCTTATTTCTGTGGACATAGGGAATTATGTCTACTAAAATACTCTTGCTATTTATTCTCACATACTGATGCCCCAGAGAATATGAAACTAGTTAGCTTTCCCTCTGTGTTTTACTTTATCTAAAGCTATAGTTCACATTGATCATGCTATCCTGGACTTTATGTCTTGGGATGACCTGTATTCTAAACTACTTTGTAGAATGGGATGTAAATAATTCTCTTACATGACATAAACTCATGCTAGCTATCTAGTATAGTTTTGTACAGGTCAGCTCTTTGCATTCATTGATGGGCTGGCTCAGTAAAAATAGGACAATAGATTGAGGCATCCTGTATTAATATACTATAGATCAAGTATGGTAAACTTTCTTCTTAAGAACTCAAAAGGTCAGAAAATCTAAGTATCCAGATTTTATTTTTTTATACAATCTGCATTTTATTTCTAAAAATAAAAAAGAAAGAAAAAAGGAAAAAAATGAGGTCATAAAGTTTCCTACCCTTGATGGTTTGTTTGCTTCTATCACTTTTATTGAATGTTCTGAGAGCAATATAGATTCAGGTAATTTCTTTTCATCTTTAATGTTTTCAAGTTTGTACCGGGATTATTGTCATTTATAATGATGTGTCTCACATAATAAAAGATGTACAGGTCCAATCTACACAAGTCTGTGGTCAATAAGCATTTATGAGTAAGCATCTATTATGTGTCAGGTACTATGCTAATCAATGAGGACGCAAATAAGAAAGAGAGTCTCTGACCTCAAGGAGTTTACAATCTAATGGGTAGGACAATATACACTCAGCTCTTCAACATGATATTCATGGAGTTAAAAACCAAGGTAAGCAGCTAATGGGAAATGAAGTTACCTGGAAAAATTTGTGCCTTTTATAAAAAAAAAAATGCCTTGTGAGGAATTCATTGCTCTGCTGTATCATTCTAGAGGAGAAAAGTAACAGAAAGAACAGAGGAGAGGTTAGCTGAATCAATCTCCAAAATGACATGATTTCAGGAGATGAGTTCATCCTAAGGGACACATGATGTTTGTGGAGTCAAACCAAACAGAAGAGCTTATGACAAAAATCATCAAATAATGTTTTAATTATGCTAACTAAAGTCTCGGGGCCAAATTATCTCACTGTTTGTATTTGTTATTTGAAAAATAGTAATTAATGAAATGGTTCATGATTTATAGATAACACAAACAAGACAGAGATGGATAGCTAACTACTTTTATGACAAATTAAGGATCCAAAAAAGTGGTAGCCTAAAACATTGATATGAATTAGAAGAATCAAATTCATAAATCCAAGATAGAGGCTATATGGCTTGAGAGCAGTTCCTCTGAAAATAACAGTATATTTTAATAGACCTTCTGCTCAAAATGAGTCAATGGTGTGATACAGGAGGCAAAAAAGGTAATAACTTAAGCATTAAGGACTAGGATGATGATAGCCCTGCTCTTCCTATTTGAGAGTTTGCCCTAGAGATTAGAAATATAAAGTACTATGTTCAAAACCTTTCATTGCATTAAAATATGCTCAGTTTGTGTCGGAATATTGTATTCTATATTATTCTTAAATAAGGTCATAAAGGAGTTAGAGATCATCTGGAGTAGAGTGATGATGATGGTGTAGAACAAAGAGATCATTTCACAAGAGGATTAATTGAAGGATCTGGTGATGTTTAACACAGAGAAATAAAGACTTAAGATGGATGTAATAATTTTCATGGAGTATATAAAATATGGTCATATAGAAGAAGTATTAGATTTACTTAGTCCATGGGTAAAGGTCGGAGTGAAAGGCAGAAATTGCAAAGACACAATTTTAGCTTAATATAAATTAAGAATCAGTGCTATCCTAAAGTCAAATACACTGCCTTAGGAAGATGTGTGTTTTTTTGTCATTGGAGACCTTCAAACAAAGCATGAGCATTTGTTGGGCAACTCTTATTCAGGAATGCTTGGGACCAAGTAACTTTTGAGGTCCCTTTCATTTATCAGACATTGTGATTTCATAACACCTAATTTGTTTGACATTGGAGAATGTTTCCTCAACAAAATAAAATCTCCCATTTAAGTACAAAGGTTGATTTTTATTTTGTCTTCTAAATGAAGAATTTTCCTCAAACATATAGTTACTGCTTTCTTAAAATGAATAAACTGAATGTAAGTTAATATTTAGTGATTAAGCAGCATTATCCTTAGTCATGTTATTTATGGTACTAGTGTTCTCGGGGCCACCTGGTAGGTGAAGGATAGCACGCTATTGAATTTAATGGCTTCCCTCTTTGAGCCTCTCTCCTCCTTCTCCTCCACACCCCAAAACATATACAAGCCCCAATCCATGTGTTATAGTTTCTAATCTGGGAAGCAAAATAGCAATGTTATTAGAATTCTGCCTAAACTAAGAGTAAATATGCTTCATGTTGTAAGGATTTTTGTAGATAAAGGAGCTTTTAATTCATGAATTCCATGTCATCAACTTTGATTTCTCAAAGCAACAGAAAATGTTTTTTTTTTTAATTCCTCCAGTTCAGTACTGACCCTACAGTGATCGTTAAAAGAAAAAAAATAGTTGAAAAAAAAATGAATTTTTTAGCTTAACCAATCCCCTTAAATTTATAGGATTTTGGCTATATCGTGCAAGTCATAAACAAACATTTAGTAAGTACCATATCAGGCACTGTGCTGGGTGTTGCAGATATGAATAAAAAGAGTGAAACAGTCCTTACTCTCATTAAGCTCACCATGGGGGACAAAAAGTACATATATAAGTATGTACAGAGTGGGAAAAAGAGAATAAATACAAGGTACTTACAGAAGGAAAAGCTTTGGTGAGAGGAATCAAGAAAAATTTCCTCTAGAAGGTGGTTTTTGAGCTACATGTTGAAAATAGAACACAGAATTTTAAAAAATGATATCCAAAAGCAGACCTCATCAATACTTTGAAAACTTAACTAAATCTACGTGGACTCAATTTTCTGAACAATTTACATAAAAAGGAACAAACTTGATTTCACCAGAATTATGCAAAAAGTGATATAGAAAAGAAATAGGGTTGTTAAAATATAGAATCATTGAATTTTAGAATCCCCAAAGACTTAACCAGCCCTCTCATTTTGCAGATGAGGAAATAACATCCATAGAATTTAAATGACTTGTCCAAGGTCAAACAACTAGTTAGTAGAAGCATAACTAAGATCCATGTTACCTGCTTAGGTTCAGTGTTCTTTCTATAGCATTATACTTTCTTCAAAATATAATATTACATCAAAAATTAATATAGTTTATTATCTCTTGGATGATTCAGAGAATATTTCATGATCTTATGTATCGTAGGTCCATCAATATAAGCATTAATAAGAAGTCCCTTCCAGTTTTAAATTTACAATCCACTGATTTGCATATGTTATTGTAGATGGTGTAAATGTTAGGAATTGAACTGAACCTATAATGACCTAATGATATACGTTTTAAGTTCCTTTTAAAATATAAAGATTAATATTAAAAAGAAAATTAAAATCACTAACACATCACCATCTCTCTACTTGTCCTTGTATTATATACATATGAGAAAATGGTTCTAGTTCTTCTTATTTTTCGTGTTCTTCTTCTTTTTTCTTCTTCTCTCTTCTCCTTTCTACAAAGCTAAATGAACTCTATAGGCCTCATTCATAAGGTTCCTGAAAAGTTCTGTGACAATTACTTTAGGAAATGACTGATGCTTCATACTTTTAACAAAACTAGCAAGAATACATGTGTATACTCATTTTGTCATTTGTTCATTATGTGACTTGTCTTGAAAGGGTAGATGAGTAGTATTATTGCAATTTATAAATAGGAAAAACAACATATGCTCTTACTAGAATGTGGACAGGTTCTGTATCTTATTTATCTTTGTATCTCTAAAAGTGTCTATTACTACCTCTTGACAAATAATAAGAATTCAGTAATTTTTTTTTGACTGAATTACTTGTCCAAGCTAACTGAACAAATCAACAATGGCTTTAGAACTCTAGCCTATTTATGTCATGACTCAATGATCTTTGGATTGTGAAATAGAATCAGAACTAAAATTCTAATTCAGTTTTGCCTGACTGAACTTCCAAGAGGTAATACTATTTTTCTGATTTACTTTTTCATACATTACACCACAGACCGCTTTTAAAAACAGGAACTAGGAGAATAATGCTGCTTTTTAATGACTCTGAATTATAGGATAGGGGATAAAAAGGGTAAGTAGTCTTAATTCACGCTTCTTTTTCTGAATGAACCCCCCCCAGGAAGGATAAAAAAGGTTGCTGCCTCCTCTTTTGGCATGTTGAGCTTTGCTTAAGTTTGTTCTTTTTCCAGCAGGACAATGAGGTAACCTGGAAAAAGAGAATAGATTCAAATTTTCAAAATTTGTCATCAGACCTTCTGAATAATGAACACTGATGCACAACTTTTCATTGGAAGTTATGTTGGAGACACACCATGAATAAATAACTAGCTGAGCTTGATCTAGAGAAAATTCCCTCCTTAATAATATTTTTGTGTGTCTTTGAATGAAATTATGCAAAATTGACATCTCTGCAGAGTATATTTTAGAACTAGTGCACCACACTGGCAACCCATTCACAGTCACGGCAGGTAGCTTGATGCCTCCATAAGCTGATAAAAACTAGAATTGGATTATGCCATAGATCTCATTTAAGCACAGTGAAAATAGTCTGATAAATGTCAGTCTGCCACTGGATTGCTTAATTGTTGTATTATATAATGTGTTATCATGGGCTAAAGACATAAGGCACAATTTATCTAATATGGCACTATGACGTAACAAATAGTTAACAAGTCTGGATAGAATTCCATTTCCAAATAACATTTTACTTTCAACATGAGTAGGCAACTCATACTGATATAAATACTTGTAAGAGAGAGCAGTATTTTAAGAAAAGTATTGAAGGAAAACTTTGTAGGATATATTAAATATAGATAAATAAATTACAGTGAAGTTATAATTGTTAAGGAAAATTGACAGTAACAGCTAATTTTCTGTGTCATCAGATGAAAAGAAGTAATTTAGATAATTCAAGTCAACAAATATTCATTGAATGATCACCATTTTCTAGGCAATGTGAGAAGCTATTTGTGTCAGGATGTGGTGAATAAAGTAGTCCAGAAAGTTAAGAGTGAAGCACATAGAGGAATGAATTAAAGTCAAAATGAATAATTTTTGTTACTTGCAAAGTTGTTTTATCTTGAAATAATTGTTTCTTCTACAATATTCATTTTAATTTTGAAATGAATATGGAATAGAGTAGAATAAATCTTTCATAATTGGACCAAGTACTAAATTCAAAAACCAGTGACTATATTGACAATTACTATTATGGTAACAAGTTTCACAATAAATCAATTTCCTTTCTCAAATTAAAATGCATTTTTTTTCTGTTCGTGTGTTGTATCCTTTCTTCTTCCAGCAAAATGTAAGCTCCTTGAGGACAAGAATAATTTCATTTTGGTTTTTCTATTCTTACTGCCTACATGGACATTAGTAGACCATTAACATATGTTGAATTAAATTGGTAAAGACAGCTGCATAAGTAAAATACTAAGGACAAGATGAACAACAATGGCTTTTACTTTTGAAAGCTGATTTTAATCATATTTAAGCATGAATAAAATTTGTACAACTTTTGGCATAATTCGTTCTATAATGTTTTGTTTGTGGCTGAAGCACACAGTCTCTTTGATCCTCAGTTTGTTTTTTTTTTATGCATCTGAAAAAAAAGGCACGTCATTACATTAGAACATTTTTGTGATAGAAGCATTTTGTAATCTCAAAGACCAACAGAAAAATGAGTTGTTATAAAATAATTTTGGATAGAATACTATAGAGATGCTTCCCATTTAAAGAAACTCTCATTCTCATTTATGTTAAATAATTATTTCCCAAATCATTTGTCATAAACACAATACTTTAAGAATGTGATTTTAATGGTTAACAATGATTAGATCAAAGTCTTTTGTGGGGTTAGAAGAAAGAAGTGAAGACCAACCATATGATTTTATTGGTATAGGGAAGTCACTATAAGGAATCTTCCTCTAAGAAGTTGATTAGCATGTTCTCTGAAATTTTGAGCCTTAGAGAGTTACCAAAGGCACTGAGAGGTTAAATGATGTGCTCAGGATCACGTACTGTAGGCAGTATATCAGGGTACGACTTGAACCCTGATCTTTGTGATTCCTAACTTGGATCTCCATCAAGAACACCACAGTAAGCAAACAGTAATATGGTAAAAATGAATAGGTTATCTATCCTCTGTTCATTTATCTCATATTATTCACTCATTTAGCTCAGAGAATCATAATAATAACATTCTAATAAGCATAATTGTTGATCTGAAATCAGTTTTATATTTTATTATCCTCATGTTCAGAAGAAAATAGTTGATCACAAATATATTTAGGGCTATATATTCCTCTTCCTCTAAGCTATTCCCACAAATGTTGCACAGCCTAGAGAATGCATGAGTATAGTGATACTCCCACACACACACACACAGATAAACACACACATACATATGTGTGTGTTTATCTCTGTGTGTATGTGTGTGTGTTTGTGTGTGTGTGTGTGTGTGTGTGTGTGATGCACAAAAGATGACTGCAGACTGACAAATTCCAAACTGTAGCTACATACTATTAATGTTTGGAGTTCATGACTGATTGATTACTCCATAAACCACTCAGTCTTTTCACTTGTGGTTTAACACTGGTGCGACTAGGGCTTTTGATGTACACTTAGTCAACCATAAAATATATACATACTATCTAGAAACTTATATTCCAGAAATTCTTCACTTCTCTCTCCTGGAATTGGAAGGAGGAAGAACATGCATTCCATGGTATCTCTGAACCAGAGAAACCCTGGAACACAAACAATTTTGAACACAGCAGCTGGCTAAGACTTAACCACAAGAGTGTCAGAGCTAAGATTTCCTGGCAGAAAAGCATGAGGTTTTGAGGTTGAGATGATAGCTGAATGTCTAGGGAACAAGTTTAAGGGAAACAAAATACAAGATCTCTCCCTCTTTGTATGTGTTTACATTCCATTTCTCCATGAAGACACATTTGTACACTTAGAGGAAACCTCCAACATATTCTGTATGTCACATTCAAATATGTATTAATTTCATATAATCTGTGACCTTATGTATGTATGTATGTATGTATGTATGTATGTATTCATTTATTCACCTTTCAAGTTACAGATATTCCATTTCAAATGGTAAGTGTTGCAAGGAAGAACGGCAAAGTTTATGGTTGGCATGATAGTACCATGACTTAAATAAAAGGTGGGAGGAGAGAAGTAGTGACTTTCAGAATGTTTCAAGTAATTTTTGTGAGCCCTTAATATGTATGTTTAATGATAATATCAACAATAACAATCTAGTAATATTAAAATGATACCAACAAAAATAATAATAATAATGATGATAGTAAAATTATCAAACATAGTAAAAATAGTCAAATTTTCTCCCTCAAAGACAGAAAGACATGTGTTTAAATCTTGCCTCTATGGCACACTGCCCCTACTCAGTTCTCTAAGATTATAAATTGCAGAGCATATGCTTTGGTAAAGAGAGTTTCTTCACTGGGAGTTCTTTACACCAATGAAATTACAGGGCCAAACAAAAAAAGAAAAAAAAGTTTATAAAGTACTTCATAGATACAATATCACTGAGTTTCACAATCTTCTGGGATAGATGCTATTAGTGTCCTTATTTTGCAGATGAAGAAATTGAGGCTAAAAGAACTTAAATGACTTGCCCACAAATATACATAACATAACGTCTAAAGCAGAATTTGAAACCCAGGCTTTTCTCACTCCTACCCTAGCACCTTACCCAGAAAGCCATACAAGAATAGTAGTAGAGAAAGAGACAGGCTGGGTGATTTTATTGGTATGGAGAACTCACAGATAAGGAAACTCTCCTTATCAATGAGAGATACATTTTCTCTACATTTATATGTATGTGTGTGTGTGTGTGTGTGTGTGTGTGTGTGTCACAGAGAGAGAGAGAGAGAGAGAGAGAGAGAGAGAGAGAGAGAGAGAGAGAGAGAATTGCTTAAAGCACAGAGGGAGAACCTTTGCAACTTGTCCAGGGTCCCACAGCAAGCACCATCTTCATGGCTCTGAGCCCAGCCCTCTGGTCATATGCCACCCATAAGCTACAATGACTCTGTTTTAAAATGGCTCCTTTCCTGAGGATGGGTTGCTGATTCCTGAACTGTGAAGGGGAGGGTTGAAGTAGCTAAGTAGGGTACACTTGTGTGCACCTCTGGGCACTCAATAAATCTTTGTTGACTGCTTGATTAGTATATACCTCACTGATTCTCCTGAAGATCAAGCACTGAGCAGGGTGATCTCTCAAGGTCTCTTCCATTCCAGTAATTCTAGTTTTGTCCTTCATATTCAAAGATGAACGATGATGCTGATGACTATGTTATTACGTGTGTCTCTGAGTGAACTTGAAATAAATGATGTATGACCCATTGTGCTTTTTACTCTAAGCACGTGGGCAAATGGCCCTTTGATGAGCAACTGTGACCAAAATGTAAGTGCCTGTCACAGTAGGTCAGTTTCTTCATCTCATGGATGGAACCATGACTTTGATCCAGATTTAGAGCCCCTCCTCAATTGCTTCTGGCTAGATTGGATTGTCTGTTTCTGCTGTGTCTCAGCAATCACTTTCCATGTTCTGTGCTATGCTTCCTTGGGCTCTCTTCTCTCATATTAGCATTAAGAACCAACATAGTTCATGCTGTGGTGTAATGAGTGAAAGGGAGTCAGTGGACTTGCCTGTTTAGATGAAACAGAGCCAAATGCAATATATTACCTCTCTTTTAATCAGTAAGGAAAGGCTTCATGTAGCAGCCAGAGTTTTTGGATCTGTATGACTGAACCCAAAAACAGTCATTAGTGATTTCAGGGTTACATTTGCAAAAAAAAAAAAAACATGCATAGCTAATGCCTTCTTCAGCACTGAAAGTAAATGCAACTTACTGCATTTTCTTGTCCACCAAAACCACGTTTAGAATCAGGTTCATCAAAAGCAGCAGCATGTGCTGTTATGCTTCCATTCTACTGATACTCAAGACAGAACGACTTTCCATGAGTCTTGAACTGGTCTTTCCTTCTAATGTCTTGAGAATATTTGTAATCTCAGTTTTCCTCATCAAATCTGTACCATTTACATGTGTGCATATGCATGCCTTTAAATGAATAAAAATATGAGTGTTTATACATATGCATAAGAATATATACATGTCCAAAAGTTCTCTGGTTTCATCAGCATGACAAAATCCTCAGTATGGAAACTTTTCCATTAATCCAGATGATAATAGGAAGATGACTGAGACACCCAGTTTCAATGGGTGTCTTGGAATCCCAGAATTGCTAAGCATCAGAGAAATGATTAAAAACTGATCTCCCTTACACCAAACCAGCACTGTATACACCATATGGTATATTTTTAATTGATACTTCAATTATACATTTATTAACATGAGTTTCAGATTCAATGTTTCACATTCATCTTGTAATCCTTGTCATGATGCCTAAGCATTTTATATATTCATTTTTTGTTTTTAAAATAGTTTTGATTCCTCAGAATAAATGAATAATGCAATTTGAATTACTTTCAAAAATTTTAACTTTGAAATAAACATCCATTTTTGCTTTACTATAGTTAGTAGATGTTTATTGAAACATTCTTATGTATATATGCACACAAAGTTTATGTACATAAGCTATAGAAAAATTACAAAAGCACAATACATGTCTATTTGCAAATGTGTATATTCATTGTTTATATACGTGTATATATATATATGTGTTTATGTGTGTATAAATATATATATATATACACATACATACAAACATATGTATAAATGTGTACATTCCATCAACTAAGCAATGAAATTCATGCTTCAACAGCAAATCATCCAAAAATTACTTTTGTTTGGCTTTAGAATGCATTTTTGGACTTTTCATTTGAATATTGGGTGTGTGATTCTGGGGATTCATTTCAAACCAAATAATGGAGCCATGCTGTGAAAATGTAACTTTAGAGGAACTGGAAAGCTGCCCAAGTTTCTCATTCTACCCCAATGACAAACAACTCCCAGTAGAGGGTACATGGCATCACCTCAGATGGAGGAAAAAAAAGTAGCAGCCTGCTTTTTCTCCATGCCTGTCTACTTGACTTCTGACTTCATCTACCAAACTTTCATCTTTCCAGAGAGTGGGTGGGGAATAAGACACTCCAACAAGTAATTAGTCTCTTGTTTAAGCAAGGGTTTTTCCCCCCAGCGGAGCTCTGAGGATTATTTCAATTACTTGGCTGGACCTATCCTGAGGTGCCATTTTGTAGAATATTATTTATGAGATTGCTGAGAAAAACCTACCTACTAGGAGGGAGAAAGTAAAGATTTGGGCTTCTGCAGAGAAGGCTACTATGAGGATTTTACACTTTGAAGGGATTCAGCAAAAAAAAAAAATGTTTCTATTTGCTTCTTTCAATATCTCCTTGCATAAATAAAAAGGAAGTTGATGAAGAGGGGACAGGTATTCATTATTTAGTAACTTGATGTTTACAATTCTTTGAGCAAAATCAACTCAATTATATGTATATATGTTATATATAATTATGTAAATATATAATTATGCAATATATAATTGTGTATATATTATATTTATAATATATAATTATGTAATTAATTGATATATTATGCACATAATATATGTGTACATAATATATATTAATTAATTACATAATTTAAAATAATCATTGATATAGCTATTGTCTCCATCAGTTTCATTTTTTGGTCCTCAAGATTTTCACTCTGTCTTTCCATAAATTCTTCACAAGGGACCTGCCTAGTGAACTGGAAATCTTCTTGCTCATGAAAAGTCTTCAATAATGAAATATCATTAGACTGATTGGGTAATAAAACTTCACATGTTTAAAAAGAAACAACCAACTAATCTTTTGTCTAAATTAACTGAATAAATGAGAAAACTCTATTTTCTCCCTTCAATTCATTCATAGAAGTGACTATAGGTCCCTGAGTTTTTGTTTTAGGGGTTCTGAAATTGTGATTTTGTTGTTACAGGAAACTTCCAGTCTTTAAATTTCTTCAACTGTTGCAAAGTAACAGGTCATCTATGATTCAGAATTTTAGAGATTTGCTAGGGGTGCTACTAGATCCATGACTTGTCCATGGTTAGTTACATGGCAAGTGTGAGTCAGAGGGAGGATTTGAACCCAAGTTTTCCTTATTCTAGGGTCTGCCTCCTTTCCACTACACAATATTCTCCTTTTGGAATCAGAATATAAATGAGTTTATTGTGCCACAACATCAATTCCTCTAAAACTATCTCAGTTAAGTGGTGATTTTAAAAAAATACATTACTATTTCACCACATAAACATACTTCATAAATAATGCATGTGGAGAATGAGGAACTAAATATTTACTTCACTGGAAATACTTTTTAACTGAAGCATTTATTTACTTTTGGTTTTTGGCAGGTGAAAGAATTTTGTTCTGTGGCAATTTTAATAGTATATATTGCAAACATTTGAATAAGCCAGATGTCGCTCTAGCCTTGATGCAGTAATTCCTGTTACAAAACTCTAGCAGGCCATATGAGCCAATCCAAGTTCTACATGAGTCTTCTTTGCGATGAGGTACTTACTAACTTGTTGAATGTCCTCCTTTAATTTGTCCATCTTGATCATATTTCCATCCTCTGGAACAATATGGATCTCTTGTTTTCCTTCTTCCACATGGTTTTGGTTGTTGTCCTTTGTTCTCAAAGAGGACCAAAATGACATCACCATGTTGGAGTCAATTTGCAATGTGTCCATCTGTGGCTGATCAGACCAATATGAGCTCAATGTGCTTTACCACAGGTTGGGCACAAACAGTCCATGTGAACTTTTGGGGTGGATTCTCTAAATTTGTGCATCTCACATTTCTTTTGAACTACTTAAATTCTGCTTTGCACAGAGAGTATAGCACCTTCTCTGATGAAGACATGCCATGCTGGGCAATCCTGTGCCGATGTCTCCTATGTCATGCAATCAATTCCAAAGTTCTTAAGGGAGATCTTAAGAGTGTCCTTGTATCACTTTTTCTGACCATTGTGTGATGGTCATTTGATGCGCTTACCTTGTATGAGTTCTCCATAAAATAATCTTTTAGCAAGCATATGCTTAGAATTTGAACAACATGGTCAGCCCACCAGAATTACATTCTTTGCAGTAGAGTTTGAACGCTGGGCAGTTTAGTTTGAGAATGGACATCAGTGTTTGGTACCTTATCACCCGATACCAGGTGATTTTCAGAATCTTCATAAGACAATTTGAATGGAACCAATTCAGTTCTGTGGCGTGGTGCTGGCATACTGTCCAGATTTCACAGGCATACAACAACAAGGCCAACACAACAGCTCTGTAGACCTTCAGTTTGGTAGTCAGTCTAATACCTCTTCTCTCCCACACTTTCCTTCAGGGCCTCCCAAACACTGAGCTAGCTCTGACAATGTGTGCATCAATCTCATTATCAATGTGTACATCCCTGGAACATATACTTTAAAGGTAAGTGAACTTACCCATAGTATTCAAAACTTCTTCATTTGCTGTAACTGATGGTTCAACATATGACTGATGTGGTGCTGACTGGTGATGTACCTTTGTTTTCTTGATGTTAATTAGTATGCCAAAATTAGCACAAATAGCAGACAATAGATCCATACTTTGTTGCACCTCACCTTTAGAGGTTGCATTGACTGCACAATCATCTGAGCAAAAAAAAAAAAATCATGCACCAATACTCCCTCCATTTTGGTCTTGCCTTTTAGTACTTTCAAATTGAAGAATTTACCATCAGTGCAGAAGCTGACCTTGATACCACGTGCATCCTCATTGAAGACATTTGACAACATGGCTGAGAATATCATGTTAAAAATCATGAGATCAAGGACACAGCTTTGTGTCACTCCACTGGTGACTGGGAAAGTACAAGAACATTGTCCATTATCTAGAATCCAAACAAGTATGCTGTCATGAAATTGACATACAAGACTGTTGATCTTCTATGGGTAACCAAATTTTGACACAATTTTCCATAAATCCTCATGACTGACAGTACCAAAGGCCTTAGTGAGATCAATAAATGTTGTGCACAGAACTTTTTTTCTGTTCCTAGAATTTCTCCTGGAATTGCCAGGCAGCAAACACTATATCAACCATTCCTCAGCCCTTTCTGATGCCACACTGGCTCTCAGGTAGATGACCATCTTCCAGGTGAAGGATTAACCTATTAAGGAGGATTCTGACAAGAATTTTGATAGCGAAGACCAAGAGAAAGACCCCACTGTGATTTTGAGAGGACTATCTATTTCCTTTACTTTAATAGAGATGGACAATGGAGACATCCTTAAACTCCTGGGGGATAATGTCCTCTTACCATATAATTGGGAAAATTTCAGTCAGCTTTTGTATGAGCAATGGGAACCCCCCTCCCCACAGGCATTGTAAATCTCAGCTGGAATAGAATCAGAACCAGGTGCTTTGCCACAGGAGAGGAGTCCCATGCCATTCAAAACCTCTTCTTCAGTTGTAAATCTGTCTAGAAAGGAATTGACTTCAACCTGAGGTAAATGGTCAATGGCTTCAGCATTGATTGATTATGGCCTATTGAGAATACTATGAAAGTGTTCAGTCCATATTGCCAGGATCACGTCATTATCACTAATCAATGGGGTTCCATCAGCAGTGAGTAGTTGAGATTCATGATAGGGCTTTGGCCCATAAATAGCCTTGATATTCTTCCCCTAGACGTATTAAAGTGTAATACCCAAAATGGAATATGATACTTCAGTTATGTTTTGACTAGGATATAGTCACTGCTGGTAATCTGAACACTATGCTTCTATTAATTCAACTTAATATAATATGAGAGACATCATAATATAGTAGATAATGATTCTGCCTCAGATTCAGATTCCTCAGAGTAAGGAAGAGCTGGGTTAAAGATCCATCTCTGATTCATACTGGCTATGTAGTTATATGCAACCTATTCAACTTCACAGAACCATGGATTACCAGTTGCAAGACAGTAGTCAATCTCTAATGGTAGATCATTGGATAATAGATTTAGTGTGGGAAGAGATCACAGATTGGATCCAACCTACTCATCTTACAGATAATTAAATACTACCTTAAAAGGTTGTGTCTTTCTAAGGGTCATAGAAATAGAGTGCAGGAAGAAGGATTTGGATGCAGCTCTTCCTGTCTGCAAAGAAGTATCCTTATGAGGATATCCATATACCAATGAAATCAAGTCTGGACAAGAAATAAAGGATTTTGTTACCCTAAGCATCTTTATCATATTGTTAGTTCGTATAGAGTTTGATGTCAACTAAGAGTCCCATATTTTATTTCCACAGAAAATGCTATAAAGCTTGTTGTGTTTAATCTTCTCCATAGGTCAAAATGAAGAATTTTATATTCATCCTTGTCAAAATTCATTTTATTTTTTTTGGTAGCCCAGAAGTTAAGTTTGTGCAGAATAGCTTGAATTCTTGAATTCAAAGCTTCCAACTTTGTGTCATCCAAAAATGTGCTCAGGATATTTTCCACATCCTTAGTCTGATTATTGATAAAAATGTAAAACAGGACAGCATACAGATAATTTACTGCATATTACTAAATATCCTTCTCCATTTTGACATTGATCAAGTAATCAGTATTCTTTGGGTACTGTTGTCTAGCCCATTTAACTAGCCTAACACCCAGACTCTGTCCTATCCTCAAAGATATGTGAGACAGTTTGGTAAATGCCTTTTTGAAACCAATACATATTATATTTATAGGATGAATTTGATCTACCAGCACAGTAAGCCTTTAAAAAAGGAAGTACATTTCTGGGGGCAGAAGAAAGGTTTTACTTAAAATAATCATGAAGGACTCTAAAAAATCACAAATTATGTTCAAGTAAATAATTTTATGATTGTTCTGAGAATTGACATGTTATGCCACTTTCTAATTGTCATAATTTGTCCTATTTTTTTCCTTTTAAAATGAGTGCATTTTTGACATTTTTGTCTTTCTTTTTTTCTTACTTATTGAGAACTTTTAAGGGGCTAGCTAGAATTCAATACTTTTAAGTTAAAAAGGTGTAATAAATGTAAACTATGTTTATTTATTTTTTCTTCCTTTTTTTACTTTTTTATTAATTTATTTTGATTTATCAATAATCACTTCCATATGCTTTTGAGTTTAAAATTTTTCTCCCCCTTCCTCCCCACCACCCTCCCCAAGATGGCACACCATCTGATATAGGCTATACATTTACATTCATATTAAACAGATTTTCACATTAGTGATGTTGTAAGTAGAAATTAAAACCAATAGGAGGAACCATCAGAAAGAGGAAACAAAACTCAATAGAAGAGAAAAAAATTAGCAATTCAGCTTCCATAGTTCTTTCTTTGGGTGTGGATAGCATTTTCCATCACAAGGTCTCTAGAGGTGTCTTAGATCCTTGTATTTCCAGGAAGGGTTAAGTTTATCAATATTAGTCATCATGCAAAGTGACTGTTATTGTGTACAATGAGCTCTTGGTTCTGCTCACTTCACTCAGCATCAGACCATGCAAGTCTTTCCAGGTTTTTCTGAAGTCAGCCTGTTCATCATTTCTTATAGCACAACAGTATTCCATCACATTCATATACCACAACTTGCTCAGCCATTCCCCAATTCATGGGCATCCTCTCAATTTCTAATTCTTTGCACCACAAAAAGAGCTGCTATGAATATTTTTGAACATGTAGGTCCTTTTCCCATTTATGTGATCTCTTTGGGCTACAGCCCTAGAAGTGCTATTGTTGGGTCAAAGGGTATGCACATTTTTATAGGCCTTTGGGCATAGTTCCAAATTGCTCTCCTAAATGGTTGGATCATTTCACAACTCCTCCAACAATGCATTAGTGTTCCAATTTTCCCACATCTTTTCCAACATTTGTCATTTTCCTGTTTTGTCATGTTGGTCATTTTGATAGGTGTGATGTGGTACCTCAGAATTGTTTTGATTTGCATTTCTCTAATCAATAGTGATTTAGATCATTTTTTCATATGACTATAGATGGTTTTAATTTCTTCATCTGAGAACTGTCTGTTCATATCCTTTGACCATTTATCAATTGGGGAATGGCCCATATTCTTATAAATTTGGCTTAATTCTCTATATATTTTAGAAATGAGGCCCTTATCAGAGAGACTGGCTGTAAAAATTCTTTCCCAATTTTCTACCTTCCTTCTAGTCTTAGTTTTATTGACTTTGTTTGTGCAAAAACTTTTCAATTTAATGTAATCAAAATTATCTATTTTGCTTTTCATAATGTTCTCTATCTCTGTTTGGTCAAGAATTCTTCTGTTCTCCATAGATCTGACAGGTAAACTATTCCTTGCTCTCCCAGTTTGCTTATAGTATCAGCCTTTATGTCTAAATCATGAATCTATTTTGACTTTATTTTGGTATATGGTGTGAGATTTTGGTCTATGCCTAGTTTCTGCTATACTCTTTTCCAGTTTTCCCAGCAGTTTTTTTTTTTTTCACAGAGTGGGTTCTTATTGCAGAAACTGGGGTTTTTGGGTTTATCAAATAATAGATTACTATAGTCATTGACTACTGTGTCTTGCATATTTAACCTATTCCATTGATCCACCACTCTATTTCTTAGCCAGTACCAAGGAGTTTTGATGATTGCTTCTTTATAATACAATTTAAGATCTGGAATGGCTGGCCACTTTCCCCTGCATTTCTTTTCATTAGTTCTCTTGATATTCTGGACAGTTTGTTCTTCCAGATGAATCTTGTTATTAGTTTTTCTAACTCTATAAAATAGCTTTTTGGTAGTTTGATTGGTATGGCACTGAATAAGTAAATTAGCTTAGGTAGAATTGTCATTTTTATTATATTAGCTCGGCCTACCCATGAACAATGGATGTTTTTCCTATTATTTAGATCTGATTTTATTTGTTTGAAAAGTGTTTTGTAATTGTTATCATAGAGTTCCCGGGTTTGTTTTGGGAGAGAGACTCCTAAATATTTCATAATGTCTACAGTAAGTTTAAATGGGATTTCTCTTTCTATCTCTTGCTGTTGGACTTTGTTGGTAATATATAGAAATGCCAACAATTTATGTGGGTTAATTTTATACCCTGCAACTTTGCTAAAGTTGTTTATTATTTCAAGTAGTTTTTTACTTGATTCTCTGGGATTCTTTATCATGTCATCTGCAAAGAATGATAGTTTTGTTTCTTTGCCTATTCTAATGCCTTCAATGTCTTTTTCTTCTCTTATTGCTAAAGCTAACGTTTCCAGTACAATATTGAACAATAGTGGTGATAATGGACATCCTTGTTTCACCCCTGATCTTATTGGAAATGTTTCTAACTTGTCCCCATTACGTATTATGCTTGCTGAAGGTTTTAGATAGATGCTATTTATTATTTTAAGGAAGACTCCATTTATACCTATGCTCTCTAGTGTTTTTAATAGGAATGGGTGTTGTATTTTGTCAAAAGCTTTTTCTGCATCTATTGAAATGATCATGTGGCTTCTGTTAGTCTTGGTGTTGATATGATGCATTATGCTGACAGTTTTCTTTATACTGAACCAGCCCTGCATTCCTGGTATAAACCCTACCTGGTCATAGTGTATTATTCTTGTAATAAGTTGCCGTAATCTATTTGCTAATATTTTGTTTAAAATTTTTACATCTATATTCATTAGAGAAATTGGTCTATAATTTTCTTTCTCTGTTTTGACTCTTCCTGGTTTAGGTATCAGCACCATATTTGTATCATAAAAAGAATTCGGTAAGATTCCTTCTTCACCTATTTTACCAAATAGTTTATATAGTATTGGAATTAATTGTTCTTTAAATGTTTGATAGAATTCACATGTAAATCCATCTGGCCCTGGAGATTTTTTCCTAGGGAGTTCATCAATGGCTTGTTCAATTTCTTTTTCTGACATGGGGTTATTTAAGTATTTCACTTTCTCTTCTGTTAATCTGGGCAATTTATATTTTTGTAAATATACATCCATTTCAGTAAGATTTTCAAATTTGTTGGCATATAGTTGGCCAAAATAATTCCTAATTGTTGTTTTAATTTCCTCTTCCTTGGTGGTAGTTTCACCCTTTTCATTCTTGATACTAGTAATTTGGTTTTCTTCTTTCTTTTTTTAATTAGATTAACCAAAGGTTTATCTATTTTATTGGTTTTTTCATAAAGCCAGCTCTTAGCTTTATTTATTAGTTCAATAGTTTTCTTAATTTCAAGTTTTATTAATTTTTCCTTGGTTTTCAATATTTCTAATTTAGTGTTTAATTGAAGATTTTTAATTTGTTATTTTTCTAGTTTTTTTTAGTTGTATGCACAATTCATTGATCTCCTCTTTTTCTATTTTATGTATGTAAGCATTTAGAGATATAAAACTTCCCCTAAGAACTGCTTTTGC
>NW_020954559.1:3649116-3656161 GCF_900497805.2 Vombatus ursinus
TCCATGGCCCTTTATTACATATAATTTTTATTGCATCATGATCTGAAAATGATGCATTTAATATTTCTCCCTTTCAGCATTGGATTGTGAGGTTTTTGTGCCCTAGTACATGGTCAATTTTTGTGTATGTGCCATGTACCGCTGAGAAAAAGGTATATATCCTTTCTATCCCCATTCAGTTTTCTCCAGAGGTCTATCATACCTAACTTTTCTAATGTTTTAATCACCTCCTTAATTTCTTTCTTGTTTATTTTGTAGTTAGATTTATCTAGTTCAGAGAGGGGGAGGTTGAGGTCCCCCACTAGTATAGTTTTGCTGTCTATTTCTTCCTGTAACTCCCTCAACATCTCCTCTAAGAATTTGGATGCTATACCATTTGGTGCATATATGTTTAGTAATGATATTACTTCATTGTCTATGGTGCCTTTTAGCAGGATATAGTTTCCTTCCTTATCTCTTTTGATAATATCTAATTTTGCTTTAGCTTTGACTGAGATCAGGATTGCTACCCCTGTTTTTTTTACTTCAGCTGAAGCATAATATATTTTGCTCCAGCCTTTTACCTTTACCCTGTATGTCACTCTTTTTCAAATGTGTTTCCTGTAGACAACATATTATAGGATTATGGTTTTTACTCCACTCTGCTATACGCTTCCGTTTTATTGGAGAGTTCATCCCATTCACATTCACAGTTATGATTACTATCTCTGTCTTTTTCTCCATCCTTTCTCCCTGCCCCATTTATGCTTTTCTTTCCCCTTTCTCCTTTCCCCCCCTCACTAGTGTTTTGCTTTTGACTACCACCTCCTTCAGTCCCACCTCCCTTCTATTATCCCTTTCCCTTTTCTTCCCCTTTACCCTTACTGTTTCTTCCCTCCCTTCTATCTCTCCTCCCTTTTCTTTACCCTTTTCCCTCCTACTGCCTATAGTGCAAGTTAGATTTCTATACCTAACTGATTATGTTATTCCCTTCTTGAGCCAAATCTGATGAGAGTAAGGTTCAAACAATGCTCATCCCCCTCCCTTCTTTACCTTTGCTCTAATAGGTTTTTGTGTCTTTTCCTGTAATGTAATTTACCCTTGTCTGCCTCCTCCTTTCTCAGAACATTTTCTTAGCTCAAACTAATCCACTTACTTGGATCCATTTAACCCACGTGATTAATTTTTTTTTATCATAATATCAAAGTCAACTTATACGACCCCCTTTATGTATACTCCTTTAACATGGTACAATAACAATACAGTTCTCAAGAGTTGCAAATGTAATCTTCCCTTGTAGGGATGTAAACATTTTGTCCTTAATAACAACATATTGTATCTTTCTGTCCCATTTACCTTTTTATGTCTCTCTTGAATCTTGTACTTGAAGATCAAATTTTTTGTTTAGCTCAGGTCTTTTTATCAGGAAGGTTTGGAAGTCCCCTATTTCATTGAATATCCATCTCCTTCCCTGAAAAATCACTTTCATTTTAGCTGGGTGGTTAATCCTTGGCTGCATTCCAAGCTCCTTTGCCTTAAGGAATATTATGTTCCACACCCTATGGTCTTTTAATGTAAAGCCTGCAAGGTCCTGTGTAATCCTGACTGTGGTTCCATGATATTTAAATTGTTTTTTTTCTGACTCCTTGCAGTAACTTCTCTTTAATCTGTAATTTTGGAATTTAGCTATTATATTCCTCGGAATTTTTTAATTTGGGATCTCTTTCAGGTGGGGAGTGGTGGATTCTTTCTATAGTTATTTTTCCTTCAGGTTTTAGGACTTCAGGGCAGTTTTCCTTTATGATTTCCTGAAGGATATTGTCCAGGCTCTTTTTTTATCATGATTTTCAGGTAGGCCTATAATTTTCAAATTGTCTCTCCTGGATTGATTTTCTAGGTCAGTTGTTTTACCCATGAGGTATTTTGTGTTTTTATCTATTTTTTCATTTTTTTTGTTTCTGTTTGACAGATTCTTGCTCTCTTATAGAGGCATTACTTTCCATTTGTTCAATTCTAATTTTTAACATATTGTTTTCTTCTGTTAGATTTTGTCCTTTCTTGTCCAATTGGTCAATTGTATTTTTAAGGGATTTGTTTTCTTCAGTGTACTTTTTTTTTTTTCCAGTTGGCCAATTGTATTTTTTAGGGACTTGTTTTCTTCAGTGTACTTTTTTTTCCAATTGACCATTTGTACATTTTAAGGACTCCTCTACCTCTTTCATTTGACTTTTAAAATCCTTCTTGAGCTCTTCTAAGAAGGCTTTTTGGGCTTCAGACCAGTTCATATTCCCTTTTGATGTTGCAGATGTGGGTTTGATGACAATGTTGTCCTCTTCAGAATTTCTGTCTTGATCTTCACTCTCATAATATGAATCTATCCTATGTTTCTTTTTACTCGTGATGTTTCTTTATTCCCTGGCCTTTAAAGAGACTGATTGAGTTCTCCTGCTGGGGAGCAGAGGGTACTGACACAAACTTCTTGTGTTGGGAGTCTAGGTCTTGGTCACTGACTTTGTGTGCTGGGGCCTCTTATGTTGGCAATTGGAGGCTGTAGGGTTCTGGCAGCTTACCTGGTGTTGGTCTGTAATCAGCAAGGCTGGGGCTTTCAAGCAAATCTAGGTTGCCTGCTTTTCCTTTCCTTTAGCTTTGTTTAACTCCTTTTAGATGTATGCTGCTGGGTATCTATCAGCCTGGGGCCCCTAACTATGTTTATAACATTTGCCAAATGCTATGGGAGAATCAAAAGACAAATGTATCCTTCTTCCAAACTTCCCTATTTCTTTTCAAAGAGACCATCATGACAGCTGGATGGCTCATTGTGCCGGTCCAAACCTCGCACTCTCTTTCAGCCAAATCAGCCAACCAGAGTCATACTCACCTATCATCGGAGGCCACCTTGGTTTACCAGAAACGAGCTGATCGGGGGGTGCAAAAACCTGAACTTTATTCAATAATCATCACAGCAAGGCCAGGCAGGAAGGCACACACGCACGAGCAGGAGCAAAAGCCGACCCGCCCCCCATCCCCGCAGTTCCCTTTAGTACCTTCTTTGTCCCTCCTCCTCAGCCCGCCCATAGTGACTCCTCGAGGATCAAATATCAAAAGGGGATGTCCAGCGCTAGTGTCCAGACAAAGGGAGCATACGTGGCACAGGAAGTGGGACCTAGATATTTGGAAGGAGGTGTGAGGGATCAGTGCATAGACAAAGGAGAACGTACGTAACACAGGAAGTTGGGTCCAGATACCGGGGGGAGTTGTCTGGGGTCAGTGCTACACCTAGGGAGCATACGTGACTCAGGAAGTCAGGTTTGGTCACAGGAAGGAGGCATCTGGGGTCAGCGTAGTACCTAAAGAAGGAGGCTAGACAGAGAGAGCTAGCTCTCTGCCCTCCCCCTCCAAGTGGCACAGTCCCTGCCTCAGGAGCACGCGCTCCAGCCACTTCCCTGTACCCCGCTTCATCCCCAGCCTGTCACAGCTCCATCCAGCACCGCTCCAGTCTCGGGAGCGAGAGCTCCAGTTACCTCTCCGAACCCAGATCCCATCCCAGTACGCCACAACTCCGCCCAGCACCTCCTCTGCCTCGGGAGCAAGAGCTCCGGTCATTTCTTAATACCCAGTTCCCGTCCCATGTTGGCACAACTATCACTTAGCAGTAGCTAACACCAGACAGTCCCTCACAGCTCATGGTATGAAATAGTGGACCAGGAATCAAAATGACCCAAGGTGAGATCTGTCATCAGACATTTACTGACTGTGTGACCCTGCACAAGTCATTTAACCTCTCATATTCCACAACACATTCTAAATGAATATGCAATGATAATATTAAAATTCATACTATTAAAATTAGAGTAGAAGTAGATCATATACCTTTTACAGCTTTAAATAGGACATGTAATTTAACCAAATAAGAGATAGAGGCAATTACAAAAGATAAAATGAGAGTAAAGCAAGTGAGAGTTAGCAAGGAAGAGAGAATATTGATTATATGAAACTAAAAAGTTTCTACAAAGATAAAACACTTAAGAAGGGAAGCAAATAAGAAAATAAAAACTTTGTATGAAATTTCTGAAAGTCATGTATACATGTGTGTGTGTCTAAATAAAGCATATATATATATATACATAATATATTATGCATATGTATACAGATAGATAGACAGATGTCTAATAGCCATTCCGCAATAGTTGTCCTTCATTTCAAAGCTCCATTGACATCATGGGATGATGTCTTGACTTAAACATGAATTTGGATTTAAATGAGGCAGAGTTAAACAAAGTTGTCAGCCTCACTCTCTCTTCCAGAGTCATCAAAGTCCAGTGGCAAGACAAAAGCCAATATGACTGGCAATGGCCGGAGATGCAGTAGATAACCTCTAAGTTCCAAGCACTCCACAGCACCTGCTTCAGCTGCCTTCATGGCCATTAGAACAAATTGTTCTCATCTGCCCATTCCACCAAGGGACATCTTTACAGTCTTGGAGTAGACATCCTCTTAACTCACCAACAGTGTTAAGGTTTGTCAGTTACCTTCAACTTGATTTAGCACATTTGCCAAGATGATTTACCACAATGTGGCTCCCGTGTGTGTTATAGCTTATTGTAGGTACAGGTGAAAGTTGGATGAGGGTGAACAACAAAGGTGGATAAGCAGTCCTGAAAAAGTCTCAGCCAGCCCTCACATCAGAGTTGCTAGTCTTGAACACTCCAGGTAGGTGGTAGAATGGATAGAGTACCAAGCCTGAAGCCAGAAGGACATATCTTCCTAAGTTCAAAATTTGCCTCAAACCCTTACTGACTCTGTGACACTAGACAAGTCATTTAACCCTGTTTGTCTCAGTTTCCTAATCTATAAAATGAGCTAGAGAAGGAAATGGGAAATCATTCCAATATCCCCAATTGTAAATGGTCAAAAGACATGAACAAATAATTCTCAAAAGAACTGCAAAGTATCTACAACTACATGAAAGAATGTTTCAAATCACCAATAATAAGAGAAATGAAAATTAAAACAATCCTGAGATTTTATCTTACCGTCTCCAAATTGACAAAGATGACAAAAAATGGTAATTGTCAATGCTAGAGGGACTATAGATTGATAGCCACACTAATACATTGTTAGTGGAACTGTGAAATGATACCCTCATTTTGGAAAGCAATTTAGAATTGTACAAATAAAGTGAATAAAATGTCCATAACCTTTGAATAAGAGACACCATTAGTAGACTCATACCCCAAGGAAGCATCAGTAAAAAATAAGTCTGTACTTACAACAAAATATTTAGAAAAGCACTGTGATAGCAAAGAATTGGAAACAAAGTAGATGCTCTTTGGAGAATAGTTAAACCAATTGTACTATATTAATATAAAAGAATATTACTGTGCAATAAGAAAGCATGTATGTGATGAAAATTGAAAAGCACTGAAGAATCTACATGAACAGATTGAGAAGGAAATAAGCAGAACTGAGAAAACAATATACATAATAACCAAAACAACATAAAAACAAACAAACAAACAAGCACAAACAAACAAAAACCAAAAAAATCAAAAGTAAATGCAATAAAATTAAAAAAGATCAAGCATGACTCAAATAAAGAGATATGAAAAGGTCACCACCACCACCACCACCACCACCATTGCCAACCCACTTCTTCCTGGAGGTGAGAGGTCTATATATGTTAGACACTACACATAATCTCAGACTTTTCCAAGGTATCAATCAGTTGTGCTGCTTTTTTTTCTTCTTTAATAATTACTATTTGTTATATAGGATGGCTACCCCTAGGAGGGGAAGGAATCCTGGGCATAATGCTGATATATAGCAGGAGACAAAAATAAAAACTTATTTTTAAAAAAGAGCTATTAGTATCATTGTTGAGTCCCTGGAATTTTCCAATTGCACCATCATATTATCAGCAAATAGAGATAGTTTTATTTACTCTTTATTAATATTTATACCTTTTAAGTATAAATTGCTCTTGCTAGCGTTTCCAGAAGTATCTCAAATAATAGTGAGGAAAGTAAGCATCCTTGCTTCACTCCCTTCTTTACTGAAAATTCAATTGCATATGATGTTTTAGATTAGTTTATCCCAGGAAAAAAAGTTCCCTCTGTCCATGTAATTTATAGAGTACTTTGCATAAAAGAGTGTTATACTTTATCAAAAGGTATTTAAGATCTCTACCTTCTCTGATACCAGTATTCTATACTGTTTAAGGGATTCCTCTATTTCTTTTGTATTTTCAGTTTTTCTAGTATATAACTGTGCATAGTATGCTGTGATTATTCTTTTTTTATTACTATTTCTGGTTTTGTTGTGATTTGACTTTGTTCATTTGCTATTTAATTTATTTGATTTTCTATCCTCTTGTAAATCAGATTAGCTAAAGATTTATCAATGTGTCTTTTCAAATAACCAACTTTTAGTTTTACTTATAATTTATTTGTTTCCAATTTATTTCATCTATACTTTTTATTATTGCCTCTTTTCTGCATATTTATGGTTTGTTTATTTGCTGGCTTTCATTTTTTTTATTTGTATATTCAATTCATCAACCTTCTTTTTCTATTTGGTTAATGTATATTTGTAGGGATTTTTTTTTCTCTCCTGAGGATGGATTTAACTGCATCCCAGAAATTTAGGTATGCTATTTTATCATTATCCTTTTCTTTCTCATAATTATTAATTATTTATGTGAGTTGTTCTTTGACCCACTTATTATTTAGAATTTAATTGTTAAGTGTCTCTTTGGATCAATGTTTTTTGTGAAAGATTAGTTCTTAGTATGAATAGCAATTCTCTTTAAGACAGACAATTACCAAACTCATGGAACTATTTCTGGGCTCTATAGAGCAGTCTAACCAATTACCCATTCATCTAGATGCTGTGTGCTGGCCAACCAGAATGGAGCTCACAGAAAGAAAGAAAAAAAAACAGTTCAAGTTAGCTCTTTAAGCTAGTTTCCCAAGATAACATAGTAGCCACAAAACTCCCTATTTTTTCTTTCTTTTTCTTTCCTTCCTTCCTTCCTTCCTTCCTTCCTTCCTTCCTTCCTTCCTTCCTT
>NW_020954559.1:3656171-3664566 GCF_900497805.2 Vombatus ursinus
TTCCTTCCTTCCTTCCTTCCTTCCTTCCTTCCTTCCTTCCTTCCTTCTTTCTTTCTTTCTTTCTTTCTTTCTTTCTTTCTTTCTTTCTTTCTTTCTTTCTTTCTTTCTTTTCTTATCAAGCTAGAAGTGGAAGTAGAGAACATTGTCTTTATGAAAAGCTTCACCTTTCTCCAATGTTAGGTGGCAGTAAAGGACAAGAGCTGTCACTGGGACCTCTGGAATAATGTAATCAGTTCTCTCCAAGCAATCAGCAATTGCTCAGCTGAAGCCTTCTCTCAACTGACTGCTTTTAGCTGCCTTAGATCAGAATGAGAAGCTTTTAAGTCCATCTTCTTTCTTCAGTTTTTTTTTTCAGATTCCTCTACCTATCCTGCTGCTGTTCTGTAATTGCCTCTTATCTTTTCCATCTATATTTAATGACTCTCAATAAAACTTTCTAATTCTCAGTGACTTACTTTTAACTTAAGAAGTCACAGCTCCCTAAATTTCCCCTATCAAATCAATAGTATTTTTTAAAGCAAACGTCAGTCTCTAAATTTGAATTCTTTGTGTGTCTATCTTTCTCTCATTTTGTCTGTCTGTTACTCTGTCTCTCTGTCTCTATGTCTGTCTCTGTATCTGTCTTTGTCTCTCTTCCCTCTCTTGTTATAAAACATGTATATGCAAATTCTGGTCCAAATAAGTACAGACCAGGGTGGGGGAGTGGGTAAAGGGAGGTAAGGCTGGATCATAGGCTGTCCTACCAAAAAATAGCTTCTTAATGATCAAAAAAGTGATTTTCTGTTTTACATGAAATACTATATGCAACCTAATTTGAAATTGTTCCCTTCTTATTAAATCTCTGAGTACTGAATATGCTAGTTACATTACAATTAAAAGCATCCTTGAGACAATTATGTGAAGGGCTCAGCCAATAATTTTTCAATGCCTTACTTTAACCTCTTAAATTTTTTTTAATATTAAGCCATTTTTAATGTTCACATTTTAACAACAAGCAATAACCTAATCTTGAGATCAGTTTTATAAAATATCTCTGTGGAATTGAACATGTAATAGATATTGTCTCTGAATTATAAACCATTTAATCTCTGCAAATTCTTCTTTTGCTTAGGTCAGTATAGTCCTAGAACTGCAAAGCACATCAACCTTCTGTCTCCCTTCCAAGATGGATTCGCCAATGGAAGGAACTGTCCTTTAAAATATTGCCCTTTAGTATGGAGTGATATGGTGCTGAAAAGTGTAGAAAAAGCAGTTTTGTGAAAGGAAAATATGTAAAGTAACTTATAAAAGATATAGATATTACCTCTTTCATATATGAACAGATTGGTGTCTGGAAGGAAAAAGAAAATAACATTTATTAAAATAAAACTACTAAAATAAAATCTTTACAGTGGAGTTATTTAAAAAAATTGGTTGCAAAAGAATAGAAAATGAAGTGTGGCATAAATGTAAAACCTCTAATTACCTTGTAAGTGATAAATGGTGTTGTCCCTCTTGTGTGTGAACAATATAATAAATTAAAGGGTCAAAGAAAGATAGTTTATCTGTTAAAGACTGATAAAAAAGAAGAAAGACATTCTAAATTGTTTAATTGAGTTTTATGTAGAAAACCATACTAACTTGCATCAAGATTTGTGTTGTAAAAGAATTAGAGTAGGAAGCACCTAAAAGGCTCTGGTTGGTTCCAGGAACTTGTGTTGCACTCTGCTGCCATATCTGTTTTGAGAGGAAAAAGGTAGACTTTGCTAAGAATTCTGTTAACTACAAGTTGATTTACTGACACTTGGTGAATGAAGTGCTGCATGAAATTGTCAATGTTACACACACAGAGAGAGAAAGCCTTATGACTTTTGTAGTTCTTGGACATAAATATTATAGCTAGCTAAATTAAAAATATAATGTTTTCTCATCACCCTTTCCAGTTTGAAGATCATTTTCCTTGGTGGAAAAACAAAATAGTAGTGGTATATACCTGCTTTTTTTTCTGTCATAACTTACTATTCCTCAAATATTGGCCTATTCCTTTTTTTGGTCTTACACTTACTCTAACAACTTTGAAATTCATTTTGTTTTGCTTTAGTAATTTTTTAAAGCCTCAGTTGATTTTGGACTTAATTTTACTAAGACCCTTCCTATAAGCTTCTATAATAATCCTTATTTAAAAAATGCTTGGCAATATGCTTTTCCTTTAATTTTTATATGTGTTTGGTTCATTCATGAGTTAATCAAACAGTATCTTATATAGCCATCTTGATTTCATTAGGTAGCAGTTCATTTTCTTCTTCATTGGGATTGATCATGACTATATGATCAAAATTCTATTTTGTGGTTGTACCCTTATGCCATATCCCACTTTAGAGTCATTAGCAATGAAATTATTTAGGTACATACACATCCATATACACGCATGCATGCTTATATGCATGTATATATGTGTGTATATATATATATATATATATATATAGCATTACTTAGTTGTTTTATATCAACAAATACATAGAACAAAGAGATGTCAGTGTCTTATTCCCAAATATGTGAGCAATTATCAGATTATCAGAAAAAATAAATAACTTTAGAAAAATAAAGTGTGAAGAATCTTGAAGAAAATCATGAAAAAAAGTCAAGAAGGAATAGGGTCTAGTAATTGCAGATCTCAAAATGTGTTTGCAGGGGCAGCTAGGTGGTGCAGTGGATAGAGCACCTGCCCTGGATTCAGGAGGACCTGAGTTCAAATCCAGTCTCAGATACGTGACACTTACTAGCTGAGTGACCCTGGGCAAGTCACTTAATCCCACTGCCTAACCAAAAAAAAGTGCTTGCAAAGCAGCAATAATCAAAATGTTTGGTACTGGTTAAAAATAGAGATGATAAGTGCAGCAGATTATCTTTACAACATGCAGAAGAACTTAGACACAATAACAGTATTTAATAAACCCACAAGCCCAACTACTCATAAGTACTCTTTGTTCAACAAAAAACACCTGGAAAACTAGACAACAAAAAGGCCGAAGTTATATATAGACCAACATCTGACTTAGATAGAATGTGTGGCATCATAAGCAAATTAGAGAGGCAAGGGGAAAAAATATCTTTTGGATTTCTGAATAAGGGAGGAGTTCATGACCAAAAAATAAATAGAAGGGCTCACAGAAGATAAAATGGACAATTTTGATGTTGGATGTTGGTTGATTATATAAAATTAAAAAGGTTTTGCACACACACAAAAACAACAACAATGCAGTTAAAATTAGAAGGCAAACAACTAATTGGGGTAAGGGGGCAGATCTTTGCATCCAATTTCTCTGATAATTGTCTTGTTTCCAAGATGTGTGTGTGTGTGTGTGTGCATGTAAATTCGAGTTCAATTGAACAAAAATTTTTCCAACAGAAAAAAAGGCAAAAAAAGTATTAAAGTATTAATAGATAGATTTCGAAACAAGAAATCCAAGATATTAATAACCATGAGAAAAATGCACCAAATCAATAATAATTAGATTATGGCAAATTAAACCATTCTTATCAGAGTGCTGAAGATGACAAAAGAGGAAAATCACAAATATTGGTGGGGTTGACAGAAATCAGGCACACTAATGCACTTTTGGTAGATCAGTTAACTGGCTTAACCATTCTTGAAAACAATTTGGAACTATGCACCAAAAGTTATTAAACTGTGCATATGCTGTGCATTTTTGACTTATCAAGACCACAACTAAACCAATACACTGAAGAGATTAGAGAAAGAGAAAAATTATTCATATGCAGAGCCAGGAGAACTTTATACAATAACAATAATATTACAAAGAAAAACAATTTTGAGAGACTAGAGAACTCTGATCGATTTCAATTACATTCCCAAAGGAATGAAAATGAACCATGTTTGCCATATTCTGACACAGAGGATGGAGGACTCAAAATGAAAAATGAGATATACATTTTTAGGCATGACCAATATAGAAATATGCCTTGCTTGACTAAACATATTTATTTTGAGGGTTTTATTTGTGCTCTGTTGTTGTTAGTACTGCTATTGTTCATTGGCATGGGGAGCAGGTATTGTGATTGGAGGAAGAGAATATTAATGCTTGTTAATTAAAAAAAATGTAAAATATTGTATAACTCCTAATGGCACATATGTATTCAATGTAACAATAGATATATTATTTACTGGACAACCTTTATTTTACCCCAGAAAAAAAGTAGACAATGCAAAAGAATCACACTGTAATTTTCCTCTCTGGGGCTTCCCACTTTCTACCAGAGGCCTCCAAGTACTGCATAAACCATATGATTCCATGTTTCAGACTCTCTCAAGAATGGAATTTAATTTGGAGTTGCCAATACAGAACTCCTAACATTTCGGTTTTAAGCCTCTTGGAGATTCTTACAGACATTCAGCAATATGAAATAATACAAGACCTGGGACTCCCTATAATAGAATCACATAAGGGTCTACATAGAAGGAAACAGACTCTAAAGGGCACTTCCAAAATTGAACCTATAAAGTGATGAGAAATGTCACAATAGATGCTTGGTATATTTATTTTCTTTTTCCTCACAAGCATATATAGTAGAAAAATTATTTAGTGAAATGTCAATAAAGTTAAAAAAAATTCCTTCAGAGATATTTTTAAAAGATAAAAAGCTGCAATATAATATATGCAAGCTGACAATAGAACACTTGATATGTCCACTTAAAAAAATCTCCTCTAGAAATTGACCCTGTGAAGAAAGTACTCATTTTTTAAAATAACATAAGCCTCACTTATATAAGATACAATCTTGTGCTTACAATCAGGAAACTTAACACTTCGCTGGAAAGAGATGAACTCTTCTATTAGGGCTTTCCAATTTGACATTGTCTTTTTCAAGTACCATGTAAGTACTCTCTTCACACTGTATATCTACCAAATAGAGTAATCTCTCGGGCTGGGAGTTAGATAGTTGTAAGCTAAGTGTTCCAAGTCTGATCTTAGCATTTATATGGAAATTTGAAACCACAATGGACAGCACAAAAAATCTCCTTTAATTTAGCCACATATTTAGACTTTTTTTGTGGAAGTGCATTTTATTAATATTTATAGTTACAACCAACCCCTGCCCCTTTTCCTTTTATGTTTAGTTTCTGTTGGGTTTTATTTTTAGTGCTAGCCAAAAGAAAACATACTGGATTTTGTATGACTCCTTTCAGTAGATTTCCTATCCCCCCTCAGAGCATCTGCTACAACATAAAAAAATTATATTGCTTCCACCAGACAATACTGAATCCATGATCATCCTCTCATGCACTGAGTGTACTTCCACTTACATCCCCCAGGACACTTGTCCAGGAGGGGATTCAGGATACATCTTGCTCCCTACTGCACTTCCAGATTCTTCCTTTGCTTATATTACTTTGCTACCTCTCCTCCTTTGAAATTCACTCCACTATAAATTTTTCTTCTATCCAAATCATGGTGGCTATTTTGTCCCAACTCCCAAGTTATTCTTCGTCTTTTCTCAAGGAGGCTCAGCACCTGGTTCACATCTTCCTTTGAACCTTAACTTCTGCTCATATACTAAGGGATTTCACCATCTGTGCTGAAGTGTCATCAAACTCCTTATGCTCCACATTCCTCTGTTTCCTTAAATCCCATGCCCTACTTTCACTTCAGCCACATGAAGTCATGGTCACATGCTAGTACTCTCCGTTTGCACAATTATTTTACTTCCTTGATTTAAAAAAAAAAGACAAAAAACTCATATTCTTCTCTCTGACCATCATTTCATCTTGGCCGCTCATTCCATATTACTTCTCCTAAATTTATTCTTCTCCCTCATTAGAGCTTTCAACTTTCCAGAATTTCCTCAGGCCATTACCCCTGCTGACTTCATATTCTTCCATTCCCAATCTTAACACTATATTTAACCAACTCAGTTTTATTTTTTCAACTGTTCTTGAAACCCTTGCCCCTTGATCTATTACTAGTTCCCAACACCAAGCCTTGGATTACTCCTACCATGTGCCTCCCTTTCTTACTCACATACTGTTGAATTCATATGGAGGAAGGCATGCAACTTGGATCGCTAGTTACCCTGTAAATTGTTATCAGACTACAACTAGGCCCTCACTATAACAAATCAATAATATTATTTCCCAATAATTGATTCTCTATCTCATTATCCACTGATGATATTCCAAAAAATTCTCTTCACCCTTCAAGACTACCACACCCAACTTCTCTAATCTCTCTCAACTGAAGAACTTGCTTATTAATTCACTGAGAAAATGAGGCATTTCACTTAATCTCCCTCTTTTCCACTTCTTTTTTATCTCAAAACCCTTTGGCATTTTCTTTACTAATTCCCTTCTTACAGTTTTCAACTGTGCTCAAATCATAGTTAAGCCTGTACATAAAGGGTATAGGAGGCTTGCCCAGGCATCCCCTTCTATCTCAAAGTTGGAGACATTTTGTTTTGAAGTGAGTGAAAAACTTTTAATGTTAGAGTATGTTGTATTATTTAATAAGAACTGAATTATGTAGGCTATAAAAGTCATAGAAATATACAAAAAGTTCATGTTCATTGGAAATATACATCCTCAGTATTATGATGCCATATTATCATTAGTTTTTCCATTCCCCTCTGACTATTACTTTTTAAAAACTTTGACCTATGTAAGTAGCTCTGTGATGCATGCCTACTGTATGGTAGTGTATGCAATCTTTGTCACATTTCATTATTTTCCAGATTTGTGATTTCCTCAGAGTGAAGAGCTCTTGGTGAGTAACTCCCTAAACCAATGCTAATTGGCATCTATTCTGCAAGTTATACTTGCCTGGAGCACTGAAAGATTAAGTGACTTGCCCAGGATAACATGGCCAATATATTTCAATTGTGAGACTTAAATAACAGCAACAATACAATAACTATTTTTATTATATTTATTATAATTAACACTTTTACAGTGATTTAAGATTTCCAAAATTCTTTACTTATATCATCTTATTTTTTCCTCCTAATAACCCTGGATGTTAAGTTCTATTATTATCCTCATTTTATAGATCAGGATTTATATCACTAATAAATTTATATTGATTTATATATGTATATTATTAAACTTATATTAATGTATATCCATTTAAATGGCCCATTTATAGGTAGGCCAGTATGTGTCAGAAGCAGGAATTGAACCCAAGTCATCCTGACTTCAAGGCTAGCTCTCTATCTGCTACACAATACTCCTTCTCTTGAGCAATGCATTCTGCTGGTATAACAGAATGAACCTGGGACTTTACATTTTAAGTGAATACTACAAACTCACAATCTAATGGGTCAACAATGCAAAACAATTTGCAAAAATTTGCAAAAACAATGCAAATATCTTTTAACCAGATAACTTTGGTTAAAAACTTGCATGAAAATAATGCCATCATCAATTGCAGTTTATTGCCATAAACTAAGTAATTACTATAGAAACAGATTTTGCCTTATGTGTCAAGTGAGTGTGTTTCTTATTCAAAGCCATGTAGCATTTCATCTGATGACTCAGTCTGTGATATACCAAAAGGGAAATAATAGTTTAAAGTGCCATTCTCCATTATCTAGAGAAAATTAGAGGTGATTAAATGATAGCCCATCAAATGATTCAGCAGTTTGGTCTTTTTGCCATATCTTCTACTCTAATGATGTAACATATTAAGGTCAAACTGATCCAACATTTATTGATAAGGGATTCAGATCCTGGTATAAAAGTACCATTTTTAATTAAATACTGGCTGTCAGAATCTTATGTGTTTAGCTTTATTAATGGTCAAGTTTTAAGGAAAGAAAAACTATTGGTGTTCTGTTGGATGAGAGCAAGCAGACTCATTGTTATAAATAAGAAGAACATTGCCATAACCAAAATGAAATGAAATTACTTATTTACATTGTTCTATATTTGGTGAAAGACCAGAGAGCAGTCAGAGTCACCATTAAAAATACTGATAGGTTTTTAGAAATGTTTGTTTCTAAATCTCATCAATTTGCTCAAAAATACAAATCTTTAATGGTTTAACAAGAAAAGACAATGTCTTCACTAAATGAAAGGGCGGTCACAATAATTTCTGATTTTTCTCCACCATTGACCATCCTTTCACCATTGACTGTCAAAGACATGAACAGATGTTCACTTTGATATATTATTTGGACAATGAAAATCAGTCAAGTTGAACATTTTATTTTTCTTCAGATAGTATTAATAATTTTCTATTATGACTATTTAAATATCTTGAAATTCTTAAAATTGACTGATCATCATGGTGTCTGTGTGTTTTGATACTGTAGTTAATATATCTGAGTGTTCTGCAGAACGGAAAGAAGAAAGAAAGAAAGAAAAGAAAAGAAAAGAAAAGAAAAGAAAAGAAAAGAAAAGAAA
>NW_020954559.1:3664576-3684530 GCF_900497805.2 Vombatus ursinus
AAAGAAAAGAAAAGAAAAGAAAAGAAAAGAAAAGAAAAGAAAAGAAAAAAGAAAAGAAAAGAAAAAAGAAAAAATGAAAACAAACAAGGAAGGAAAGGAAGGAAGGAAGAGGAAAAGAAAGAAGGAAGAAAAGAAGCAAAGGGAGAGGAGAGGAAAAGAGAACAAAGGAAAGGAAGGAGAGGAGAGGACAGGAAAGGAAAAATAATGAATTATTTATTAATGTTTTAATTATTTGGCATACAAAGATTTAAAAAGACATATGGCCCTTCCCTAAAGCATCTTACATTTTATTAGGGAAGATAACCATCAGAGACAAGTAACTACAGAAAGGAGTTTTGTTCTGGAAATGTGGAAGTGTGATGGGACAGGCAGCTAATAAAATGGTCCCAATTGATGGCTAGTCAGGATGTAAAATCAAAGCATGTTCTGGTGTCACTCATCAGCCAGAAGCTATAGTAAGCTAAGTGAGTTAGTTTGCACATACTCACTCACCAACTAACTGGATAATGCCCTAGGCTAGGAAGTTTAGATATGAATAGATTAACTTTTCCAAGGGCTAATGCTTGGATGCAGGAAGACAAGAGAATAGACATCCAGATTTCAAGGTCTGATGTTTAGAGTGCAAGTCTAGGAGAAGAAAAACAGGTAATTGGTGACAAGCAGATGGCAAGATGGCCTATATAAATGAGTGGATGGCTTGATGGAATGTGAAGGTAAAGGTAAAGAAACAGTTAAATGTTCCATATAAATTGCTATTTTTGGAACATTGTCATACTGGTTAACTTGCAAGTAAAGTACATAAAACATTACTGTCTTTGATTCCCTTAATGTTATTCAGATTATTTTTTGCCTTCATGGCCATGTAATGATGAAAACTTCATCAGGAATCTTCCAATTGGGTTAAAATTGAACTTGTTAATAATAAAATAAAAGCCAAGAGTCCTATCCATGAACAAAATTGATTCAAGTCCATCTTTGCCCTTCACATGATGCAACCTATTCTCTATACTATAGCAAAAGTAGGTAAGTAGCTTTATGCTCTAGCTCTCAACTTACTACAATTACAGGATGAAAAGCTGGTGTAACTCTTTGGCTATGATGAGAAGTGGCTCAGAATATTTTCAAACTATTTTAAATGACAGTGTGAATGTGTGTAAAGAGAACATGTCAATTCATCCAGTTAGGAAGAGAAAAATGTCTACTCATATAGACGGAAAATTTAAGTCCCAGGATCTCTTCCATACAAAAAGAAATAGGGGAGAATAACTTTTTTTTCCACTCTGAAATTCAATGAAAAATGGTATTGACCAGTGATTTGAGGAGGAGAATTATAAAATTGTAACTGCAATATAAAACATTTGACTTTAGGCATTGTCAGAAACAATATGAAGATACTCACAAACAAATTTAAAGTTTGTGTGTGTGTGTGTGCGTGTGTGTGTGTGTGTGTGTGTGTGTGTGTGACTAGGTAGCTGAAATCAGATTACTTCAGAGTTATGATGGATCTGTTCCTAAGGCACTATGAATATCACCATAGAGCATCTTGATTGGCTAAAGGAATTGAATCAGAATTACAAATCCATTCAATACTCTGTGGTTTTATACTTTACAAGCTGTGTCTGTGCCAATTTTTTTTTTTACCAACACATAAAAAAAGAATTAAAGTAGAATAATGGTCTTATACATTTTAAGATACTCATGATTTTTTTATATAGACTAATAATTAACTTTGGCAATTAATTCCTATGATGAGATTAAAAAATATATAACCATAATACCTCATGAGTAATACTTTATTAATGAAGATAGGAAGAGAGAAAGAGAGAGAGAGGGAGAGAGAGAGAGAGAGAAATAGAGAGAGAGAGAAAGTATCTACTAGGCAATATGACAGGTACTATAAGTATAAGAAATTAAACTATAAATTAAAAAAGACAATTTTCTTCCTTCAAGGTGTTTATATTCTAATAGGGGAAGCTAAGTAAAAGGTAATTGGAGAGAGGGGGAGAGGAAGGATACTGGTGCAGGACCAAGGTTATTGACAAGGAAATGGAAAAAAAGTTTGAGAGTAAGGATTTGAGTCAGGAGTAAATAACTATGAATGGCTTGGACATCTCCTGGAAATGTTGGTACTCACCAACCAGAAAAGAGGGCTACAAGGATAGAGACATTTTCAGCCAGATTGAGAAGGTTAGGGGTAGAAAAGTCCAGAAACTCAGGAGTGAAGCCCAAAAAAGTGGAAAAAAAAAGTTTATTTTGTTTTGATCAATTTGTGTTAGTTCATTATCTAAGTAAAGAGAAAACATGTCAGAAATTTAAGTATTACTTTATATAAACTCAGATATCACATCACCAAAAATTAGGTATTTTTCTTATTTTTTTGTTTCTATATTTTTTAAAGTTTGAGTTTCACAAAATTAAGTTTATCTAAATTTTAATTTCTATAATTTGATAGATAAAACATCCTTCATCATTCAGCAAATGTTTGACTTAAAAAATAAAATTCCCAGCATGTACACCATAATGAAATTCTACACATTCCTGTACATACAGTTGGTTTTCATTATTTTTAACATTTCTAGTCTATACAAGATTTAATATTGTTATATGCACCCCAGAGATGGCATATCTCACCTCTCTGAATCTAACACCCATCTCCTCCCTTATTTCTCAGGACTGTGGTCAAATCAAAATTATTTGCTTATGAAGTTTATGGCAAAAAATTGCTCTATGACGCTATTCAACATTCTGAGAATCTCCTGACCAAAATACTTCTCCCTGACTACCAATACCCTGTGTATGTTTCTTCCTCTATTAGAATGTAAGCAGTTTGAGGAAAGGGACTTTCTTTTTCTACTTATAACCACAGAACTTTGTGTAGATCTTGAGAGGCACTGAAATAAGTATTTAATTTTTCATTCATTCTCTACATAATCCAGAGCAAAGTTTACCTAAATTGATATGGACTATCTAGACAAAAATGCTTTCTAGATGGTTGTAGACATCAACCAATAGCTCCATCCATGTCATGTATGAAAGTGTCCTCTGGAATTTAAAGTGTCAAAAATAATTAATTTTTAAACTGACTTTCTTTTTCATCTAGGTGAGAAGTGTTATTGGAAGCAGTATTCCTTAGCTAGTCTAATGGTCTAGTTCCACATAAATGAGTCTATTATTGTGAGCCTATCCTCTAAATATGTTGCTTTTAATTTTAGACTGTTAGAGGCAAGAACCAAAGCCATTTTCTTTGAATCTAGGGGCTTTAGTGATGAACACATTCAAGACATATGGTGTATCAAAGAAGCAAATGACCTTAATGTTAATGCCCAATATTATTAAGCTTCATCAAATTAAATTTGTGAGAGTAGGAGTGTTATGATCTATTATTATATTATACAAAGGTAGCATAAAAGTCATCTTTTTCCTTAGCTTTTAAAGTCATTACAGTAAAAACTAACAAATGTTTCTGCAATCTTCTTTCTAATCCAATTACTGCACTTTGAAAACACACACACACATACACACACACACCCTGACTTATTTTACAGAAAGAAACATTTTTGTAATCTAGTCTCTTGTTCATCAAAGACAATTTGAGACAAAATATGCATTTATATGTGCATATATATTATACAAACATATAGAAAGATGTATATATTACATATTTATGATTTTTATCACTATGTATATGCATATTTTATATTTATACTTTATTTCACTCAATAGTTCAGATGTTTTGTTCTCTTGAAACTGTATGTGGTATTGTCAAGGAGTAAATTTTGAAAGTCACTTAGTAGGTATAAAAAGAATTATTCATTTGGAAGTAAATCTTTTTTAGATAATTTGGCTTTGTGATAAATGATGACTTGGACATCTAATAAAGTTTTTTTTTTTTCCTTTCTGCACTACATGTCTTTTCCTTCCAGGGAGTAAGAACAAAATTAAATCAGAACATTTTAATGGATTTAAATTTTGAATCTTTTCATGATTAGTGCAGATTAATACAATATCTAAATTTATATTTCTCTCCAGATTTTAAATATGCTTAAATGTTTAAATACAAAAATAATACACTGGAAAATTGTATTTTTCATTCTGAAGGGAATAATCATTGGTGAAATGCAATACTATCATTTACTGTGGGAAAGCATCAGAGTTTTCATGTACCTATTCTTTCTTCTAAAGAGAGGACTGTTTTTAGCAGCTGAAGAAGTGACCAATTCAAACTTCTTTTCCCCAAAGGTTGCCCTTTCTTTTTCTTGTTATTTTCTACATGGATGAGAGTCCATGCATATAGAGACAATAGATATTTCTTGTCACGGTATTTTTGTCAAGAAAAGTTGTACAAATTCACCAATATTATCCTCACTCATGGTCAATGAAAAATGTTATTTAAGCAGATGTAATTATGTTACATTCAAATATAAGTCCTCTACCTAGGATTTCAAAATCTAATGTTACAATAATGAAACCAAAAGATATGTTAAGGAAAATCATGTTACTTAAATTTAGCAACAAATTCTTAGAGTTGCTTGTTGATCATTCCTTCTGAAATTAATTGGGGAATAAGGGAGGAAGTAGAAATTTATAGCTAAGTATATATTAACTTAATAAATTCCATCTCTATGTAACTTTTGTGGTGATTAATAAGATAATATTATAAATGGGTTACTTGTTTGAAATATGTTACATAAAATAAATATACAATTTTCTAATATAAGAAAGACATAAAGGAAATAAGAGACATTTTCCTCAATTTTTGCTATCTAAAATACAATGGAGCATCTGAACATTTTCAAAGTCCTATATTGTTTTAAATATTTTATTAGGTTACTTAATAATTATAAGAGTTTATTTAAAACATATTGATATCATAAATATTCAAAAATTTAAAAAACAAACAATTCTCATTATGTTATCCCAGAATTCAAACAGGAAACTAGGGGGAAAATCATTTCTTTGTATCAATAATTGAAGGCAAAACTGTGTAGGCTACACACACACACACACACACACACACACGAACACATATATCTGAGTATGCAACATGCACATATATGTGTGTATATCTAAGTATATATTATGTTATAAATACACATACATTACATACATACAACATATACATCTGTGTAAATATGTACTTATACACAAAAAAAATTCTTCCTTATATAATTGTTAAAATTGCATTTGATCTTATTCAGTTTTTAAAAATTTTGTTAAAATAGTTTCTTCCATTTTCTTTTAATCAAGCTAGCTAAAGATTTAGTGTTGTTAGAGAACTAACTTTTGATTTTGAACATCAACACTTTTGTGTTGTTTTCAATAAAACTCTCTTCTAATTTTCAAGATTTCCTCTTTTGGGTTTATTTATTGCATTCCTAATTTTAATTAAATTTCTAGTTCATTAAGCCTTTATTTCTCTGTTTTCTTAGTGTGTATTCTGAGGAATATAATTTTGCTTAGAGGCTTACTTTAGCTTCATCCATACACAAAAATTTGGTATGTTTTCTCATCATCTTCTTCTTTGAAATAGGTTTTCATTTTGTCTATGATTTAAAAAAAACACTTTAATTAGTATAGTTTTACTAGTCTTCACTATGTCTGTATAATTTACTTGTGTTCCCTGTAATATTTTTTCTGGTAACTTTATAAAGGGTATGTTTAGTGTTAAAATAGTCTTTAAAATTTAAAAATACTAAGAATAAAGCTACAGAAATAGGTGTGAAGTAGATAGTACACAGTAGGAAAATAATAATCAAGTAAATAAGTCATAGTCAAATTGATATGGTTTTAAGTGACTGATACTTTATTGTGTGATAGCCTAAAACTATTATTGTGTTTCATTCATAATTCTTTATTTTCTCTCTAGTGAGTTCATTAGTGCCAAAGTAACTTTTATGCAATCTTGCTGTCACAATTTGTTTCTATGATGTCCCTAAATATATGTCATCCATGTGAAAATAAATATCAGTTTGTTTGTTTTTTTCTGGTGCATTCATCAGTTTCTGATAAAGCAAATGAAATCAATGTTAGTGAATTTGTCAATTAATAACCCTTGCAAAGGCAAAATGGGGAAGAGCAACTGGATATGACTCAACCAAATAGATATGTAGTAAAGCTAAGCTAGAGGGGGAAAAAATTAAAAGAATTTAGCATTTAAATTTCCATATATCTCAAAGAGGGGATATTTCAAAAATGGAAATGCTTACAGATAGTATTAATATAAAAAATAAGTAACTGAGCAGACACCAGGAACTTTTAGCCTATATTCCTATTTATAACATTAAAAAAATTGAAAATAATTATGCTTCCATTGTGAATATGTTTTTTTTTTTAAAGTAGTTCAGTGTAACTAAGGATTGACTTGGAGGCATAGGATCTGGGATTAAATTCTACTTCAGCTACTTACTTACCTCTTTGACCTTTGGGAAGTCACTTCACTCCCTTGGTACTCAATTTTTCCATCTGTAAAATGAAGGGATTGAGTTAAATTACCTACAAGATCACTTTACATCCTAAAATTTTGATCCCACCATCATGCAATGTATAGAGAGAGCACCAGCAATTTTCTACAGCAAAAAAATCTTCACAGTTACCCATTTAACTGAGAGGTCTAGACCTTGGGGTTGGCAAAGTACAACCTAGGGGTCAAATGCAGCCAGCTCTTATTTTTTGGTGGTTGTTGTTTTTTTCATTTGTTTGTTGTTTTGCAGTTCACAAACTAAGAAATTATTTTTTTTTGTTTTTTACATTGTAACCACAATAAAATTTTATTTGAAAGTATAAAAAAAGTATTCTGAGCTCCCCTGCTATACAAAAATAGACCCTGAAGCTGGAGTTTACAGACCCCCAGTCTAGCCAATATAAGATCTCACTAGTGTTGTTGTTTGGTGACATCAAAAGCATTTGACTTAGAATAAAAAGAATCCATGGGGAGTCTATTCTGACAAAGTATCTGATAACATAGTGATATAACTGTTATAAACTGAATATCAATTTTAGAGTCATAAAAAAGGGTGATTCATACTTGCAAAAGGTGTACATCAGTGTCATGGAGACACATGGGTTCATAAGACCATAGAATAATATAGAATATATAGAATAATAATAAAAAGAAACCTTAAATGTTACCTAGTTCAACCCTCTCATTTTATAGATTAGAAAACATACCCAGAAAGTTTAAGTAACTTATACAAGCTCATAGATTTTGGTGTCCTAGGAAAAAATACAAATAAAAAAGGAATTGCCTAGAAATTAAATTCAGCAAATATTTACCAAATGCCTATAGTTTTTAAGACATTGTTCTGGCCACTGCCTATACAAAGGCCATAGTGAAATAGTATTACTAGAGGCATTTTCTTTCTGTTAAAGGAGCAGAACATGCTAACAGACAAGTTAAAGCATAGCACTTCCCAAAAGAAAAGACGTGTTAACAACTAGGGGCTGACAGAGGTCAGAAAAACCTTCATTTAGGAAGTGGATATCAAGTTAAATGTTAAAGAAAGTTAGAAAATCTAAAAGAAAAAAATTAGGATAGGATCACCAAAGGCATGGGGATAGAATTTTTCAATTGAGAGAAAAGCTAGTAGGCCTTTTTGGCTAGACCACAGAGTACATTAAAAGGAGTGATATGAAATAGTTTTGTAAAGATAGGTTGGAGTCAGATTGTGAAGGCATTCAAATTCTAGTGTAAAAAGTTTACTTCTATCCTAGAAATATTGGGGAATCAGTAAAGAATGATATGGTGTTAAACTTGCCTCTTAGGAATATTTTGTAATAATTTAGAAACTTGAAAAAAAAGATCAATTGGATTTGGAAGAAGTTGAAATTAAGAAACTAATTAGGAGACTATTCTAATAGTCCAAGTGACCGGAATACATGAACTAGGATAGAGATCCTTTGAGTAGCATAATAGATGGGACATATTTTGTATGTAGACTGGACAAGGTGACAAATGATTATTTAAAATAAACAAAGAAGAAAACAATCAAAGATAACCCCAAATTTGTGAGCCTAGATAATTGTATAAATGGTGTTCATCTTAAGGGAAAAAAGAATTTTGGAGAAGTGGGTTTGGGAAAAGCAAATGTTTTCTTAATTAAATACTCAGTAGAGAATAGTCAGTAAGGAATCTGGATAGAAATGTTTATCAGGCAGTTTTTGATGTGGGTCTAAAGTTCTAGATAATAATTAGAACTTGATTTTTAAATTTGGGGGCCCTCTTGAGATGATAATTGAGTTCATGTGAGTTAATAATATCATTGAGAGAGAGAATTTAGAGAGAAATGAGGAAATATTTCAGGATAATAACTGATGCACATAAACACTTTGACTGGGAGATGGAGATCATACTATAATGCAGTTAGAAGTGTAGTAGTACAAAGAGAACCAAGAAAGAATAATGTCACAGAAGCTAAAGAAACAGAGAGAATCAAGGAAGAAAAAGTGATGTTTAGAAGAAAAAAAAGCCTCATGAGTTCAAATGCAATGAAGACTGAGAAAAAGGCAGTGGCTTTGGCAGTTAAGAGATCATGAGTCATATTGTCATTGAAGCTATCATCATCCCTGTGGGGGCTGAGGTGAAGTGAAGATGTAGATCATGGGGTTGGAAGAAGTTGAGTAAATGGTTGAACTAGAATATCAGGTTGTTGCAGTAGAGAGGGGACATTAATGTCTCTATTGCCATGCCCAATGCATAAAGCAGGGATTGGGACAGAGAACACTATTGTGGGGTCGGTACTAACCTCCTTGTGGGGGGGTAGGGAATAGGGAATAGAGAATGACCTAGAGTCTTGTAGATGATTTTGAATAGAAACATGATACAGTGATGGTAATGAATTGAATGACATTAAAAGAAAAGTGACTACTGAATAATGATAGTAGAGGGATGATCTGGAAGTGGTCATGAGGAACAAGGAATGTGCTGGGTTGAAATTCTCTGGATGCTCTTGTTTGTGAAGTGCATCCTTCTGACTCTACTGAAATTTCAGTATCCTGAAGGATTTCTCCTTAAGATGCATGGTCATCCAAAAGTGACTTTACTTGCAGTTCACTCAGATAAAATAAATAATATGAAGAGTGCAAATTGTTCGATTTGATTAACAACTAAATGGCAGTCCTGAAAGGCAGGCAATCTATAGTTATATCTTGGTTAGGACAATGATATCCTCAAATAAGAAGATATTAAGCTTAATTTCATTTAGGAAAATGTAAAGCACTTTCAATGATGCCAAGTCATTTCCTTTAATGGATTCATTTCCTTTTCTTTCTTTTTTATTATGAAATTACTAACCATCAACACATAAATAATGAAATAAATAAAATAATTATACATGAGAACAAATTTCTTTAATTTGCAGAAATGTGCAAATTAGCTTTAATAAAGATTTTGGACAAAAACTATTGTTACATTGCTTCAGGGAACACCCAAAGAGGAAGCTCCCTTTAATAATTCAGAATAACATCTGCTCTATAAATTATAGTTTTAGAGAATTGACCAGGATACTTAAAGGTAGAGTGACTTGTTCAGGGTCACACAGCCTAAAGGTCACACAGGGTGACACATATATCAGAAATATGATTTTAATTCAATTCTTCCTAACTTGGAAGCCAACTCTTTATCAGTTATGCCATACTGCCTCTGAAATTTTTAATAAAAAGCAATAAAATTATTCTATTTACCTATTCTGTCCAGCTCACTCCCCCAAAAAAAATCTGGGTATTTTTCCAGGGTTGATTGTTAGAAGTAGTAGTAAGGTCATATGGTCAATTGAGTTCAACTCCCTCATTTTGTTGGTAAAGAAACTGAAACTGAGAGAGATTGAGTGATTTGCATATAGTAGCCTTTAGAAATGTGTAGTCAGTACTTAGATCTTTCTTTTGATTTTGCTTTTTAACTCTATTGATGCTTTTTATTTTTATGCCATGTTCATTTCCTGATATACTTTATCCCTCCTGGAATGCCAGTATTCAGTCTCTAAATCAATAAGCATTTATTAAGTGTCTACTATGTTCAATTAATCAACATTTATTAAGTACCTAATGACTTGTGATATGTGCTAGAAATACAAAGAAATTCAGGCTTCGCCCTTAAAGGGCTCAAAATCTAATGGGGGAAATAATAAGCAAACAAATATGTACAAACAAGCAATATACAGGCTAAATAGAAGAAATCAACAGAAAGAAGGTACAAGAATTAAGAATTAATAATGCTTTTTTATAGAGGGTAGAAGTTTTACGTGGGACTTGAAGGAAGTCATGGAAGCCAAAAGGCAGAAATGAGGAGGTAGAGTAGTCCTTGCTTCAGGGACAACCTGTAAAAAATTCCCAGAGTTGATGAAACTTATTATTAGAGGAATAGCAAAGAGGTTAATGTCATTTGGTTGAAGAGTACATGGAAGAGGAGAAGGGGGTAAGATGTAATAAGAAGGATGAACTTTTAGTGCTTGGTTAAGAAGAGCTTGGAATGCTAAAAAGAGGAGTTTCTATTTGATCCTAGAGGATACAGTGAGCTAGGAGAGTTTATTGAGTATTGGAGGGAGGAGAATAACATGTACAGATTTATACTTTAAGATTGCTTTGGGAAGTGGAGGATGGACTGGAATGAGGAGAGACTCATGGAAATTAGAGCAGCCAGAAAACTATTGCAAGTGTCTAGGTGTGAGAATATGAAAACCTATAACAGGGGACAATCAGTATTAAAGGATTGAGGAGACCCATTCAAGAGATGTAACAATGGTAAAATTGGCAGGCCTTGGCAACAGTCTGGATATTGGTAGGTTGTGAGCATGGGGGACCTGGAGGACAGTGATGCCTTTGATACCATAGGGAAGTTAGGAATGGGATTTGGATTTGGGGGGAAAGAGTTCAGTTTTGAAAAGTTTCAGATATGTACAAAATATCCAGTTTGAGATGTCTGATAGGCATTTGAAGATGTTAGAGTAGAGGTCTAGTTAGGATGATTTAGAGATCAATAATTTGGTTAGGACTGGATAAGTAGATTTGGGAGTCACTACCATAAAGATGATAATTACGTCCATGGAACATGATGAGGTGAAAATAGTATAAGGGAGAAGATAAAAAGGCCCAGACAATCTTGTGGGACACTCAGCAGGCACAATCTGGATGAAGATCTAGCAGAGGAGATGGAGAAGAAACAGTTAGATACAGAGGAGAAGAATCAGGAGAGATGAGTGTCCCCAAAATTTAAAAAGACAAGAGAGCATTAAGGATAAGAGAATGATTAATAGAATTGAAGGCTACAGAAAGATCAAGAATGATGAGAACTGAGAAAAAGTCATGGGATTTTGTGATTAAGGGATCATTGGCAAGTATGGAGAGAGCAGTTTTGGTTGAATGATGAGGTTCGAAGTCAGACTACAAAGTTAAGAAAAGAATGAGAGGAGAGGAAATAAAGGTAACTATTATAGATGACCCTTTCAAAGAATTTAGCCATAAAAAGGTAAGAGAGATATAAGATGATAATGGGGATGAGTGTATCAAATAAGAGAATTTGGAGGTTGGGAAACACATGGGCATGAAGTAGTCTGTAGGCAGAGAGATTGAAAATTATTAAAAGAGTAGAGACGCTATAGCGGAAATCTTCAGGAGGAGGCACATTGGAATGTGATAACTCATGCAGGTAGACGAGTTAGTCTTGGTAATGAGAAAGGCCACTTCATCTTATGAAGGAGTGATGGAAGAGATTGTGGCAAAAGGCATCTGTGGGTTGTGAGATAAGGATATATGATAGATTAAGAATCACTTATTTTGTAACAGAAGGAACAGGGTATCTTGAACTCATTCATGGCGTAAGAGTCTACATAAGTTGTTTTTTACAAAATCATTAGTGCATATTTTAGGTTCATGAAATTGATGTTTGACTCTTCCAGTCAACTGATTAATATGTACTTAATCTGTCTTTAGGACTATGCTAAGTCCTTGGAGAGGTACAAAAGAAGTAGAAGATGTAGCTCCTTCTTTTAAAAATATAATGTAGACCATGAAGGAAATCCCCAACATGGATTTTTCTAGATCAAAAGAAGTGAGTTTCCAGTTGGAGAGGATATTAAAGAAGCAACAGTGCAAACCAACAATCTCCTGAAACAAATTGAAATAAGTGTAATGCCCATTGAGGATAGAAAGAAGTGGGATGGGGTTGCAATTTCAAAACAGTGATATGATGCTCTCTAACTTTAAGAGACACCATTAGGAGAAATAGAGATTAGTTTACATAGAGAGTCACAGAAGTTGGGGAGGTGAATGTTTTACAAAAGATGGAGCAACCAATCATGACATATATAGTGAAAATGGTAACAAGGAAGAAAATCAAGACAAAACAACTAAAACTTAAGTAGATCAGTAAGACTGAGTACTTGTATGATAGCAGCATGAATAGAAGCCAGAGAGTTAAGGATGAAACAAATAGCTAGGAAATTAAAATGATAGATATTTCATAGTAAACACTACAATTATTATTATCTTTAATTTACAAGTCAGAAAACAGAGACTCAGAGAGATTAAAAGTAAAGTGTCCATAGTCACATAGTTAATGATGAATAAAGGAAAGACTCAGACCCCTTTCTTGCCCAAATTCAATTCTGCTTTCTCAAAAGAAAAAAAAAATACCCATACATATATTAATACATATGCCTAAATGTATATCTATCTATCTATCTATCTATCTATCTATCTATCTATCCTTCCAGTGGTGAGAAGGGGCAGGATCTGCTTGGGAGAGGTGGGACACCTTTACCTCTGAGACTCTGAGGAATTAGAGGGGATAAATGTACAGATGAGTATATGACCAAATAAAGATAGAGACATTTGCAAGAATATGGTTTCTATCATATGGTTTCAATATTCTTGTGGATATCAAGGTCAAATGTTATATGTAGGAAAGGAGAGGAATTAAGTACCCAAGGAGGGGGGTAAGCTAGAATATTTGTAATAGGGAGTGAGCCAAAGTATGGAGAAAGATGATATAAGTTCAAGTTTTGTTTAGGTAGCATCCATTTTTAGTGGAATTTTACTTTGTTATGGGAATCACTTCAGCATTTGACCTTGGAACACTTGATTATAATTACACATTACTTATCACCAAAATGGATGTAACACAACCCACATTTCCCAGGGTTATTATAAGAATTAATGGTCATAATGTGCTTTGAAATACCTGGCCCCAAGCCTCCATATAAACACAGAGCAGCATTATCAGAAAGAACCAATTAAGTTTGTTTGCTCTTAATATCAGTTGAGACTAGCATTTTATGTAAGAAAAGAAGAGAAGAAGCGCAGTCTCATAACTTACATACTTAAGTTACATTGTCCATTGAACCTGGTTAATTAAATACCTTTCAACTAGTTCTGAGACACTGTTTTTTAAGATACATATAAAGAATATTTTTGAATATATGGAGATATTTTTTCATGACCAAAATATACATGTGAAACTACATCCCCTCAAAAATGACTTTTGTAAATAGGTTTTAAGGTTTATCTTACTGTTCCTTATAAAATGTATTAATACTCAGTAGACTCTTGTCCTCATGTTTTTATTTATTTAATATTTTTTCTTCATGTTAGACAAACAAAAAGTCAATGAAGGCCTTCTACTAATAGTCTTTTTTCTGCCCTCTGGAAGTCCAGCACCCTTTCACAAGTGTTTTTTTTTCCCTAAAGCAAGTTCTAGGCTATTTCTACATGCGTGGAATCAAAAACCAAAAAGCCTGAAACTGAGAGTATGAACTATCTAATGCACACCTGTTCTGGGTTTGAGTCACTAACCCTTGAGCTCCCTCAAACCAGGCAAAATTTAACTCTATATTTTGCCCAAAATTAAATAGAGATGATGATGATTTTAAGTCATCTTGGTTATTGAAGCCCAGATTCTGAGTGGGAGAATCATTGAGTTACCTGGATTTTTTATACTTTTTCTTCTCCTCCCCCCTTCAAAAAAAATACAAAAACAAAATCTCTTGTTAAGGAGCTAAGAAAAAAATTTCAATAGTGCAATTGATAAATTTGTGTGTAGAAATAAACAAACCGTCCTTAATATCAATAGCATTCTTGTTTAAAACAATGGGTTAGAAATACTATGCAAGTGTCCTTTCTTTCTTTCTTTCTTTCTTTCTTTCTTTCTTTCTTTCTTTCTTTCTTTCTTTTTTTTTTTGCTCTTCCATTGATAGTGAAATGGGACACAATAGTCTTTCCTTACTACATTCCCCTTACTACATTGAGGGAGCACAGGAGTCCCTAGTGGAAAACCTCTGTTGGCAGTTGTCTAAATCCTTTATTTTCCTTCTGAACAGACTCTCCAAACCCAGTGTTCTCTGCTTTCACATCAGGCTTTAACTTGGGAGGATTGTCATCCAAGGTCTGTATCAATCATGTCAGTTTTTATTGGAAAATAGTTTCCTAACTTGCTCTTTTTTTTCTCCCAATCCAGAGCTTTCCTTAAGACTGTTCCATTGCCTGTTATGATGGAAAGAGGTCTATTTTTTTAAGCTCTAGCAGAATTGACTGGAAGAGTCCACAGCAGAAGAGGGATTGGAGACTTTGGCTTTGGGAGTTTTCTTCTCCAAGTGGATGGTGTCCACTGCTGCACTTGGGGTCCACCTGCTTCCACCTTCCTCAGGCTTTCTTCCACCACCATGATGTTCAGTTCTAGGTTCACATGTCTGTTTTCCTTTTCTCTGAACTCCTCCTCCATCTCTGCTAAAGGAGGCTAGGGCACACCTATCTTTATATTTTACCATGGTGTCTTTCAATTCCTGCCTCTCTCCCAGAAGCTGTGCAAGGTGACTCTAGATTTCTTTCTTCTCCTCAAGTCTCCCCTTTCCCTGTGTGTACCATTCTACTTCAGCCTCAGTTCTATTCTTGCCAAGTTTAATTTCTACAGGCATTGCAAGGATCCCCCTTGGCCTTCTCAGTTTTCTCTTTCAGGGTAGCCACTGGTTGCAGATGAGTCCCTGTTGCTATGGGGAATGGAAAGGAAAATCAGGGGCATTCTGAGGCTTGAGTTTGGGTTTTGACACCAGTGCCTCTCAGTGACAGCTCTTCTGATGCGATCCTCTCTGATTGTGATGACTTTCAAAGCGTCTCAAAGTTTGGAAGCAGAGACAGAATTCTTGCAAAAAAACAGAAGACAGATGTCCCTAAATGAAGAAATTAATGTACCTGGAGCCAACACTGGAAAAGCAAGCATGAAATGTAGTAATGCCCACAGATTCATCCAGCAGAACTGGCATGAAAATAATAGACACTGAAAAGGATAAATCTTTTCCATACAGAAAAATGAATGTCTTCATTAGAATACAACTGACAATCATCTCAAGCATAGCCTTTCTCTCTATGCAGCTTACCAAATGAAGAGACAAATATGTACATATTTTGAAATGTGATAGAGGCTTCTCTAGCCTCCAGGTGTAGTGTTTGTTGGTGAGCCCAACAAGGGAGGGGGAAAAGTTCTCTTTCAAACCAGCTTAATAGTAGGAATAAATATGAATATTTCATGTTTTGAATATCAAATGCTTATAAACAAAGTCACTTTTGACATTAATTGATTATGACTCATTCTGACAGTCCTGCAAAACTGCTGTCAACCTGCAGCCTGATTCTCTCTTCTTAAGTAGGGGGAGCTACACAGTGTTCAACACTATGTCAGCACCATGTCAGGAGATGTGGGAGAGAAAGAAAAGGAGTTGAAACAGTTTCTATCCCCAAAAAACCCTAAAAATCAAAACTCTTAAACTGGGCCTGAATAGATAAGAGATTTAAGACATAATTAGAAGATATTCAAAGCAATATACAAGCTGAAGGAGATATTAGGCAGATCATAACCTCTCAGCTGAAGGAATTGTTAAAGTTACAATGATTTATTGAATTTTTGGGACTCCTTATGGTTACAAAACCTTTGTATATAAGATCATAGATTGAACACCCAAAGAAACCACAGATTCACCTAGCCCAATTTTTTATTTGACATTTGAAGAAACCAAGGATCAAGTAGATTGAGTGACTTAACTAAGGTCATGAAAATAATCATCAGAGGAAGGATTTGAACCTAGGATCTTCTCACTACACAATCTGTGTTCTTTCCATTGTATCATTCCATCTCAGGTAATTCTTCAAGAATGACCCTATAAGATAGAACAAGTCTTCTTATTCTCATTTTACAGATGAGCAAACTGAGTCTCAGTGTTATAGGGTAGTAGAGCTATGTGAAGCAGGGTAACTTTTTTTTTAATTTTACTTTGACCAGACTATTATTTTATCAGTATATTGAGGTCCTGTTGAGGAATTTTCTTTATCAATTTAGGTTGGCAACTTTTATACATTTTACAGTCTTAGAAATTGGCCTGGAAGTGGGGAAAGGGCACTGAAAGGCAATCAGTTGTATTGGATAGAAGTGTTGCTTCAGTCAGTAAGATCTGGGTTCAAGGCCTCCTGATCCATTCTGGTCTTGTTACCGTGGGCAAGGGTATTTATAAGCAACTTTGCTATATTGTACTTGTCCTTGAGAAATTGGTAAACACTCTTTGTGTTATAGATATGGAATTGGGAATGTATGTGTTTGTGTATTATGTAAGGAAAGAAAACAGTTTCCCTCCATGTACCTCTATTGGTAATCTGCTGCTGTTCATGCCTCTGGAGGAGCATTGTCTGTTGTGGTCTCGTAAACTTCGTGAGATCTTATGATTGGAGAATATTGGGAGGTTCGGTTGTGATGTATCCACATCACATATGTACAATCTAAGTTTTATTTTTAGATCTTCTCTATTCTCTCAGGTACAGTTATGTCATGAGACCAGACAAAAGAGTCAGAGGTCATCGATGCTGAGTCTTAAGAGAATCAAATGATTTCCCCTTGATCACACGACCGATTAAGTATAGTGAAAATGGAACTCACAAGCACATGTTCCTGGCTCTAGGCCTTGTTCTCTTACACTTAAAGAAAAAGCAACAACAACAAAATGTTTATTATTATCTTGTTCTTCTTTATCATTTTGTGTTGTTCTCTACCTTTATGAGAGTTTTGTTGCTTGAAAAACATTACGAGCTGCTGAAGGTAAGATATTCTGTCATATTTCTTTTTTCTTTTTTGTAACCTCTAGTACTTAACAACATAATAGGTAGATAATACTTACTTGACAAATGTTTAATGATTTAGAAAAAAAGGGATTTCTTGGAGGAAATAACTTGATCTGGATCTTTACAGATGTATAGAATTTAGATTGGCAGAGAGGAACAGGTCGACAATTTTTGATTGCTTAGACAATAAGATGATATGAATGAGCATGCATGTGCAAAGCATGGTAAAAAATATATTTTGAAATAGCATTAGGCCATTCAAATACATATTTTTAAATCCTCTATTTTTTAGCTTAAATGTTTTCTTAGTAAGCAGTAAGAGGCATCCTTTGTAAATACTCAATCTCTGCTGAAAGAGAATGATGTATTCACCAATGACTAATTCTGCGTTTGTACAACTACCTTGTACTTATAGTACACCTTACAAAAAATGTTGCTGTGTTCCTGTAAGTAATAAATTAAGTGTCTGTCTTTGAAGTAAATAAATTGTTTCCATTCCATTTATCAGATTGTTACCAGAGTAACTTGCTCAATTTGCTCAGTGAAAAATGATTATAAGAAAGTGAAGAATATAATGTAAATGTTCTCTATATTTGGATATATGATTGTCCCCACTGAAAATTAAAAGTCACCGTGAGTAAGAATTGATTAATCGTTTAGATGGACACTCGAAGAAATGAAAAGCACAATTTAGTTTGAGGAGGAGGAAAGCCAATAACAGCATAGTGGTAATATGTAGTCTATGACTAGTAATGGCCAGTTGTTGAGCAAGTGATCAATGGCTGGTAATTTCTAACCCATCATCTTAACACCTGAAACAATGGCTCCAATTTTTTTCCATTTTGGAGGCAGTATGAAATAGTGTAGTACAAAAGTCAGAAAAAATATAGGATAGAATAACGTCATTATTTTGTAGCTGCCAGGATCTTAGAAGCTATCTATTTCAAGATTTTCATCTTACAGATGTGGAACTTAAGACCAAAATGTTTAAGTGACTTTCTGAAACTCAAGGAACCAATAAATAATGCAGGCAAAATTTGAACCCAGGTTTTCAGGCTCTCATCTATAGATTTTAGAATTCGTTTGTGAGCTTTGACAAATCACTCAATTCGCTAAATTAACTATCCTTTTTTCTACCTTGCCAGGTTGTTGTGGGAGGAATCAAGTGAGAAATCGTGCATGAAAGCATTTTGAAAATTTTAAAGAGAGAATCAAATGCAAAGCATTGCCTTTTTCAAAATGTGTAACTATAGGGCCAGAGAAGTTACTATAAGTGATTTGCCCATGATTATCGACCTAGTAAATTATTGGATTTGTAACTAGTTCTCTTGAGATGTAATGTAATGTTCTTTGCATTACATGATGATAGGTAGTGGAAATCCCTTTTTACGTAAGTACCTCAAGATCCTAGCTATCTGGTTGACTTGAAGGTTCAGCTAGCCCAGAGCCAGCTAGGTGGCACAATGGATAAGCTCCAGCCTTGGAGTCAGGAGGATCTGAGTTCAAATGTGGACCTCAGACACATAACACTAGCTGTGTGACCCTGTCACTTAATCCTGATTGCCTCACCAAAAGGCAAAAAAAACAAAACAGTTTTTTTTTCCTCAAACTATCTTGTCACTTCTCTCTGTACTTCTGTACTTCTCTTCATTTGGCTCTTTGTTATTGTTTTGAACTTGAAGGTTTCCCCCATTAAAATCTCTACGTTTAGGTCCCTGATTTAAAATTTCAAGACCTATCACTGAGCAATCATTAGGTCCACCTCTCTGGGCTGTCACCTCAGCACATTCCCCTCACTGTCAGCTTGCTAGCTGAGAGCATTGCTATCTAATTCATGCCCCTATTTTGAGGCGGTATGGTATATGGTGTCACCTCAGAATGCTAAGACAACTTGCTGATTCAGAAAATATGACCTTGGGAGAATAAGGAAGCCTTGAATTATTTGTTTTGTTGGGTTTTACCTTGAAATGTTTACTTTTCTTCTTTAATTTTCATTAAAAAATGAACCCCAGAGATATTTTTTCCATAAGATGGTTTAAGTTTTTATTCTTTTTTTAATAATTAATTTATATTTAGTTTTCAACATTCACTTCCATAAGATTTTGAGTTTTAAATTTTCTCCCTCTCCCTCTCTTTCCCCCTCTCCAAGACAGTGTGTTTTCTGATATAGGCTCTACTTATACAGTCATATTAAACATATTTTTAAATTAGTCATGATGCAAAGAATAATTAGAACTAATTGGAGGAACCATGAGAAAGAAAGAAAAAACAAAACAAAACAACAAAAGAAAAGGAGAGCAAATAACATACTTCCATCTGCATTCAGACTCCAAAGTTCTTTCTCTGGTTATAACATTTTCCATCATGAATCTTTTGGAATTGTCTAAGATCCTTGCATTGCTGAGAAGACCTAAATGTATCAAAGTCAGCCATCGCACAATGTGGCTATTACTGTGTATGATATTCTCCTGGTTCTGTTCACTTCACTAGCATGAGTTTGTATAAGTCTTTCCAGGTTTTTAAACAGCATGTTGTTGAATTATGGTTCTTTTGAGCTTTTATTCTAAGACACTAGACTATGCTAGGTGTATCCTAGATGAGGTAGGTGTAAAGAATCCAGATAGTTTACCTGAATTCTAACCCTGTTTTTCTTCATCCAAGGTCCCCTGTGCCCCCTGATTAGCTTGGAGTATTACCTACTATTTTCAGCTGTACAGCTATGATTAGATGAGTATGGGGACATCAGACTCCAGAGAGCAGAACTGCTAACTTTTGCAGAAAGTTGGTATCAAAGATAGAGATGAGATTGCCTCTATCTATCTATCTATCTATCTATCTATCTATCTATCTATCTATCTATCTATCT
>NW_020954559.1:3684540-3712354 GCF_900497805.2 Vombatus ursinus
TCTATCTATCTATCTATCTATCTATCTATCTATCTATCTATCTATCTTTCTATATAGAACTAGCTGTAGTTTATCTTTAGATATAGAGTCCAATATGTAACAATATAGAACTATAGCTAGTTCTATATAGAAAGAGAGAAAGAGAGAGAGAGAGAGAGAGATAAGTGGATGGATGGATGGATAGATAGACAGGAGAAGTAGCATTGCATAGTGGATAGAAAGCTGGTGTTGATGCCCCAAGACTTGGGTTCAAGTCCATCATCCATCATGTATTGGCTGAATGGCTCTTGGCAAATAAGTTTGGCTTTCAGTGCTTGAGTCAACTATCTAAGACTATATGTTCCAAAGAAAGCAATGACCTCCTTTGTTGAAAGGAGGTTCTTTACTTGCAAGTTTGCTAAATCAACAAAAATCACAAGTGCAGTCTCTATGTCCAGTTCCATCTACTTAGCTAGCTTGATCAACAAGTATTTATGTAATGTTACTATTCAAAGGAAGAAAAAAAAACAGTTCCTGCCTTCAAGAACCTTAAATTCTAATGGGGAAGAAATGCACGAATATGGGATAGTTCAGATGATAACCATCTAAAACTATTACAACAATTTCATGTAATAAGAGGACTGATTAGAAATGACAAGCATTCACATGCTCAGCAACTGGCCATTACTGGTTATGATAGATCGGAAAAATTAAGTGAAGTAAAACAATCACACATGCATATACACATAAATGCACACAGATACACATACACATCTTCCCCTGACAGAATGAATGTCAAAAGCTTATTTTTCCTATATACCAGCATACCAGCAGTCTTCTAGAAGAAATTTGTCTCAGGATCAATTATTCTATATTTTAAGCTTTATCCTGAAGCCATTATTTCAGCTTCCAAGTCTTTCCAAAATTGTTGATATTATAACAAAATTACCAGCTGCATATTTTGCTGAATTACTAATTTGCAGGCATTACTTACTGGAAAACACTTCACACAGCTGTCTACCCCTAACCTAAATGACTTTCTGATTTCTGAACATAAAAAAAATGTCATTGTGTAAATAACAACTTTAGTTCAAGGTCTTTGGCAATGCAAAATTGTTTGTCAGAGTCTACTCACTCTAAATAGTTAAGGAAAAGGGTTTTGTTTTTGTTTTTTGGGGAAGAGGAGGGCAATCTATGATTTGTTCTTTCAAGGCAGGCAGAAGCCAATGAAAGGTCTGCATGTAGCATGCACTCAAAATACTTCAGTGCCCTTTATCTAAGTTTCCACCCCCTCAGGCTTTATCATGGTTAGACATTCACTTTCACATTTTTCTCAGTAATGTGTCACCCTGACTCTGGCAACACTATACACTCCTTTTTGTAACAAACAAAATACATCAAGACCTTCAGGCAGCAATTAATTGTTATCAGCTTGTGAAAGCTATCAGAAACCCCAAGTCACAACACCCATAATGGTAAGGCTCAAATGGTGTGAGCGACTCTAACCTCTTCCTGCCTCACCTAGGAGCATTTCTGAGTAATGTTTAATGGAAAGAAGAAAAGACTAAACAATTAAGATATTTGTTCATTTAGGAAGGAGACTAATTGGAACAGACACCTTGATAAGAGCCAAAGAATATAATGAGACCTACATTATAGCTAAAGGGAATAGCTTCACTTCTATCACTTTTCCCCCTTAATAGAAATGTCTTTCTGTTAAACTTGCTGACAAATCTTGCTGGTCAAGAGCCATTTTAGCAAAATGCCTTAGTGACAGGAAAAGAGAAAAAAAGAAAAAGAAAAAAAAAGCTTTTAAGGTGTTTTTTTTCTTCCTTTTTTTTGCCATTTGAGAGCCCATTATCAGTCTGTCAGGGTGTGCTGTTTTGGCGTCGTCTGGCTATGAAACTGCACAATACCTCCTATGTGAAAGATGCAAGATGATCCCAGGTTAGACCAGTTCTAATTCCTACCCTCAAGGGTGACAGGTAGAGCAAACTTTCAACTAATTCTGGAGGATTTTCAAGTAACCACAACACCATAGCAGCAGCTTTAGTTACCTAGAAGCTTGACTTACTTATATCAGCAACTATTTTGAGGTTGACACTGATGAGGGTTAAAAGAGCCTCTTAAAATAATGCATCTGTAAGTAGAATTTAAAACACACACACACACACACACACATACACACATGCAATTTGGAAACCCCTTCCTCACCTTGCCCCTCACCATCACTATTAAAGCCTTCTTTGAATTCATAAACTGGAATTCCAGCATTCCAAATATAGGGCACATATAACATGAATAAAGGTCGCCACAAGTTTAGTATAGTGGAATAAATACTGAAACTGGAGTCATGGGATCTTAGATCAAATCTTTGCTCTAACAATTTCTGTCTGAGTGACCTTGGCCAAGTCACTTAATTTCTCTGAAACTCTGCTTCCTCATCTGTAAAATAAGGGGTTAGACAGGATGACCTCCAAGGTCCCTTTCTACTCCAAATCTATGGACTTATGAAACTAGAAAGTGTGGAGAAAGACCAGGGAAGGTGAATGGGATGGTCTTTATGGACCATAGTATACATGGAGAGGAGTACATTTGCTCCTTTTAAATGTCACAAAAGATAACAAGTATGTAGGACCTCAAAAGATGAAATGGAAAAAAAATATATATATATATGTATGTATATTCATATGTGAGTAGGGCCATATCTCAATGTACATTGGAAGATTACCTCATTGAATTCTGAATAGCATTTTAAACATGAGACAATTATAGTTATACAGTGAATCTCCTGAGTACCTACAATGGGAATATTAAGCTATATTACAGATGTGGTCTACAAATAGATGGCCCCATATCTTTCTTTTCAGGCTAAAGGAAGATCTAGTACAATTTTCTATGTAGTAAAATAAAGAGGAAAAATATAACTCGTTTCCCTATAGTGCTTTAATTGTTTTTATGTTACACTATTTTATTTTGCTTTAAGGTTTGCAAATTACTTTTTTGCATGAGAATTCCATGAGATATTACAAGAATTATTATCCCCATTTTCCTGATGAAGAAACTTAGGAACAAAAAAAATTTAGAAAAATGTAGTCCTTGTCCATAGGTCATATGGCCACTGACTGTCGTAATGATGATTTGAACTTAAGTATCCTGTATCGCACAGCCTCTCCTGCACAGTAACCAGTCAGTCAGTCCACAATAATTTGCTAAATACTTACTATGTACCAGGTAATGTTCTAAGCACTAGGAATAGAGAGTTTCTTCATTATATTTTCTGTGACTTCACATAATATATTTTAACAGATAATAGAAGAAACTGAAATTGAGGCCCTACCTTAGCAAAGGTTCTTAACCTAGAGATTCTGATTTTTTAAACTATATTTGGATAACTACATTCCAATATAATTGATTCCTTTACAATCTGTGTGTTTTATTTTATGCATTTAATAACATTATTCTGACTAGGAGTCTCATAGGATTCTACAAATTACCAAAGGGGACCATGACACAGAACAGGTTAACAACCCCAGCCTTAATGAATTTCTATTCTCTCTCTCTTTTTACTGTATGATGTAAATGCAGTCAGATCTTTCTAGCTTTTGCTTTTAAAGTTTAGAAAACATGTTGCATGTTACAATGTTATCATTAGTACTAATAAATATAACTTATTAAATAGGATATCATATACCTAAGCTCTGGTTCCCCAACATTATTGAAACATTATATGCATATATTACTATTTACTTGTAAGTTGGCCAATATAACAAGCCTTTATTATGTTCCTACCATATGCTGGCACTGTGCTAAGTACTAAGGATACAAAGAAAGGCAAAGATAATCCCCACTTTCAATCTAAAGGGGGAGACTTCATTCAAACAACTATGTACAGACTATATACAGAATAAATAGGAAATTTTCAACAGAAGAAAAGCACTAGAATTAAGAAGGATTAGGAATGTGTGTGTACTAAAATGTGTACATTAACATAAGTTTATAGATTTTTAAAAAGGGCTAAGATACTTAAGAAATATATATATTATATATAATATACATACATATATATATACAGACACACACACATATATATATACATGCATACATACAAACACACACATACACACACACACACACATACACACACATATTCACCTAAAGTCAATGAGGAGGTCATTAGAATTTGTCAAGTAGGAGCAACGTGTGGTCAGATCTGCATTTTAGGAAAAAGGAAGCTTACTTTGTTGACTATATGGAGAATGGATTAAAGTGGAAGAAAACTTAAAGAAAGGAGACCATTTAGTAGGCTATTGTAAATAATTCAAGTAATAGGTGATAAGGGTCTTAACTTGGGTATTGTTTTAGGAAGTAGATAGAAAGAGAGACATATGAAAAATTCGGAATTGGAATTGATGACTTGGCAACTTATTGGATATATAAAGTGAGACAATGTGAGGAGTCAAGTGAGTGAAGCTGTGATAAACTGAATGATTGGAAGGCTAGTGCCCTCAACACTGACAGGCATAGCATGGCTAGTTCTCTATCAGTATATTATCCCATCATTTTTTGTCACTCTCATAAAATCAAATAGTTCAGCTATGTTTTCAACATTATAACTCTGATAAGGATCTTTGGCTATAATTTATCTCAGTGTAATCTTTTTTACTTTTTCAAACTATTAATGATTATCTCTATACTGGATACTCCAAAAGGTCTGTAATATTTCGCAAATTTGAATGTTTCATGTGACTGTTGCTGATGCCTTAGTAATTCCAGAGTAAATGAATGATTTGAAGATTTTGGATGAGTTTTCCAAAAATTCCCAATAGGTTTAGAAATTAATTCTGATAATCACATTCACTTTCCTTTTCCTGGATGTGGGAAATAAATGTAAAACAAATGGGATCCATTATGGGATATTTTAATATTCCTTTAATGGTGAGGAATATTTCATATGTGGTACAATTAACTCCATTGTCAGTGAAGTAGGTAACTTTAGAATATCAATACAGATTAACATTTATTGACCTTTCATCCACTTCCAACACCATACTAAAGGGAGGCAGAATGGTAGAGCAATAGAATTTATGAGAATAAAAAAAGATGCCTGAGGTATTCTTGCCTACCTGTCCTAATAAATAGAATGAAGGCTGTCCCCCATCCTGATATCCATGAACTCATGCCCTGAGACAATATTATCCTCTGTAAGAACTTGGACTTCGAGAATGCCAAAGGAATTATGGCCCAGGTAGCCAAAACTTATGTAAAGAGAAGTTAGCTCAATATAATTGGCAATGTTACTTTCTAAAAGTTAGGTTAGGTTCAGAAACACTTCCATGCAGAAGAAGAGATATTACAGCTTCAGGAAGGGTGAATCAAATTTGGATATTACAGTAACTTCTGAAAATGAGACTTTCATGTTACTCCTCCTACAATCAGACTATGTAGTTAGATGACAAGGAACAGCAGTATTATGGGGCACTATTGTTGATCAAGTAGAGAAAAGGGGGGAATCTTTTACAGATTGGAGGGAAAAAAGGTTTGATAATAGTATTCAAATCTTTATTAATAATAAGGGAATGTAGAAGAAATTAACGGTTTGTCTTGATTCTCTTTCCTCCATGTTACTATTTTAATTAGTCAATCATTTAGTTGATTTAAAAAAAAAAAACACTTACTAACATATACTGTGTGCCAGACCCTCTGCTAAGCACTGGGGATGTGAAGAAAAGCAGAAGCTAGTCTTTGATCTCAAGGAGCTAGCAGTCAAAAAGGGACAAAAAGTAACCAACTATGTATAAGCAAGCCATATTCAGGATAACTTAGAACTAATCAACAATGGGATGGCACTGACATCAAGGGGGATCAGGAAAAGCTTGTTGTAGAAGGTGGGATTTTATCTGGGATTTGAATGAAAGCAAGGAAGCCAGGAAGCAGAGATGAAGGCGGAGATCATCCCCTGAAAAGCTAGTAAAAATTCTGGAAGTCAGGAGATGGATTGTTGTTTGAAGAATATCAAGGAAGTCAGTGTTACTGGATGTTCTTTATTTACATTATTCACATCTCAGTACTGGAGGAGTGGAAGGTGGAAGAAGACTGGAAACCTAAGGGGTAAAGTCATGTTATTAAAGATGTTGAATGCCAAACAAAATCATATATTTGATCCTAAGGATGAGAGGAAACCACTTCAGTTTATTGAATAGTGTGGGGGAAAGGCAGGGTGAAATGATCACACATGAATTTTAAGAAGAACATTTTGACTGCTAAATGGAGGGTGATGAAGAGTGGCAAGAGACTTGTGGCAGAGATTCCAGTCAGCAGGCTATTGCAATAGTCCAAGGTTGAGGTTATGAAAGCCTGCACCAGGGTGGTAGATGTTCCAGAGGAGGAAAAAGGGTGCATCTTTAATGAGAGATATTCTGCAAGTAAAATCAACAAGCCTTGCCAACACATTGGATATAGTGGGTGAGAAAAAGTGAAGAGCTAAGGAAGACATCTAGGTTGTTAGTCTGGGTGACTGGTAAGAGAAAACTTTATTATAATGAAAACTAACAGTCTTGTTCTTGACTTATCTTTGAGGACTCTTACCAGGATTCTATCCTGGGGGAGAACAATATGATGACTACAGTCATATTTTTACCTTTCTTCATGATGTTGCTGTTGATACTTTTTTCCTGAGAGCTCATATCTGAAAGATCATTCATGAATACATTTAAGAGTTAGACCCATTTTCCCCCCTTGAAATTCTCCATAGATTAGCTGCTTTATTCAGGGACTTAAACAAATTCTGTGTTCATGCATAAGTACAAACTTTTTTTTTTCAAAAACTGGAATGGATCCCAACATCTGGGAAAGATAGAGGTTATAGTAAGTTATAGTCAGTGCTTGGTTAATTATACTATAGAAAAGATAAGTCAATATTGCAAGGATATTTTGAGACAGATAATCCAACAATTGCTTCTAATTGACCCTGGGATGGATTTTGCTTTTCATCTGACATCAGCAGATTAATCTACCTAATCTCTAATTATATTTGTTTTAGGATAATTGTAAAGAGATCCTGTATTAACTTCCGGTATATTAATTGATACTGGGGAGGTGGTACAAAAATGTTAAGTGGGAAGGGAAAACTAGTCTGCAATTAAATATATGCCACAGATAATGCACTAAGTGCATGATCTATGTGTAGACAATTAGGAGTAAATTGCACCATGGGAGCATAATCCTTCATAATGAAAGGAAATTAGACATAAATCCATATAAAACATCATATTCAAATATCTCTTAAGAATTGGCTATTTCAATAGAGATAAATTATATGGAAATAGTGGTGACCTAGAGACATACAAGGGTAAAGCAACTTTAAAATTTTCAGATCTAATCTATGGTTTAAATGAGAATATTACTTTCAATAGTTTTAAATTTGTTGTATCATTCTTCATTAAATTTGTAGTATATGATAAGAACCTATTTTAGAAACATTAGGACCATATTTAAAAAAAATATCAGTCAGAACATTGTGGTATTATTTTCAATACATTTAATTTGGAATATATGGGGCATTTTGTCAAAATACCACTAATTAAATGAATTGAATATACACAAAAAAATTAGCTCAAATTCATAAAATTGTATAATCAGGATTGAAAGGGAACTTAGAAATTATCTAATCCAAACCCTGCCTTAAGTATGAATACTCTCCCTGATATCACTCAGTGATCATGCAGCATCACCTTGAAGTCTTCTAGTGATAGCAAACTCAGTAATTCTTGAGGAAATCTATGCCATTCTTGGAAATCTATATTCATTAGTAAATGCTTACACATATTGAATCCAGATATGCCTCCCTTTAATTTTCAATCAATGAGGCCAAGTAGCATAATGACAATTTCTTTTCCTTATAGTAACCCTTCAAAAGTGTTGAAATAAGGGATTAAATCACCTCTCCTCAATTCTTTTCACCAGGCTACATTCCATTTTGGGACGTTTCCCCGCTAAGAGTTATTTTCTTCCCTTTCTCACTCTTATCTCCTCTATGTAAAAATCCAGGGGAATCTACTAAAAGAAGATATATCTTATGCCAAGGTTTCTATGAATGTTAAGTAACAGGGTCACTTACTCCCACATGGAAACATAATACTAAATATGGGTATCAGATGTTCAGACAGACTTTATTTTACCCTAACTCACCCACCAAAAATGCATAACCTGTAATGGACTCACAGTAGCCTATGAACAAACAGAAAATTCTCAAATAGTCCATCAACTCCATCTGGAAAATAAAAACATTTTGAAACTGCAGAGCAACACCTCTGTTTCACTTTAGACAACGTAAACAGTTCACAGCAATAGCGTGGAAGCCCTGTTGGCAAGGTTCAGATTCCATAGCATGGGTAAGTTTTGCTTCCACAAGGATCTTCTTCCTATCTTTTCCCTCTACCTCATGTATTTTCTTAACCTAGGTCCATAAACTTTTAAAAATACATATAATTATTTTATTATGATTGGCTTCTTTTGTAATCCAATGCATTTTATTTCATGAATGTAAGACATCATTTTAGGAAAGGGTCTACAGGCTTCATCAGACTGGTAAATAGGTCTACAATACACATTAAAATAAATAAGAATCCTTCCTCTAAGACTTCTCCTGACCAAACTCTCTAACTTATATGGAAAGCCTGTTCTCAGTAATTCTTTTCTAAGGTACTCTCTTGCCACATATCAAACTCAAGTATATGTGTTTAAGTGTATATTTACAATGCTAGCAACATGCTACTTTTGATTTTCTTTTTTTGAAAATCAGCCTAGCAAAATACAAAAGGGGTCATGTCTAAAAAAATGAGCTACTTGCTGAAAAATTTGTAGTCATACCAATAAAAAAATGAATAAAATACATATTTTTTAAAATTACCGGTACCTTAAAGCCCCTTTGCACATTGGCAGTGATGATGGCAGAGTGATGAAAAGAGTATAGAGAATGATAAAATCAGTTATTGTTCTTTTTTAAGCCATCTATAAACATTAACTTAGCTGTTGATGCCCTGAACATGAGATTCTTTTACAGGGACTAGCTGTGGACATACTACTTGAGGTACTGAACTGTAGAACTTAAAATTCTTTCTATAAACAAAACCAGAAAATGAATTATTCTTTTTCTCCTAGAGATTTCTTCTGGAATTCTTTTCATCCATAGCATTTCTTCATTGAAGAAGGAGCTCAGGGGCAGCTAGGTGGTGCAGTGAATAGAGCTCTGGCCTTGGAGTCAGGAGGGCCTGAGTTCAAATCCAGCCTCAAACACTTAACACTTACTAGCTGTGTGACCCTGGGCAAGTCACTTAACCCCAATTGCCTCACCAAAAAAAGGAAAAAAAAAGAAGAAGAAACTCCTCAATTTCCAACTAGTTTCTTCTACCTTTTGAATGATTTTTCTTTGGGGATTTATTTTTCAATCATTTACCACAACCTCCTATTTGGTCTTGTTATTTATTTTATTTGGCATATTTCCAACTATTTTGAGGTGATGAGAGAGAGCTATTTTTTTCTTTTTTTTATTTTTTATTAATTTATTTTGATTTATCAATAGTCATTTCCATATGCTTTTGAGTTTAAAGTTTTCCCCCTCTTCCTCCCCACCACCCTCCCCAACACGGTGTACAATCTAATATAGGTTATACATTTACATTCCTATTAAACATATTTTCGCATTAGTGATGTTGTAAGTAAAATTAAAATGAATAGGAGGAACCATCAGAAAGAGGAAACAAAACTCAACAGAAGACAAAAAATAGCAATTAGACTTCCACTGTTCTTTCTTTGGATGCGGATAGCATTTTCCATCATGAGGCTTCTGGAGATGTCTTAGATGGAGAACTAGTTTTAGAGACTGATATGTGACATACTGGAGAAAGTGCTGGACTTCGACTCTGGAAGAACTATTTGAATCTTACCTCAGAAAGTTAATAACTGTTTGACTCTAGGGAAGTGACTTACCCTTTTGCAGCCTCAGTTTCCTCATCTGGAGGAAATGGAGATAAAAATAGTACCTGCTAAGCAAACATTCAATGAGTCAAAATTTAAATCTTTTCACCTGCTTTGAACTAAGATGACATGGTAATGGATAAAATGACTTTATATTGTGACTTTCTCCTTACATATGGGGGGTATTTGTATTCATGAACACTGTTCATGGATAAATTAATGTGAATGGGTCTGTAGAAACAATGATATTAAAAGGCATAGGATCAAATATGCAATGTGTAAGGATCAAGATGTAAACTTCAGTTGCATCCTTCTTAGACAGTATTCCCACACCTTTTTTGTGTGAGTAGGTGTTCAGGTGTTGACAATATCTTCATTTTGATAAGTGGAGTAGTAATTCCCATGGAATATTGAGCTACTTTAATGTTCAACTTTTAGATTATGCTCAAATATGCTGCAAATTGGTGTCTTCCCCAGGGAGAAGAAAAAATGAAATTCTCTTTCAAAAATTTACTCAGAAGTTTGAAGAGAGTATTATGAACAGACTTCTTTGAACTAAAAAGAAAACCTCAAAACCTAGTTAACCAATTTATGAATCAAAAGAAAAAAATAACTAAGTACATGCGGAATTAATCATTTGAAAAAGGAAAGACTTTAAAAATTGAAATAGAAAATCAGGGAAGATGAGGTTCCTATTTATTCTTTTTACACATACCACTGTAATTGGTCAGGATAAATACCAATAAGGAGACTCTTGAAGTTGATGATTATCCAAGTCATCTCCAAAAGAGACCAATAAAACATGAAATAATCAAAATTAGTGGTTACAGTATTTTTAATATGGTATTCCTTTTCCCATGTTTATCATTTTCTAATGCCTAGTGATTCCTTCTATTTCAGATCTGAAAAAAGTGATTCTTTCTTATCAAAGAGCCAACAGATGCAAACACTGCCACCCTATGAAAGGAATATGCTCTTTGTCTACGCTGTGATATATTAAACTTCAGGTCATCAGAATGACATCTTTTATTAGGACTGAATGTAGAAGTGTGAGGTAATACAGGAGTCCCCTCAAGAGAAACAAGTTATGATTATTCTCTCTGAGAATTAGGCAATTGTTCACCTTAAAATAGTATTTAAGTTTAATGTCAATAAGAATTTATTACATTTGCCCCTGCTACCAGAGAAATGTTGCTACTGTTACGGGTTTCTGCATGTTTTTTTGTTGTTGTTGTTATAACCCCAATTTTCTGGGCTTGATTTGTCCTAACAGCCATTTTAGGTTACAAATGGAATCTACTCTCATTGTACACAAGTTGTCAGTTCAGCTAAGAATGAATTCTACCAAACCTTACATAGCTCTTAAAGTGTATAGTATGGTCTTACACTTGAGCAAATCTAAAGAAATTTCATTTAAAACATTATTAAGTGGCTCACTTAAAATGACTGGAGCCATGGCATGTTATTTTTCCTTTCCAGCACTAACTGTGCCTATAAAGTCAGAAGTTTTGTGGTCTGTTACATAATTCTGAAGCTACACACAAGCTTTGAGTTTTACTCACCGAGAGAACACCATGAAGTGAGAGGTGATGTGAATATAAAACCTGATTTCTTTTGAATACTTTGACACTCTTTGATTAGGGAAAAATCCTTATGTCTCATTAATTTTTATTACAATTTGTGAAATTTAAGCAATAGCACTTGTACAAAAGCTAACACTTGAGCCAAGAGAAAACATTCATTTCCAGTCATGCTTTTAACAGACACCTAAATTTCTCATATGGATTGATGTTGCATACCTCTGAATTGATTGAGCTCTTGATTTCCTCAACTCAATGCAATTAAGTTCTACTTTTCTCATCAGTCAAGCACTAACAATTCTAGTTTATGCTGCTAATTGATAAAACATAATAAGACTTTTCTGTATAGCTGGGCAACTTAGTCCAAATCATTGCAAAGAATTCAGAAAAGAAAAGAATCAAATAAGCAAAGATGGCCTGTCTGTGAGAGGCAGTGTGGCAGAGTAGATGCAGAGGTGTCCTCAGAGTCTGGAAAACCTCGGATCAAGCTCTACCTCTGACATTTATTGACTGTAGGACCCTGGGCAAATCACTTAACCTTTCAGTGGTCCCAGGCAACACTTTAAGACTATGCCTAGGTGACTAGAATTGGTAGAGTTTCTTCCCTGAAAGTTCACTATAGCAATAAAATCACAGTTGTGGTCCAAAAGAAAATAAGAAGATAAGCTGACTAAAGACCCTTCACTTAGTATGGAAACTAAGGAACATCAAAGACAAACATCTCAGCCACTGTTGCTCTTGTGAGTGAATTCAGTCTTGTCCAATTCTCCATGATAGCATTTGGAGTTTTCTTGGCCAAGATACTAGAGAATTTTGCCATTTTCTCCTCCAGCTCATTTTACAGATGAGGAACTGAGGCAATAAGGTTTATGTGACTCTTCTTGGGCAGCTAGTGTCCGAGTCTGAATTTGAACTAATATGAGTCATCCTGATTTCAGGCTTGGCACTCTATCCACTGTGACACCTAGTTGCCCTAACATTGACATAAAGATGTTAAAAAGTGATTTTCCTATAAACCATGATGCTTTTAAAATACTTCTCTCAATAAAAATAGTTTGTTTATTTTTCTACTGGTAGCTATCTGGGAATCTATAAAGTGGACCCTTTTACTTTCCTACATAAAAAGCTAACCTATTTCTGAACTCAGAAGATGAGAACTACACCCTTATGTCTTGGAGCACATAGCACATTGTTTATCAGATATTTTGTATTTGAAGACAATAAGAAAATGGAAGTCTATTAACAGATTTAGAAGCTATATCAGATGGATTATATGAAATGATACATATTATAAATGCCTATTGAATAAGTAATATGAGCTAGGGATACTTACTTTGATGGAATTGTGACTTCACTAGTTTCTCTTCACTGATTCAGACACATAAAGTCATGCCTTCCCATCCTGTGCAATTCTTGCTCATTTTGGTCTTTGTTCTTTTTTTTTTTTAAACTCCTCAGTAACATATCCCATTTCTCTATTACCTACTCCACTCAGTTATCAAACTGATACTTCTTTGTTTTTTTGTGTGTTTGTTTGTTTTTGAGTGAGGCAATCAGGGTTAAGTGACTTGCCCAGAGTCACCCAGCTAGTGAGTGTTATGTGTTTGAGGCCAAATTTGAACTCAGGTCCTCCTGAATCCAGGGCTGGTATTCTATCCACTGGGCCACCTAGCTGCCCCACAAACTGATACTTCTAAGGCAAAGCTTTCACTATGTCATTTTGCTACAAAGAACCTAAAGTGTGTCCTTATGCCCTCTATGAAAATATAAATTCTTTTTCTTAACATTTAAAGACCTTTACTTTCTTACCATCTTTCCACTCATATATACTGTGGTAAAGCCAAGCTGGACAACTCACGCTTTCCTACATCCTATTCTATCACCTGACCTTTGTACAGGTACTCAGTTTAGTACATATGCTACCATCAACTTCAAGAAGCTGCTCCTGATACCTCCATTTGTTATCACCCCCATCTCAAAACAAATTGCTGTATATATTTTGTGTATCAGTCTTTCTGTGAAAATAGTATATCCTTTCAAGTCAAAGGTAGAATGCAAATAGGATCTATCTGGCTTTTTTTTTGTTTTTGTTCTTGTTTTTTTGTAACCCTAATACCTAGAACCATGCCTGGCACAGAAGAGGCACACACAATAAATATTTGTTTATTGAAGTATTTCTTGATGTATTAAACATACTGAAAAGTTTCCTCCTTTTTCCTCTTCTTACCCTACCCTCCTCCTTATCCTCTTGCTCCTTCTCCTCCTCTTCCTTCTCCTCCTTCTCCTTCTCCTCTTCCTTTTCTTCTTTTTCTTCTTCTTCTTCTTCTTCTTTCTCTCCCTCCTTTCAATTGTCTTATCAGACTCTCAGCTCCCCTTTTCCCTATCTCCTCCCCCTCCTCATCTTCATCCTCTACCTCCTGTTGCACTTTCTCCTCTTCTTCTTCTTTCTCCCCTCCCTCCATCTCCTCCTCCTTTGTCTGAAAAATACTAAAGGACCACTAGAGTTACTCTTTGGCTTGTCATCCATTGTCACTATATAACCAAGGCACATTCTTTTAAAGAGAACAGATATATTCTTAATGACATCAACAAAAAAAAATTCCATTAGTGCATCTTTCCATTAACTGTCTATAACTTTTATTCTTCTAAGATTGTACAGGTCTATCATTTATTCCATCCATATAATTTAACCAAGATAACACTGGTGTTCAACATATAGGTTTGCACACTCTGATGTAGTACACACTGTGCTTTTGTGAAGTTCCAATGAGATGGACTGTAAAAGAACTTTGTAAACTTAAAGTACCTAATAAATGGCAGTTATTATGGTTATTTTTATCATTTCAATGAACTGACTGCCTGATTGACTGCACTCCATGTAGTCTGAGTGATATATATTTTCATCCATAGTCTTAATTACATGAAAGATTAAACAAATCTCTTTCACTTTGAAGTGTATTCCATTGATTAAATTTTGTAATGTCACTGGGTTCCATTAAGTTAATATACTATGTTTGTGTATAAATGTATTAAGAAAACCTCACTGACAGTTGAAAAGACCTCTTTTGTTTGGACTCTAGTGCCCATTTCAAGATATTATTAAATAATAAAATTATACATATATCCCCTTGGTGTCAATACTCTGCAAATGGTTGAACAAAATGCTGTCTGTTGGTAGTTGTATTTATCATAAAGTTTTTTTGCAACAGTAAGTGACATTTATATAATACCTTAGGTTGTCAAAATGCTTTCTATACACCACTTTTGTTGAGTCTCAAAACAATCCTGTGTAGCACTAGAAGTTTTATTATCCTGATTTTCCAGATGATAATCACAGATGTAGAGGAACATAACAAATAAACAAATTAATTCACAGAGAGAAGTAAATTGACTTATCCATAGCCACATAGCTATAAAATGTTAGAAGCATGACAGTATTTTAATCTCAGAACAATACTATTTAGATTGGTATAAGAGGTGTCATTATGACTGTGGTTCGGATCAGGAAACTGAGGCTCAGAGAGGCTTAAATGACTTGTCCAGAGTTGTACAATGTCAGGGGCAGCATTTGTATCCAAATCTTCCTGACTCTCAATCTAGCAACATACCAAACCTCTTATGGAAATTAACTTTTCTGTTTAGTGTTGATTGTATGTAAAAAGTGACTTTTGAAGGTCCATAATAGACTACAGACTTTTTAAGGAAGAGGGACTATACTGCATATTTTTTGTAGGAATGATAAGAAAGTTTCCAATAAAATCTTAGGCTGATTCCAAATCATGGATTCTAGGTTCTTGACAGCTATTCCGGTGGTACAAGCTCTGGGAAATACTACAAAGCTGGAAATATTCTGCATGTGATCCAGCAGCAGACTGTGTCTATCTTCAGAGCATAAGCTCCACTATATTCAAACAATCTTATCACAAAAAAAATTGGCCACCAGGTTATAAATTGATTTGGTTACAGCAAATCATGACTTTTTTTCTTCACCACTCCACATTACATTTGTAATCTGTATCAGTGAGAGAAGTACTCACAGAAATGAAATCATGCTTATTTTAATTCATTGAAATATATCAAAGAACACTTCTGAAGTAGGACAAAACCCATAGATAGTTAGAACAACTAAAACCTTATTTTTTTTCTTTTCTTTTTGATTGGTGTACATTTATTTTGTTTTTTTTAACATTTAAAAATAACTATAATAACCTTATTCACAAAAGTTATGTATCACATACAAGTTATGATTGAAAATATGAATAAAATGCATTATCCATCTCCCCTGAGGAAAAAAGGTAAATGAAGGGTTAACATGTTAAGAAAGCATATTTACAAGGAATATTGAAAAGGCCCTTCTACCAGTTGGGCCCCAAACTCATTAGAGGTGGTTGCAGAGATTCTTCATTGCATATTAATAATTAGTCACCTCTTTGGTTTGCCTGTCTCCACTGTCTTCCCCTCTCCATCCATCCTCCACAATAGCTGCCTAAATGATTCCTAACATATGTGTCAGACCATGGCACTGCTCTGCTGAAGAAACTCCAGTGGCTTTTTTGTCTCTAGGATCAAACACACACTCCTCTTTGGCATTTAGAGCCTTTTTTTTTAATTAATGAATTTATTTATTTTTAGTTTTCAACATTTACTTCCACAAGATTTTGAGTTCCAAATTTTCACCCCATCTCGCCCCTCCTCCCACTCCAAGATGGCATGCATTCTGAATACCCCATCCCCTAGTCTGCCTTCCCTTCTATTTCTTCCCCTCTTCTCTTATCCCCTTCCCCTTCTATTTTCCTGTAGGGCAGGAGAGATTTCTGTAACCCATTTCCTGTATTTCTTATTTCCCAGTTGCATGTGAAAACATTTTTTTTAAACATGTGTTTTTAAAACTTTGGGTTCCACATTTTCTCCCTTCCTCCCTCCCCACCCACCCTCATTGAAAAGGCAAACAACTCAATATAGGCTATACATGTGCAGTTATGCAAAACACTTCCACAGTAGACATGCTGTGAAAAACTAACTCTATTTCCCTTAATCATATCCTGCCCCCCCATTTATTCTATTCTTTCTTTTGACTCTGTCCCTCCTCAGAGGTATTTCCTTCTGATTACCCCCTTTCCCAATCTGCCCTCCTCTCTATCATCCCCCTACTCGCTTGTCCCCATCCCCCCCTATTTTCCTGTGGGGTAAGACAGATTTCCATACCCAAATGAGTGTGCATGTTATACCCTCCTTAAGTCAAATCCTATGAGAATAAGATTCACTCATTTCCTTTCACCTTCCCTCAGTTCTCCTCTGCTGTAAGAGCCTTTTCTTTTCTGTTTGTTTGTTTTTTTTTGTGAGATAATTTACCCCATTCTACCTCTCCCTTTCTCCTTCTTCAGTATAATCCTCTCTCACCCTTTAATTTTATTCTCCAGATATGACCCTTCATCTTCAACTCACCCTGTGCCCTCTATCTATCTATGCATATATATATATAATTTAATTTTTAATTAATTAACTATTTCACTAAATAAATCAATTAATTAAATATTATTCAATTAAATTAAATAAGTATAAATTTTATAAAAAATAAAAATTAAATTAATTAACCAAAATAATTAATTATTAATTAATTAAAAATTACATTTAAAAATTAATTATTAATTAATTAAAATTACATATATATATACATACATATAATTTTTTCCCTCCAAATACCCTAATATTGACAAAGGTCTCATGAGTTACAAATATCATCTTTCCATGCAGGAATGTAAACAGTTCAACCTTAATAAGTCTCCTATTATTTCTCTTTCCTGTTTACCTCTTCATGTTCCACTTGAGTCTTGTATTGGAAAGTCAAATTTTCTATTTAGCTCTGGTCTTTTCATCAAGAATGCTTGAAAGTCCTCTATTTCACTGAATGAGCATTTTTTCCCCTGAAGAATAATACTCAGTTTTGTTGTGTAGATAATTCTTGGTTGTAATCTTATCTCCTTTGCCCTCCAGAATATTATATTCCAAGCGCTGCGGTCCCTTAATGTAGAAGCTGCTAAATCTTGTGTTATCCTGATTGTGTTTCCACAATACTTGAATTATTTCTTTCTGACTGCTTGTAATATTTTCTCCTTGACCTGGGAACTCTGAAATTTGGCTACAATATTCCTAGGAGTTTTCCTTTGGAAATCTCTTTCAGGAGGAGATCAGTGCATTCTTTCAATTTCTATTTTGCCCTCTGGTTCTAAAATATCAGGACAGTTTTCCTTGATAATTTCTTGAAAGATGATGTCTAGACTTTTTTTTTTTGATCGTGGCTTTCAGATAGTCCAATAATTTTTAAATTCTCTCTCCTGGATCTATTTTCCAGATCAGTTGTTTTTCCAATGAGATATTTCACATAGTTTTCTAATTTTTCATTCTTTTGGATTTGTTTTACAGTGTCTTGATTTCTCATAAAGTCACTAGCTTCCAAATACTCTATTCTAATTTTTAAGGAAGTATTTTCTTCAGTAATCTTTTGGACTTCCTTTTCCATTTTTCCAATTTTACTTTTTAGGGCATTCTTCTCCTCATTGGATTTTTGGACCTCTTGTGCCATTTGGGTTAGGCTATTTTTTAAAAATTTTTTATTAATTTATTTTGATTTATCAATAATCACTTCCATATGCTTTTGAGTTTAAAATTTTTCTCCCCCTTCCTCCCTACCACCCTCCCAAAGATGGCGCACCATCTGATATAGGCTATACATTTACATTCACATTAAACATATTTTCACATTGGTGATGTTGTAAATAGAAATTAAAACCAATACAAGGAACCATCAGAAAGAGGAAACAAAACTCAACAGAAGAGAAAAAAAAAAAAACAATTCGGCTTCCATACTGCTTTGTTTGAGTGTGGATAACATTTTCCATCACAAGGCCTCTGGGGATGTTTTAGATCCTTGTATTACTGGGAAGGGTTAAGTTTATCAATGTTAGTCATCACACAATGTGGCTGTTATTGTGTACAACATTCTCTTTGTTCTGCTCACTTCACTCAGCATCAGACCATACAAGTCTTTCCAGGTTTTTCTGAAGTCAGCCTGTTCATCATTTCTTATAGCACAATAGTATTCCATCACATTCACATACCACAACTTGCTCAGCCATTCCCCAATTCATGGGCATCCTCTCAATTTCCAATTCTTTGCCACCACAAAAAGAGCTGCTATGAATATTTTTGTACATGTAGGTCCTTTTCCCATTTGTGTGATCTCTTTGGGATATAGCCTTAGAAGTGCTATTGTTGGGTCAAAGGGTATGCACATTTTTATAGCCCTTTGGACACAGTTCCAAATTGCTCTCCAAAATGGTTGGATCATTTCACAACTCCATCAACAATGCATTAGAGTTCCACTTTTACCACATCCTCTCCAACATTTATCATTTTCCTGTTTTGTCATGTTGGCCATTCTGATAGGTGTGATGTGGTACCTCAGAGTTGTTTTGATTTGCATTTCTCTAATCAATAGTGATTTAGAGCATTTTTTCATATGACTATATATGGCTTTAATTTCTTCAGCTGAGAACTGTCTGTTCATATCCTTTGACCACTTAACAATTGGGGAATGGCTTGTATTCTTATAAATTTGACTTAATTCTCTATATATTTTAGAAATGAGGCCCTTATCAGAGAGACTGGCTGTAAAAATTCTTTCCCAATTTTCTACCTTCCTTCTAGTCTTAGTTGCATTTGCTTTGTTTGTGCAAAAACTTTTCAATTTAATGTAATCAAAATTATCTATTTTGCTTTTTGTAATGTTCTCTATCTCCTGTTTGGTCATGAATTCTTATGTTCTCCATATATCTGGCAGGTAAACTATTCCTTGCTCTCTCAGTTTGCTTACAATATCAGCCTTTGTATCTAAATCATGTACCCATTTTGACTTTATTTTGGTATACGGTGTGAGATATTGTTCTATGCCGAGTTTCTGCCATACTCTTTTCCAGTTTTCCCAGCAGAACTAATGAAAAGAAATGCAGGGGAAGGTGGCCTAGCCATTCCAGATCTTAAGTTGTATTATAAAGCAGCAATCATCAAAACTGCTTGGTACTGGCGAAGAAATGGAGTGGTGGATCAGTAGAATTGTTTAAGTATGCAAGACACAGTAGTCAATGACTGTAGTAATCTATTATTTGATAAACCCAAAAACCCCAGTTTCTGGAATAGGCTATTTTTAAGGTGTTATTTTCTTCAGTATTTTTGGGGGTCTCCTTTAGTAAGCTGTTAACTTGCTTTTCATGATTTTCTTGCATTACTCTCATTTCTTTTCCCAGTTTTTCCTCTACTTTTCTCATTTGCTTCTCAAAATCCCTTTTGAGCTCTTCCAAGGCTTGGGACTGATTCATATTTTTCTTGGAGGCTTTGGATGTAGGAGCTTTGACTTTGTTTTCTTCTTCTGATTGTATCTTTTGATCTTCTTTGTCATGAAAGTAAGATAACATGGTCTGACTCTTTTTGCACTGATTGCTCATGATCCCAAATAGTTACTTGAGTTTTAAACTCTTTGTTAAGGTAAGAGTCTGCTTCCAATGTGGAGAAAGTACTGTCCCAAGCTTTAGGGCTTTGTACAGCTGTTTTCAGAGATACTTCTAGGGACCTGAAAATTTTCAGTTCTTCCAAGGTGGTATGATAAGGGGTGAGGTGTTTCCTCTCTACTGTCACAACAAGCTCCACCGCGCCAGCACTCCTCCTTGCCCCAGGACCTCCCCTCAGAACTGTGACCCATATCCAAGCACAAGCAAAGGAAGAGATTCCTGCCTCAGCACTGGCAAAGAGATCCTTGCAATCCCCCTCTGATCAGCCACTCGATTCCCCCTCAGTCTGTGGGCCAGAAGCTCAGGAGGTAGCTGCTGCCATGGGGGCAGCTGAGACCTAGCTTCTTCTCTCACCACAGTCACAAACTTTTCCCACTGACCTAAGTTGTCTTTGGTGTTCATGGGCTGAGAAGTCTGGAAACTGCCACAGCTGCCCGCGATTCAGTCCTCTGAGGCCTGCTCCAGGTTTGCTGTGGCCTGTGCACCCATGCCAAACTGCACTCCTCTCCCCGCCCAGGGCAATATACCTTTCTGATCAGCCATCCAGGTTGTCTTGGGCTGAAAATTTGTTTTACTCTATTTTTTGTGGGTTCTGCTGCTTTAGAATTTGTTTAGAGCCATTTTTTATAGGTATTTGGAGGGGTTTGGGGGAAAGCTCAAGCAAATCACTGCTTTTCTTCTGCAATTCACTGTTTTCCTTCTGTCATCCTATTTTTTTTAAGTGAAAAGATCATCAAAATCGTTTTACAGTTTTTAAAAATTCTGATCTTTATTGTGAGAACTCTTTGTTGAAATAAAATGATACAAAACAAAAAGAAAATCACAGCACTTTAAATAATCTGAATGCTTACAGTACAAAATTCTATGCACTCATTCTACTTCGAAAGTCATGTTTCTGTACAAGTCAACAGTTTTCCATTATGTGTTCCACAAGTTCTAGTAAATAGCATATATCTGAGGTAAGACCTGATTTAATTGTTCACTTTGAAGATTAACACATAAAATACCCAGCAGAGAGTCGTTAGCTGAAAGATGAATAAAATATCTCCAATGTTTCCTATTTCATAGTAACTTTCTTAGGGCAGTTGAAAGTATAAAAGATGATTTGGTATCTAGGTTTCATTACATGCTATAGACTTATTTTCCCCCCTCTTCTGATAACTGGAAAAACTGTTTTCAAAAGTCATAAATGTATGAATTAAGGACAGAATGACAACTTCATTTGCAATTTTTCACTTCCAGATTTCATGTATAAAGCCTTAAGGACTAAATGACCTACTTTAAAAGTTAAGAAATTTTCCTATTTATTATTGTTATTGTTTTTGCTGCTGTTTACAACTTTTAAAATTTAGGTAAAACCAAGGCATCCTCTGATAATAGGAAGAATACATGATGTCATAGAAGATTCAAGATGGAAGAGATTTTAAGGACCATTAACTAATAATACAATATTATAATACAATACAAAAATAGCATACTATCAAGAAAAATAAAGTTATAGTTCCCCTTTATTCTAACCTTAATAGAACATACTTGGAGTATTATGTCAGTTCTAGGTATCATATTTTAGAAAGGCTATTGCTGAGCTAGAAAGTATACTAAAACAAGTTGTTACCATACTGATACACAAGATCAAAACTATGTTATAAGAAAATTTATTGAAGGAACTAGTTATTTTAACCCAAGAATAGAAAACTTGTCGAAGTTGAAGACCAAATAGAACCTTCAGTTATTTAAAGGGTTCTATAATGGAAGGGAAAGTATGCTATTTTTTTCTGCTTAGTTTAACTAGGACTGATAGTGAATATTTTAAGGTAGCAGATTTGAATTCAGTGTACCAAAAAGCTCTCTAATAAATACAGTTGTCAAAAATGCCATGGTTTTGGCTTCAGAGGTATTAAGTTTCATATTTTAGAAGTATTCAATCGCAAGTTGTATCACAAGAGAGAGAAATTGTAGGGGCGGCTAGGTGGCACAGTGGATAGAGCACCAGACCTGGAGTTAGAGGGCCTGAGTTCAAATCCAGCCTCAGACACATAATACTTACTAGCTGTGTAACCCTGGGCAAATCACTTAACCCCCATTGCCTAGCCAAAAAAAAAAAAAGATGGAAAGAGAGAGAAATTGTAGAGCCTATTTATGCTTGATGAAGGGATTGGACTGGAAAGCATCTAAAGTCTCTTCTGACTTAAATATTCTATGATTTTATGATATTCAATTCCCTATTCAATCAAACATTAAGCACATACTTACTACATTTATTAAACCTGTATTATGTGACAAGAACATTGCAAAGTGCTGAGGATGCTAATGAATGAAGCAATCTCTCATAATGAGCTTGCACTCTCACTGAACAGAAGCAAAGTTCAGAACCTCTTGAATCATCCCAATCCCCATTCCCTGTTTTTCTTTCCTCTTTACCCTTCTTGGACATGTCTCAACTTATTTCTGTTCTATAAAATCTGACATTCAAATTTTAATTTAATACTATTGATAATAGTATTGGTAAGAGTATTGATAATACTGACTAAAGCATAGTGAGACTCTCATGTTTTAAGTCTAATATCTTTATAAAATTAGTCTCCATACACTAGAAACCTATTCCATAGCATAGCATAACATTGAGCCGTGTTTCCATAGCCTGTACCAGCAGATTACAAGTTTTGGCAATTTCTATCTAAATGGAAATACTTAAAGCATGGAATCAGTTTTGGGAAATCTATCACCAGAATATTGATAATCAGGTGATGATTTTCTTCAGGAACCACAACTCATGAATAAAGTTTATTATGGTAAGTATTGGTAGAGGGAGATCTACAGCAATTAAATAAAGATTCTTGAAGCAAAGTAAATGTTGCATCTGACCTCTTTGATTCAGTGTCACGACATTCAACTAAATTGATCTTTTGCACAAAAAGTCAGGGTGCATTATTTCAATGTATAAGAAAGCATCACTACTTTTAATCTGCTATCAATTAGGAAAGACTTAGCTGCTCTGACCGATACAATGACAATGACATGACAATTTCAAAGGACTCATGAAGAAAAATGCTATTCACTTTGAGAGAGAGAACTGATGAACTCTGAATGCAGATTGAAGTATATTTTCCCACTTTTATTTTGCATAACATGGTTAATGTGGAAACATGTTTTCCAACCTATTTCTTACCTTCTCAATAGTTTGGGGAGGTCTTAGAGGGAGGGATAGAATTTAGAATTGAAGTAAAAATAAAAAAAATTAACAAAAATAATCTGATGTTTTTCTATTTCTTGAATATTTGCTGATGTACAGGGTGAGACACTCATGTCAAATAAGAGAATCTATCTAGAAAAACTGTATGCATAATTCTAAAATTAGCTAAACTGTCATGCTGTTGAGTGATTTTCTTTCAAATAACCCAACACAAACCAGTGCTCCATTCCTCATTATGTTCAAAGATTCACTACTGCGAGAGTTCCAATGACTCAACATTGTTGTTAAATGGAGAAAAATGTTGGACACTGTGGAAAAGCTGTTATCAACTATTTGAAAAGTGGTTTATCTGAACATTTAGAGGAAAGAAACTGAGAAGACTGTGAAGTGTCCAAAGTATCTGTCAACCTGATTGTACCTTTGGGACTTCCCAAGTATTTCAACTAAAATTGGGTACATCCCTGTACTGTCTGTATGTATTTTTACATTCTGATATTTTTTGAGATATAAAAGTCTAGTTCCAGATAATCAGAAAGTATACAATGTATACAAAAACAAATTTATGCTAATTTCCATCAATATATTCAATTTTGATTCCAATTGGTATTTGTACCTTGTTAAAACTTCATTTTTAAAGCCCATCAAGGGTTTCAGAAAATCAAATCTTTTTATTATTTTTATTGTTGTTGTATTCAGGCATCAACTAATGAAGAAAGTTTACTGAATCAATTGAACCCAACCCTGAAATTACCCTCTAATGTTCTCTTTGGCATGTTACCAGTTGTCCCATTTGAAGATCTACAGTGTGAGAATCCTAAGAGAGCAATTGGTTAAACGAAGGACAGCTGGACTATGGTTCTGACTTCAGTCATTATTGTACAGAGTAACTTAGGCTGAGGACTATTAGGCTTCTTTATCTCTATGTACCCAGAGTTAAGGGACTCTCCATTCATTCCAGATATCTATTATCTACACTACTATAACTATTTAAAAATAGGAGATTGGAATAATTGGGCAGAAGATCCTTGGGTGATTTTTGGTAATGAAGAGGGTATAAAATGGGTGAGAAGAGGATATTAAACATTATATAGTAGACAAAGCTATTTTAGCCCATGTGGAGTATTACATTTGTGTATCTATGTGATGATGTCTATATATGAATACATTTGGAATTTTTATCACATTTTTTTTATTTTCATATCTACCCAAATAGGGTCCAAACTGGTTCAGTTTACAGCATATACTTTATGGAATATTAATCAGTACTATACATCACCTAACAGTAATAAGAAGAATCCACTTCCAGTGGCTAAAAGAACAAGCTTAACAAACACAAGTTAGAAATATCTTCTCTAAGAATTAGCAGGAAAACAGGCAAAGAAAAGAATCTTGAACTCAGATACCAGGAAATATAGGGAAAGAGGATTATGACATTCCTTATACTGTTCTGTAGTTTATAGAATTTAGTTCAGCACTTTTTTTTTAAATCCTAAGAGAGTTTTGTATCTTAAAAATTGTCATATGTTAAAGCATTTTGGACTGTGGAGTGTTTTTTTTTTTGTTAACATGGCAAATGTATACAAAATTGGTGGTGTGGCCTTCCATCTGACAATGTACAAGCATTGCACATCCCTGATTTTCAGGGTAAAATGTTTTTGTACAATTTAGAAGCAAATAATTTTTACTCTTACATTCAGAAAGAAGTTGGTAATTGCAATTACTGTTAGTAAATATGAACATCGTTTTATTTGCATCATGGGATGAGTTGACAGTCACAGAAAAACTATCCCTATTGGCTTCCCCAACAAAGCATTGAAAACCATTGCAAAAGAGGCATAGTAAACCTAGAGAAGGGAAGAATTGTGAAGAGAAAACTGGTCCCCAAATGATAGAACTTGAAATAAATGATGAGAGTTAGTCAGTTGCACTTTTACTCCTTACAAAAGAAAAACTTCCTAACAATTAAAGCTGAGAGAAAATGGAACACATTGCCTCAGGAGGCAATGACTTTTCTATTGCTGAAAATTTCCAACCAGAAGGTACATAATCATTTATTTGTTGAGGGTGCTATGGAGAGGATGCATATTTTAGACAAGGGTTGAACTGGATAACTTCTGGGAGGGTATACCTTACTGAAGAGAAACAGGATACACAATAATGAAGGCAGGAATGTCATTATATATTAATAAAATGTATTCATGAGGAAATTAAGGAATCAGAGAGAAGAAATATGGTGAAGGCAGATGGGAAAAGATAGATAAAAGCAAACACTAGAGTGATAGAATTATGAGAATATATTGGAGAACAGTGTGATGTAAATAGGAAATTTCATTAAATTACATACTTCTTAGGAAAATAAACATATATAATAAAAGTTCAGTTTATTATAAGATCTGTTTTTAAAATTTTACTTGTTGATTATGAATCAACATGCATTAATATTTCCATATGTGAATTCAACAAGAGGCTGAATGCCTATTTCTTAGGACTTTCCTTATTGATGGAGATTGATTACTCAGTGCTCTGCATTGATCTTAGCCTTCCAGCTTTCACCATTAAGAGAGACAATATGTGATTTCATATTCTCTTCTGAGAGAGCTCTCTGCAAAGATTTTGGAAAGAAGCAGATATATAGAGGAGGCAGAATCTATGCCCAACTTACTACCCTACACTCAACTTTGTGCAATTTCCCCTTGGGTGATCCACAGCTCCCTCTCTTTCTCTCTCTCTCTCTCTCTCTCTCTCTCTCTCTCTCTCTCTCTCTCTCTCTCTCTCTCTCTCTCTCTCTCTCCACCCCCTGCTCTCTCTCCCCTCCCTCTCTTTGTCTCTCTCCCTTTCTCCCTCAATCTCATTCACTCTGTTTATTTTATGGTATAGTTTTCATCTGTGTAATTCTTCAATTTTATCTGCCATGGGTTTGGATAAATGGGTTTATTTGGTTTTCGCTTTTCACTATGTGTGGTCTTTGTGTTACTAGAATTTCTTGGGAAGAGAGTCAAGCCTCAGATATGATTTGGGCACTCTGTTAAAGGTTGTTAATCAAGAGTGAATCTTGAATCTAAAAGTTATTTCCCTTAGAATAACAATATTTAGTGAGGCAGATAGATATAATTCTAGCCTGATATCTTTTTTCAGATAAGAGCCTTGTGGCTAGCTTCTGGCACCAATCTCCTATTTCACCACCTGGCAGAAATAAAATCTCCCTTGGACAAGGGTGAATAGAGGAGACTCTAGATATATTTATCCATGCCTCCCTGAGATCCATCTATAGATACACCTTAAAAGATACGTAAAACCCATATGAGAAATACTCAGACACATGCACACACACACACACACACACACACTTTACACAAAGAACAGAGAATGATAGCATATGGAATTGTAAATCTCCATTATGCCCAACTTACTCCTTTTTAAAAGTATTTGATAAACTAAAGAAGTTTCAAAGACGTCTTTCTTTGTTTTCCTCTGAATCACCTTTTGTTCTCTCATCATCATCATCATCATCATCATCATTCTCACTACCCCCCTCACCCCCTTCCTTTCCTGTCAAATTAATTTCCCCTCCCATTTAAAAAAAAATCTCCATTTAAACAGAAAGTATAGTCAAACAAAACTAATTGCTTAACCGTTTTTTGAAAATATGTGCTTCGTTTTGTGCCTCTATTCCAGAGGACCAATCACAAAACGTGTGTATTACTTCTGTAAGAACTTCATGATTTGTCCTCTGTAGTCATGGTTGGTCAAGCCTTTCCAAGGCTTTCCTTGTAGTAAGGAAGCCTTTCCAAGTAGTCTTTTCTTTATGATATTGTAATCATTCTATAAATTGTTCTTTCCTTTGCATCAGTTTCCATAGAGACTTCTCAGATTTCTTTGGATTTTTTTTTCATTTTTTGCAACAAAATAATAGTTCATTTTCTCCATATATGGCCATTTGTTGAGTCATTCCTCAAATGTTGTCCAGTCCTCTGAGATGAGAGAAGTATCTACCAAAGCCTGCTGACATGTGGGCTATTCCTAAGGAACTACTTCACCCAAGTTAGACCAGTTTGTTTTGATTTGATTTGTTTGTTTTTGGTTTTTTTTTTGTTTCCTCTTAAAAGGCTTTGAAATTGTCATTGAGAATTGTTTGGCTCAGGAGATTAATGGTCAGGATGTTCAAATAGCTTCTTGGTTATCTGAGTAGAACAGTCCTTAAACAAGGAGTCAGAGCTCCCTCCTTAGGTTTTAGACCAGCCCACTAGCAGGTCAAGAACACGGCCAGAAGTCTGAATATATAGATAGAGATAAAGAAATATAAATAGAATCTGCATATCATATATAACCCTAAGTAGCATGTATGTATACATACATGCATATATATATATGTGTGTGTGTGTGTGTGTGTGTGTGTGTGTGTACAAATTGTACATATGTATATTTTGGATATAGATATAGATATAGATATAGATATAGATATAGATATAGATTTAGATATAGATATAGATATAGATATAGATATAGATATAGATATAGAT
>NW_020954559.1:3712364-3797911 GCF_900497805.2 Vombatus ursinus
AGATATAGATATAGATATAGATATAGATATAGATATAGATATAGATAGATATAGATAGATGCATGTTTCGAGGTTAGGAGCAAGACCCTGAGAAACCAAACAAGGCCTGGCCATTATGTATATTGAATGAGGAAGCCAGGCCTTGTGTGGTCACCTAGGATCCTGCTCCTAGGATCCATCCATCCATCCATCTATCCACATGTGTATGCATACAAATATATATGTATATATATATATTTGTGTGTGTGTATATATATATATATATATATATATACAGAGAGAGAGAGAGAGAGTTCTAGACTACTTTTCTAAGATTTTACATTGCAGAGAAAGTGCCTCCCTGTATTAGTAAGAGGGGATTTCTTTTCCCAGGATATTCCTACATTAATGAAATCTCTTTTTGGACAGTTTCTTTTTCTGAAATGGGGTTAAGTATTTAATTTCCTCTTCTGTTAATCTGGGCAATTTATATATATTTTTTGTAAATATTCATCCATTTCTCTAAGATGGTCAAGTTTATTGTCATATAGTCGAGCAAAATAGGCCAAATTTTACTTTACTGTTTTCCCCTTCAGTTTATACAAATTGCATATTGTCAAAAGGCCTAAGTTAAGGGACACACAAGCTAAAATTTTGAAATAATCTTAAGAAATTACTTAAACTCTTCAGAAAAAAATTACAAAAGCGCAACTGTTTAGAATCTATAGCTATCTGCTTTTTTGAACTGCTACAATAAAGATGCTCAGATAAGGATTTACATTTTTATATAATCTCTGATCTTAAACTAGACAAAAAATCCACTTATTTCCAGTGAAAATATTGATGATCAAATCATATAAATAAAAGTGTTAATTAGATAATAGAAAAAGTAAGCAAACACAAATTTAATCTTGAAATAGCTTAAGTGAATTCAACAAATTTTTGATAAACACCTACCATGTGCAGAGCACTATGCTAGGCTTTCTGACAATATACAATTTATATAAACTCTAGGGGAAAGCAATAAAGTAATATTTGGCCTAATTAAAATTTCTTCCAAACTATGAAATTATTTGATGTTGTTGTGCAGTTGTTTATTTTTATTTGTATCTGACTCTTTGTAATCCCATCAACTATAGCACATCAGGACCTTCTATCCTCCCCAATCTCCAGAAATCTTTCCAAGCTCATGTTCATTGCTTCCATGACACTATCTATCTATCTAATCCTCTGCATCCTACTTTTCCTTTCAACTTCAGTCTTTCCCCATACTAGGGTATTTTCCAATGAGTCCCATCTTCTCATTATGTGGTCAAAGTATTTCAGCTTCAGCTTCAATATTTGACCTTACAATGAATAGTCTGAATTAATTTATTTAATTAGGGATTGATTTTATTTCCTTGCTATCTAAGGGACTCTCAAAAGACTTTACAAGATCCACAATTTGAAAGCATCAATTGTGCAGTGCTCAGCTTCCCTTATAGTCCAACTCTCACAGCTACACATTGCTACTGAAAAAAACATAGCTTTAATGATATGGACCTTGGTTGGTAAGGTGATGTTTCTTTTTTGTATGCTATATAGATTTGCCTTAGCTTTGCTTCCAAGAAGCAAATGTCTCTTAATTTCATCGATGAAGTCGCCACTTGTTATCTTTTAACCCAAGAATATAAAAACTGACACAGCTTCCATTTCTCTTCCCTCTTTTTGTTAGGAAGTGAAGAAACCAGATGTCATGATCTTAGCTGTTGTTTTTTGTTTGTTTGTTTGTTTGCTTTGTATTTTATTTTATTTTGTGTTTCAAAAGCAATCTTTTATACTCTCCTCTTTCACCCTCATCAAGAAGCTTCTTAATTCTTTTTCACTTTCTGCCATCAGAGTAGTATCATCTGCATATCTGAGATTGTTGATATTTCTCCCGGCAACTTAATTCCAGCTTTTAATTCATTAAACTTGCCATTATAAATGATGTTCTCTGCATATAAGTTTAATAAACAAAGTTACAATACACAGTCTTTTTGTACTCCTTTTTCAATCATAAACCAATCAGCTGTTCCATGTTCAGTTCTAATTATGGCTTCTTGGCAAGCATAAATGTTCCTCAAGATTCCAGTAAGATGATCTGGTACTCCCATCTCTTTGAGGAATTGCCATATTTTGTTGTGATCTACATAGTGAAAGACGTTAGTATAATCAATGAAACAGAAATAGATGTGTTTTTATTTTCCTGTAACTCCCTTGATTTCTCCATAATCCAGTGAATGTTACTAATTTGATTTCAAGCAACTCTGTCTCTTCTAAAACCATACTGTTCTTCTGGTAATTCTTGGTTCACATGTTGCTGAAGCCTAGCTTGCAGAATATTAAGCATAACTTTACCGGCATGTGGGATGAGTACAATTGTCCCATAATTTGAACATTCTTTTCCATTGCCCTTCTTTAGGTTTTGGATGTAAACTGATCTTTTCCATTCCAGTGGCCAATGTTGAGTTTTCCAAATTTGCTGGCATATTAAGTGCAGCACTTTAACAGCATCATCTTTTATGGTTTTAAATAGTTCAGCTGGAATTCTGTTACCTCCACTACCCTTGTTGTTAGCAATATTTCCTAAGACCCACTTCTTTTATGACATTATACCTTAAAGGAAATAGACTTTTTAGGAATTACTATGAAATAAGACTTCATTGTCTCAAATTAAAATTTAAACTATATAATAAAAATCACATCACTTCCTCATATCTCACCAAATGGAAATACTAACAATACTGAACATACCGACCACGACATGAGCATGCATACACACAAATACACACACACATACACACACACACACACACACACACACACACACACACACACACCACAGCATTCTAAACTTGATATGTTACTTAAATGAACTGAGAGGATGACTACCAAGTATCTGGGAAAGCTGGTTGTTAGAGTATTTACTGATTTCTCTTCTACTGCTCTTTTAAATTAATTTTTAAAAATCTCAGCTCTGGATCCCAGGACATGGACTTTAACCACATGATACCTTTAAAATAAATAAGGTACACATATGGCATTATTCACACTCTGTGACAGCAGTCCAAATCAAAGAAACAAAGAAAAAGTACTAGGAAGAAAAGGTTCATATGTAAGGAGTAATGTATTTTGAGATTAAAAGTATTTTAATGCAGTGTAATAAGAAAGACAAGGTGACTAAGCTTCTAGATTTCCTCCAGTAATAATGTTCCTAAAGTTTTCATGGTAATCAATGCAGTGAATTCCCATTTATCACCTAACTCATGCCATGGAATAGAACTTTTTATTATGCTTCTTAATCATAATGACTGTACAACTACTAAGTAGTATGTGCTCTCACAAAGTTGAGCACCAATATAGTAGTCTCCCAAGATTTTGGGGCCACTAGGATGCCTAAGTAAAAGTAAACCATCTCCTTTGGAAATGGAACAGATCAAAGATCCCTTGTCTATCAATAATGAGATCTACCAAATGAGTGTCTGCTTCACATGCAGCTTATATGACTGAAGGAGACAAAGTCTCAACAAACAAGTCACTGGGCTAACATTCTCCAAAAACAAGCAAAACAAACAAAACAAAAACAAGAAAAAGGATTTATGTATGTATACTGTCAACTAAGTAATAAGAACTTTAATCCACCCAAATTAAGTGTTATTTCATATCTCAGATTTTGTTTCACTCAGGTCTCGGGTGATAAGGATTGAGAGAATGAACAAAAAATGTTATAAAAGTAAAGACTATAGAAGATAGAAGTGCATTGAATGAAAAGACTGGTCCAAGGAAGGGGTAAGCCAGTAGGAAAGAAAATACAAGAATCCCTAGGATGAAAATCTCCAGAATGGTAAGGGACAATACCTTTTTTTCACTAACGTTGTTTTAGGAAGTTTTCCTAGTTTGTTTGCTTGTCCCAGTTGGTAACGAGGGAGCAATGGGAGAGCTGGGTACATGCATACCAAGTGTGTGTCCTTGATCTACTATTGGCTTCTACATTTTTTTTCCCACAAACTCACAGAAATTAACATTGTTGATCCGGCTCTATTTTTATGCCCATGACCTGAAATCAAAACCAAAAATGCTTTAAAAAAAGTTAAAGAGACTGGTAGAAAAAATGTCACTATAAAATTATATAAATTATAGTTTTATACATTATAGCATACAATGTAACTCAAAATACCCTTTGAATAATCTTATTTAAACATAACACAAATCTGAAAAAAATATTAAAATATTTCAATGACATCTATAGAGTACAGTCAAATTGGCCCTGTCTTGGATTAATCTGTTATTTTTTTTTTTTTTTGCTACCTTAAAGCAGAGCCCTGGATTCAACTAGCTGTGAGACAATCTGATTTTGACTTATCAAACAGATTACACAGCTGGAAGTGACAGTTAAAATGCAAGGTGACAAAGTTAGATAAAAGATCCCAAAAGATCTTGACAGGTCATAAAGCTGATCCAGATTTAACAAGGTGCAATTTAATAGCTTAAAAATGTAAAGTCCTATATTTGAGCTAAAAAAATTCAGGTTAACAAGTTCAGGATTGGAGAAGTGTGGAAAAGGCAGCACTTCTGAGAAAAATCTTGGAATATTATTGAACTACAAGATCAATATAAGTCAAATTGGATATGGCAGCCAAAAATGGTAATTTTGTCTTAGGTTCCAGTAAGAGAATCATAGTGTCTAGAATAAAAATATAGATAACAGCAGTTAGATAATATCATTCCTTCACCAGAATATGTATGGAATACTTTGATCAGTGTGAGGTACCACATTTTAGGTAAGACATGAATAAAATAGAGATGTTCAGAGATCAACCAAGTTGGAGAAAGCCTTAAAATCATATCACATAAGTTTGGCTAAAGGACTGAAGGAGTTTAACTTGGGAAAAACAGACTTTGAGGAAAGGAGAAGAATGATACTGTTTTCAAGTATATGAAAGAGAATAGATTTGTTTTCCTTTTTTCCAAATGGCAGAGCTAGAAGAAGAGGAATAAAGGTATAGAAGACAAGTTTAAATTAAATATAAAGGGGAAGAGGAGCCTTTCTTAATAATTAGAGCCATCCAAAAGTGAACTAATACCTGAGGAGATAATAAGAAGCTCATGTTTTCAAGCAAATGCTATATGATGACTTATTATGATTTATCACAAATGATGCGGAGGGGATTCTGGTTTCAGATATAAATTGCATTATATGATTTCATAAATACTTTCTTCCTCTGTGGCTTATCCTTCTGTTTAGAGAATGGAAATGTCCCTTTCCCAATTCTCCATTTAAGGAGGGAGCCCAGGTCAACCTTTCTTTCATTTTCCCTCTAGCTACACTCCTGGATTTCTCCAGGATGCCCAAGGAAGCTCTTCATCCTGCAAGATCACTTCAGTCCTGAAACTCACACCTCCAAAGTATCCTCTGTCAGTGGGGCCCTTCCACCCACCTTTGATTGGAAAGCAAACACTTCTTCTCCCAGAATCTCCATTTAAAGAGGGATTCCAGATCAGCCATTTCTTCATTTCCGCTAAGCCACAGTCCTCTGGAGTTCTCTGTCATCTCCTCTACTCCTCCCACCCCAGTTGCTTTTCTGCTTCCTTTTGTATATTATCTTCCTACATTAAATTGTAAGCTCTTTGAGGGCAATGACTCTTTGCTTTGCTTTTTTTTTTAATCTTAGGTACTTAATAAATATTTATTAACTGACTGAACTCTAATGTTCCTTAAAATGATGTCATTCTATTATTATCATCCTTTGATTGAAACCTGTAATGATCAAATTAGACATTCTTTTGTCTGGTTATCTTAACCCTAGAAAAGGTCCAGGTTAAGCAACCAAATATATTACATACTATATAGCTCTATGTAACTAAAGTTAAAGCACACTGACCAGCCAAGGGTTTCATAATAGTTGTTTCAGTTATGTGATAGGACAAACAACCCTGCTATTCTTACTAGAAACTAGATGTCAATCATGAATACAAAAGATAGAGCTATTCAAGAGATTAAGCCACATTTCTGCCCCTCCCCTCTTCTCCCACCTCCTATTTCTTCAAAGGATGGGTAACTTGGTGGTGAAAAGCTACAAAATCTAACCTAAATCTTAGCTTATGAGGACTGCATAATTTTCCACTGCATAAATGTTAGTGTGATGCCTTACATATTGGCATATAATGTGTCTCAAAAGTCTTAGTGCATTTTAGACATTTAGTAGTCTGAAGAATTAAGACTTTGGAAACACACTGTTGTTGATTTGTTAATGTTGTTTGTTTCTATGTGGTGGTTGGAGGGGGAAGCAGCTCCTGCTAAAATTGTAGTTAGAAAAAGTATGCAGCATGATGCATATAAATAAAATGTTGGACTGGAAGCTTACTCAGAAAAGATTAAGAGTTGGGAGCATTAGAGAGACTTAGTTGAAGTTTATGGATTTAATGGAGAGTCAACTGATTTTTATACACTATGTTTTAACTATAAATTGGTTGGATCCTGTCCTTTAGTCTCCTTGGCCATCAGATTTCTCATCTACAAAATGAGGAGGTTGGATGAGACAACTTCTGAAATCCCTTCTTTCTCTAGACCTGCAGTGTCATTTATGAAACAGGGTGTAACCACTTGGGATTATTGTTTTATCATTGTCCCTATGATCCTGGATTAGGTAACCATTGAATTAAATGGTAGGACTTATACATTAACAGTTATTTCTGATCTGGTAATTATTCTGACAAATCCACAAGCCCTTGGGCAGGGTGAGAATGCTAACAGATTGCTTATGTCTGAAGGGACATGTTTGAATGTTAAATCAGCCTCAAATAGGTGAATACAATAAGTAGGAAGGCAATCCAAGAAAGTCTGTGACTGGAACAACCTGACAATCCCACTTATTTTTTCCTCTTTTGAAAGTGAAAAAGTCCAGCTCCTTGACAAGATGTCTGGAAATCATATATCTAAGGCAATACGAAGTTATAGGACAAAATCTTTATCAAGGATGAAATAGGACTGAAAGACATTAGACTCACTAAGCCAATGAAATTTAAAATTAAATGTTCATCTCCAATTCTTAGACCCAATTCTTAGATGCACGAGGAGACAATTGATGGGGTCTTAGTAATGTCCTTCTCTCAGTCACAATTTGGTTTTTGTTTGAGATGTACAACTCTTCTATGATGAAAAAGCAATTTAACTGGCAAAGGCAAATCTGTTTGTAGATCTCAAGAGAAGGGTAAGGGCCATGAGCATTTCTAGGATATCTCCACAAATTAATGGTGATGGTAAGAAACCACACTCAATCTTTGCATTGAATGCTATTGTTCTGCTCTGTAAGTATTATTACTGAGTATGGCTATAACTGTATAAGGGCTTTATCCAGACTTAAACATCCATCACCTAAAGTGTATCTGGGTCTAGGGTTGTCAAAACACCTAAGAATGAGCACTTTTCAGGATATAGGTTTTACTATTATGACTGTCTCTATATTCTACCCAGAAATGAGATGTTGGCCTATAATAGAAAGAGAAGCATATTGAGAGATGTTATAGTTTCCTCAAATTTTCAGGTATCACCCAAATGCCAGGAATATTAGTGGAAAAAGGACATCTCAAAGTAAATTAATTTGAGAGATAAATACCCCCACATCATCCACAGCCTCAGCCCAATCTAAACTTAAGTTATATTCCCTTTATACTCACTTATATGTCTCTAAATAACCTCCTCCCCAATTCCAATCCTCCACACAATGTCAGGTCCCTTGAAACTAATAGAAGTCTTGATTTGTGAAAAGCTGCTTCCCTACCCCTGCTTTTCCATCCCCACATTTAAGGATCAGGGTTAGGGGTGGGATAGGGTACTTTTTTTTCTCTTTTCCTTTCTCCCTCTCCCCTTCATTAAAGTATATATGACAGGGCAAACCAATTGTGGGTGTGCTCCATCATGTCAGATAGACCAGAGAAATACTCTGATTAAAAAACCAAGAGTTGTCATAAGTGATTAATTTATAGGTGCATCCCTTTGAAATTATATTCAAATTAGTCCCAGCAAATACCCTGCAGACAGTAGAGAAGTAGGGTGATTCTGACTAAGGTTGAGTCTTGCTACTCTAGCCAGTTAAAGGATATAATTTTAAAGACTAGAAAATAGGGTTTTTGAAGACATTCCAGCAAAAAGTTCTGCTGCATTACCTAAAAGCTTTGCAAACAAATTACTAAGAATATTTAGGAAATCTTCACTTCATTGGTTGTCTTGGCAGTTAAGTTCAACGATGTTTTTATAGAAGCATTAGCCTGAGTTAAGTCAAATTTATGAAAGTATCTAGGCTTTTATTGAGGTTGAAAAGTGGAGATGTATTTTTAAACATACCTTTAAGAATTAAAAATTCACCAAACTGTGATCTCATCTACCTTTTTGATTGCTGTTTGAACAACAACTTTGTTTTCTTTAAATAAAATATAGATTTTACGTTCCTCATTCTTAGCTATTTCCTTTCCAATTGCCAGGATTTAAAAGTGAAAGGATCTTGGGTATTTCCACACTGTTTTGGAAGCAGATATAATCATGTACCTCCTCTAGCATCTAAGAGGTGGCCTATAACTTAACTGGAAATTCCTGCAAAGAATAATTTCCTTTAAATAGTAATAAGTTGAGGTTTTTTCTTTCTTTCTTTGAACAGCTGTGAATGTTAGCAAGAATAGTTTTACTTTATTTTCCTAAAATATGTGCTAGACTGCTAATCAGATCCCACATTTAAATGATAAAATCAGGCTAAAGGGGGAAACTTTGAAAAGAGCAACTTTAAAGCCAATGAACAAATAACCTTAACCTTATAATCAGTGTTTTTATGATGTATATAGAAAGCTCATGTTTTCCATGAATCATATTTACTGAGGACTTACATTTTTTTAAGGAGATTAAACAATAATGTTTAATGAGCCCTGTGGCAGTTGGTATAAAGGGCTTTAGACTATAGGTAATGCATTATTATTCATTACCCTAGAGACTAAAAAATCCTTTTTATTTCTCATTTTTACAGAATGTTACAGATGAGATTTTGTTGTTGTTTTCAGTGTGTTGTTAAGTGTCTCTTCCCTGAATAATAAGGTAGATGCTGAGAATGCATTTTAGCTCTTGGGATGTGGCCATTTTCTGTAAATGTAGTCACAAAACAGTGGGAGATTTAAAGATTTATTTCTTTTACATTCAAGTGGTTTATATTATAACAGTTAGGCTAAACACAGAACTGTATAAAGGGTTTAAAGAGGAAGAATTGATTTTTGACCCCTCCTTTCATGGGATCATAGATTTAAAGCCCAAAAGTACTTTAAAGGTTATCAAGTCCAATCTGAAGTTGGGGAAACTGGGGTCCTGTGGAGTTAAATGCCAGCTATATTTTGAATTCAGTTCTTCCTGAATCCAAATCCCATGCTCTACTCACCTGAGGGAGATTCAGTTTAAAATGTAGTTGAGAAATGCTTAATAAAGAAGAAAATAAAAATAAAACATAGATAATGTTAATTTGTGGCTTTCTAACTCAATAAGTAGTGTACAGCAAATCCCTTCTAATTGAATTTGACACCATTACATATGGCATCTATATCTATAGCTTTTTCCATAGATGAACAGTAAGGCTTTTGAACTCCCATAGACTCCCTCCTCATCCATAAAGAAAAAATATTGCTTAGAGTAGTTCGGGGAAATATGGAAAACCCTAAACTCTACTTGTCCCACTCTTTGACTTCTTATTTTATCTGAAAGTCAGAGGATCATAGATTTAAGAGTAGAAAGGGAACTTGGAGATCACTGAGTCCAACCTTTTCATTTTACAAATGAAGATACTCCGGCAAATGCAGGTTAAATGACTTGACTAGTCACATAAGTTAATAAGTGACAGAGCCAAGATGTGAGCTTATCTTCCCATTTAGTATTTGTTTACACTTTACCACTGAAGTCTTCAGGTTCATGTTGGTTTTTCAATACCATCTATTCCTGCCTCCTTCTTCTATTACATATACTGTAGTCTAAAAAAATGTGATTACTTTGGGTTGCTGGCATCACCTAAATTAAATTTTTTATTTATTTTTATTTTTTTGTAGTCTAAGTAGCCACTGCAATTTATTCTTTTTATTTCTTTTTTTAAATTTATTTTTAGTTTTCAACATTCACTTCCACAAGATTTTGAGTTCCAAATTTTCTCCACATCTCATTCCTCCCCCCACCCCAAAATGGCATGCATTTTGTATACCCCTTCCCCTAATCTGTCGTCCCTCCTATTTCTCCCCCCCTTCTCTTATCCCATTTTCCCTTCTATTTTCCTGTAAGGTGGGATAGATTTCTATACTCCATTTCCTGTATTTCTTATTTCCCAGTTGCATGTGAAAGCAATTTTTTTAACATGTGTTTTTTAAAACTTTGAGTTCCAAATTTTTTCCCTTCCTTCCTCCCCTCCTACCCTCATTGAAAAGGCAAGGAACTCAATACAGGTTACACATGTGTAGTCATGCAAAACACTTCCATATTAGTCATGTTGTGAAAACCTAAGTATGTTTCCCTTCATCCTTTCCTGACCCCCATTTATTCTATTCTCTTTTTTGCTTCTGATTACTCCCTCCCCCAATCTGCCCTGCCCTCTATCATCCCCCTGCTCTCTTGTCTCCTCCCCCTCCCATTTTCCTGTACAGTAAGATAGATTCCATACACAATTGAGTGTGATGTTATTCTCTCCTTAAGCCAAATCCAATGAGAATAAGATTCACTCATTCCCTCTCACCTACCCCATTTCCCCTCCACTGTAAAAGCCTTTTCTTGTCTATTTTATGTGAGATAATTTACCCCGTTCTACCTCTCTCTTTCTCCTTCTCCCAGTATAATCCTCTCTCACCCTTTAAGTTTATTCTCCAGATATCACCCCTTTATCTTCAACTCACCCTGTGCCCTCTATCTATCTATTTATCTATCTATATACATACATATAATTTTTACCCTCCAACTACCCTAATACTGACAAAGATCTCATGAGTTACAAATACCATCTTTCCATACAGGAATGTAAACAGTTCAACCTTAATAAGACTCTTATGATTTCTCTTTCCTGTTTACCTCTTTGTGTTTCTCTTGAGTCTTGTATCTGAAAGTCAAATTTTCTATTCAGTTTTGGTCTTTTCATCAAGAATGCTTGAAAGTCCCCTTACTGAAGTTCACTGAATGACCATTTTTTCCCTTGAAGGATTATACCCAGTTGTGCTGGGTAAGTGACTCTTGGTTGTAATCCTATCTCCTTTGCCCTCCAGAATATTATATTCCAGGTGCTGTGGTCCCTTAATGTAGAAACCGCTAAATCTTGTGTTATCCTGATTGTATTTCCAAAATGCTTGAATTATTTCTTTCTGGCTGCTTACAATATTTTCTCCTTGACCTGAGAAATCTGGACTTTGACTATAATATCCCCAGGAGTTTTCCTTTGGTGATCTCTTTCAGGAGGTGATCAGTGGATTCTTTCAATTTCTATTTTGCCCTCTGGTTCTAAAATATCAGAGCAGTTTTCCTTGATAATTTCTTGAAAGATGATGTCTGGGCTCTTTTTTTGATCATGACTTTCAGATAGTCCAATAATTTTTAAATTCTTTCTCCTGTATCTATTTTCCAGCTCAGTTGTTTTTCCAATGAGATATTTCACATTGTTTTCTATTTTTTCATTCCTTTGGATTTGTTTTACAGTGTCTTGATTTCTCATAAAGTCACTAGCTTCCAATTGCTCCATTCTAATTTGAAAGGAAGCATTTTCTTCAGTAATCTCTTGGACTTCCTTTTCCATTTGTTCAATTTTGCTTTTTAGGACATTCTTCTCCTCTTTGGCTTTTTGGACCTCTTTTGCCATTTGGGCTAGGCTATTTTTTAAGATGTTATTTTCTTCAGGTTTTTTTTTTTGGGAGGGGGAGGTCTCCTTTAGCAAACTGTTCCCTAGTTTTTCATGATTTTCTTGCATCACTCTCATTTCTTTTACCAGTTTTTCCTTTACTTCTCTTACTTGCTTCTCAAAATCCTTTTTGAGCTCTTCCATAGCCTGGGGCCAATTCATATTTTTCTTGGAAGCTTTCAATGTAGGAGCTTTGACTTTGTTGTCTTCTTCTGGTGGTATGTTTCGATCTTCTTTGCCACCAAAGTAAGATTCTATGGTCTGACTCTTTTTGCACTGCTTGCTCATGATCTCAGTCAATTACTTGAATTATAAACTCTTTGTTAAGGTAGGGGTCTGCTCCCAGTGTGGAGAATGTATTGTCCCAAGCTTTGGGGGCTTTGTGCAGCTGTTTTCAGAGATATTTCTAGGGACCTATAAATTTTCAGTTCTTCCAAGGTGCTATGATCAAGTGCAAGGTGTTTACTCCTTCCCTGGCCTGTGCTCTGATCTATGAGTGACCACAACAACTCTTTTCTGTCTTAGAACTGTGAGGAGGATTTCCTCTCCACCGCCACTACAAGCTCTACCATGCCAGCATTGCTCCTTGCCCCAGGACTGCCACCCAGAACTGTGACCCAGATCCAAGCAAGGGCAAAGCAAGAGAATCTTTGCACCAGCACAGAGATCCCTGCAATATCCCTCTGATCAGCCTGTGGGCCTGAAGCTCTGGAAGCAGTCACTACTACCCTCAGGGACTGGAACTTGGACCATGATCACACTTCTCTCACCACAGACACAGACCTTTCCCACCAACCTTCTAAGTTGTCTTTGGTGTTTGTGGTTTGAGCCACCCACATTTCAGCCCTCTGAGGCCTGCTCCAGGTTCACTGAGGCCTGCATGCCCACGCAAAATTCTGTTCCTCTCCCAGCCTAGTGCGATATACCTTCCCTATCAACCATCCAGGCTGTCTTGGGCTGGAAATTTGTTTCACTCTGTCTTTTTGTGGGTTCTGCTACTTTAGAATTTGTTTAGAGCCATTTTTATAGGCATTTGGAGGGGTTTGGGGGAGAGTTCAAGCAAGTCACTGCTTTTACTCCACCATCTTGGCTCTGCCCCTCTACCACCCGCAATTTATTCTTGCATCTCCTAAATTCTGCAATCATCATATGTTCCATGCAGCCAAATAGAGGAGGGCAAGAAACAAGAATGGGGAAGCCAAATTATGCCTTCTTCTAGGTGAAGATCCATATGGGAAGAGGAAAAGATAGGACTAGGAGGATTGAGTTTCCAGGAGTTATGCCAACCCTACCTCATTCCTTTTGGCTTTGAAATTTACTTGTAGCTATTATTACCATGAATGTAGATTTTCTTTCCTATTACTAACTTCTCCCCTTTTGCCTGTATAGGACTGCCACTCTTGGAAAATTGGCAATCCTAAAGTTGGGCTAGTGATCAGCTAGCAAAGCAGTTAGCTTTTCTTTCACGTACAGAGATTCTCTAGTGATGTTTTTCTCAATGTGCCTGCAAATGGAGGCTTGAGGCCAAAAGAAATTGCTTTCTAGGCACACAGCAGTATTATCTTTTCAGTTAGTAACATCGTCGAGAGAGAAAGAAGGAAAAAAAAAACACTACCTCAATAAGAATCTACATCATCCACATTGAAAGAATCCACATCAAATGAATATATAATAAATTGTCAATTATGCATGTTAATAGAGACAGATAGTTAATACAAAAAGAGTATTATTACTGGTTTTTAAAACACATGCAGGATTTGAAAAATTCCATTTTAATCCTAGAGAATTATGTTTAGCATGGTCTAAGAAAGGGAATCTTAACCTGAGGTTTGTTAGGTTTTATAAAAACATATATTTTGATAATTATATTTTAACAAAATTAGTTCTCTTTATAATCATGTATATGTTATTTTATTTAATCAAACACATTATTTTAAGAAAGTTCATAGGTTTCACTAAATTTAAAACCATTTTAACCAAAATGGTTAAGAACCTCTAGTCTAAGATATCACAGTGGGTGGGGAGAGCACCAAGCTAAGATTTTAAAATTGCCCTAGTTAATTCATCAAGTAAATAAATCACAATGATCTGAATTTTTTATATTATCTTCATGAAATAGGATAATCAACACTTAATATATATATATATATATATTTACATGCATAGATATATGTGCATTTATTATATGTATATATTTATATGTATTAGCTAACACTTATATATGGTGCTTACTACATACCAGGCACTGTGTGCTAGACATTTTACAAATATCATCTCATCTGATCCTCACAACAGCCCTGGGGAGTAGGTGTCATTATTATTCCCACTTATTCTTCCCACTTCCCTTCCCTCTTAAACCTAGATGCATCTGTTACAGGTATCACACAAGCAGCTGAACTGCAAGAAACCCAGCAGAAACATTTTTTCAATGCGCTTTCCTCTTCTCTACAATCAATAAACATAAACTTCTTTATTTCCATTTCTTTAATGAACTTCAGCCATGATAAATGTCATCTAAAATTAGGGGGAAAACATGATCTCATTCAATAATTATGCAAAACAGAATTATAACACCTACTTCAAGCCAAAAATATGTCAACTATTGCTTAGTCGTTAGTTAGAGCATTGTGTTTTCAAATATTGTTCTCAGAAGACAGAGAGGTTTAGTGGATTTGGAGTTGGCTGGACTATGCATCAGAGAGATTTGTGTTCAAGTCCCACCTTGATCACATACTGTCTAGCTGATCCTGGATAAGTCACCTAACACTTTGAACATTGCATTCTATCTGGGTATTTAGTTATTTACAGGTTGTCTATCACATTAAAACAAAAATAAGCTTCTTGAGGGAAAGTACCCTTACCCTCCCTTCTTTGTATCCTTGGTACTTAGTAAACTGCCTAGCATATATTAAGCATTTAATAAATACTTAAGGGGGTGGGTTTAATAGGGAATAACTCAGTGTCTTTGCAGGCACTCATATCATATTGGTTCTAGGTTGGGAAGTAAGGGCAAGGGAAAATTGCTTCTTTGCATCTACCTCCATTAATTCTAGCTATAAAATTTAGAAAATTCTGTGTCCTGAATCGATCTTCACATCTGATAAAAGGAACTGTAGTATTATAATAAGACCCACAGCTGAGGGGAGTGAAGGTCTATTCCTCTGATATTTCTGGGAAGGAACTTTACACAGTTAAAGTAAGAAACTGAAGTGTGGATATGAATTATGACAACTTCTCATTGGTTAATATGTGTAGAGTCCACTTTGGTGGTCCAAATAGTTTTTCTCCCTTTAATGCTTTATAAAATATATTTGGGAATATTGAACTCTGGAAGAATTTAAAAGATGGCAGTAAATGGCAGTAATTTCCGTTAAGTCTATGAACTGTAATTTGATAAGGAAGCATATGATTCATAAAATAAGAAACAAATACATATATATGTAGATGTTTCTATCTATATAGATGGATGTGTGTATATTATATATATGCATATATATTCACATATGATGTATAAAGTATTATTAAGAATTTTATTCACTTAGTTCACAACAACACTAATAGAAAACATACCAGTATTTTGAATAACATTCTTTGCCATGTTTGGAAATCTTTCAAAATGTTGGAGGCAGAATCTCAAAGTTTTTAGGATCTGATTTTATTTTTGCCAAAAATGTATTTTTCATTTCTAGTGAAAATAGGAAAATCAAAAACAACACAGATTTTTGGAAAACTCCACTGGCTTGATGAAAAACTAATATTTTATTGACTTAATATTAAATTATTTGTGTGTGTAAAATTTGCCATTTACAATGTCATAAAGCTTACTTTAAGACTCTTTAAATATTATTTTTTTAAAATTCTTTAAATGTATGAAAAATGATTAAACTCAACTTCACTAGCCAACACTAACAACTCAGGCTAATTTTTCCACTTAGTTAAAAGAAGGTACAAAATAGGCATCATCTCTTCTCCTTTATGTCCTATCAACAAGATTTGGTTGGAAAGAGGTATCGGTACAGTAGTTTCTGTTTTTGCAATATTGTCTTGCTTCGGGGCCAAGTAAAACAAAATTAATCCTCTTTTCATGTAGTTTTGCTCATAGAGAAACAGGATAAAATATGATATCCTAGTAATGATAGTAACTCTTGTTGGTTGTATGTATCATCATCATTGTTATTATTAACATCATTATTGTTATTATTAAAGAAATGACTAAAACTCTTACTTCTCAGTAAAATTGAAAAATCATGGGTCTTGTAAATTTCTTTGTGGAAATAGAAGGATTTATGAAGGTAATTCATGAGCTGATCATTGCCATGAGAAATTATAAGGAATCAAGATTTTGTTCAATATAGATTGTTCGAAGACATGGTGGAAATATCTCAATACACCCCTGAAGATTACAAGGAATTAGTAGTTGATGAATATTTATGAATGGATGACCTGGTAGCTGGAACTTTAATTGAAGGTCACTGTTTTTCAGAGATTGGCAAAAAACAGTTTCTCATACTACAAATTTGTTGTTGTTTAGTCATTTCTTTTCAGTCCATACAATTCTTTGTAACCCCAATAGGGGTTTTCTTGATAAAGACACTGGAGTGGTTTGTCATTTACTTCCCCAGCCCATTTTACACATGAGGAAACCAAAACAACAGAATTAAGTGACTGTCCAGGGTCACACAGCTAGTAATTGTCTGAGATTTCATACTATAAATATGTACCTCAAAATATTTTCAACAACCTAACCAAGAAATTACGTGGGGATCAGAGTATTATCAGAGATCAAGTTATTGCCCACAACCTCTCAAACATGATGTTGTTCCATAAAAAGTAAGAACAGTATTTATAATAGTTATTACTATATGAAGTACTATGATAAATAGGCTTAGCAAAAGAGATCAAAATCATTTAGAAATAGAATGAAGGATATATCATTTCCATTGCCCTTTCTGCTACTGAAATTTTTTGTATAGTCTTATTTTTATTCCACTACAATTGTTTTATCACCATGGTAGTGTTTGCTTGTTGTTTTAGGACTTTAAAGATAAAAAATAATAACAGGATAATGACTTGTCCCAGGATTATATAATCTGAACCCCATGGAAAAAGATGACAAAATAAAAATGATAATAATAATATAAATTCAAATTCTTGTAGATTTTGATGGTTTTCAAAGAGTTTTCAAAGTCTTCTCGAGAATCCTATGAGTTATATAGGGGAGGTCATTCATGTCTATTCAGCATTTAGTACAGTACCTAGAACAGTCTATGTATTTAATAAATGCAAATAAATGATATTCCACAGATAAGAAACCTGTGTCTCATAACAACCATTTGACATCTGTCAAGTGACTATCCTAAGATCAAATAGTAATTATGGAAACTGATACTCAAACTCATGCTTCTAACTCAAAGTCCAGTATGTTTCTTCTTCACTTGATGACTGAGTTTTTCATGGGAGGCAGAGAAGGGGATGAAGATCGGAGATGATTAGAATCTGAAATGTGCTCTGGCAAGAACTTTTCTTCTTCCTATTTCCCTCCTGAAATTCCTCCATGTGCTTTCAGTTGGTTTAGGATCAGGTTTGTGCTGAAATCCACTCCTATGGACTCTGAGTGTTAAATTTTCAGTGTGTATACTCTCACAGTCAGAAATCAGCAAATGTTTCACATCAGGGCTTGATTGATTATTTTGCTGATTGCCTAGACTTAAGAAAGTGATAAAATATTAATAATGTAGATTAAACTTAAAGTGTGGGGTCACTATACTTTTTTTTCTCCTAAAAAGTTGGTTGCTATATGTTTAACAGCATATCACTGCCTAGGATATAGCTATTGCCCTTCCGATTTGGACATGGAACAGTGGTGAAAAAATAAACCCATGATAAGCTGTAGTTAAAGATTTCAGTTTTAAAATCACGAAGATATTAAATATTAGAGCTAGAAGAGTTAATCTGGTTTAAGCAATGTCTTAAAAGTGAATGCTTTTTGTATAATTACTATTCTAGTTTCTACCTAAAAATTTCTATTGACAAAGAAATCATGGCTACCAGAGGCAGCCCATCCCACATTTGGGCAGCTCTTAGTGTTAATATCCAATCAGTCACTAAATCTTTCCATTTCTAATCTCCACCAGATCTTCTGAATCTATCTTGTTCTCTCTACTCATGAAGCTACCACTCTTATGTCCTCATCCTCTCATCTATGTTATTGCAAGTAGTATTCCTGGTTTGAGTTTCTCCCCACTTCATTCTATCCTCTATACAGCTGCCAAAGCGATTTTCCTAAAAGTGTGGATCTGACAATAACCCTCTTCTCAATTAACTACAGAAGTCCCCTGTTGTCTCTAGGATATAACTCAAACTTTTAAAAACCCATCAAAATCTGTTCATCCACACACACACACACACACACACACACATACATACCATGTATACATATACATTTTTGTATAGACTTGAATGAACTAAATATTGTATAGACTATAAAAATTGTATAGACTAAAAAAACCCAACTGAACACACATATATACATATACACAGACATGCACAATATATGTATGTATATATGCACATATAAACACATTTCTATGCAAATGTGCATGCATGTATATGTTTATACATATATGTGTATTGTGTGAGTGTATGTTATGTGTGCATATATACATACATATATACATAGAGATAGATAAATAGATCAATCAATGGATAGATAGATATGATATACCTCTCTATCTCTATCTCTTCCCTATTCATATTTTATAATCTAGTGGAAAATGGACTTCTCTGTCCTCACACATTGCACCCCATATTCTATCTCCATGTGTTTCCATAATTTATTCATCATGCCTGAGATGCTGTTTATTCTCATGTTTCCCACATGGAATCCAATTCCCCCTCCTCCTGCAAGGTACAAATCAAGCACCATTTTATGCATGAATCTTTTCCTGATTTTTTCCTCTCAAACCTTCCCTTATTTCTAGTTCTATATTATTGTTGAGGGTGCCAACATCCTATCACACATTGTCTCAAAATCTAAAGATAAAGCCCAAAGTTTATCTTTTCTTCTTGTCATGTTGCCAACTCATATTCTTTTTAATTCATTGAATGAATTGTCCTTGTCACCTGGGTTCTCAATGCTTCACTCTCCTATTACAGATATCCAATTTGTTGCCAAGTTTTGTCTATTTTTCTTTTTTCTATTTTCTCATATATGTCCCTTTTCCCCCCAACACTGACTCTTTTTCAGTGCAGGTTCCTATCACCTCACGTACGAACTATTGCAATAGCTGATTGATTGGTGTCCCTGCCTCAAATCTCTTCCCAATCCATTTCATCTTCCACTTATATGTCAAATTGATCTCCCTTCTTCCCAAAAATAATTGTCATCTCCTTATTCAATCAAGTCTAGTTCCTATCATCTCCAAGATCTAATATAAAAATATCCATTTGATGTTTAAAGCCTTTTATAACATGCACCCAACTTCCTTTTTCTAGTCTTTTTATACATTCCTCTCTCACAGATTCTCTGTGATTCAGTAACCAATGTTGGACCTACTGTTTCTCACAAAGAAGGATCTATCTCCATGTTCCATGATTTTTTTTACTGCTTTACTCCCAGACCTGGAGTTCTCTTTCAACTCATCTTCCACCTCCTCAATTTCCTGGATTCTTTCAAATTCCAGCTTAAGTCTTACCCTGTACAAGAAACCTTTGCCAATCCCCCTTAATGTGCCTTTGAACCTGCATTGATTATCCATCTCCAATTTATACTGTATGTAGCTTGTTTTGTACATAATTGTCATTTTTATTTGCTTGTTGTCTCTCTCATTAGATTATGAGCTCCTTTAGATCAGGGACTTTTTTTTTATGTTTGTATCCCCAGTCCTTACAATATGCTTGGCATAAAATAGGTGCTTACTAAGTGTTTGTTGAATGACTGATTGATTGATCTCCACAACTAGTACCTTCCCTTCCCAACTCCCTTTCAAAAATGTTCTTTCTTTGTGCTGTATGTGCTTATATCTGTACTTATTGTTTCTCAGGGTAGAATGTAGTCTTTGAGAGGAAAGGTTGCTTCATACTTTGTATTTGTATCTCTAGCAATTAACACAGTTACCTGGCACATAATAAACACTTAATAAATGCGTATTTGTTTAGATTTGTTTCTATATGGCTTTGATTTATGATTTCACGGGTATGAGGAGCTCCCAATAAAAAACACTTTCCACCAATGCAAATTGTTATCTTGTCTGCAACTTTCAGTCTTAGAAAGTTGCTCAGATGTTAAGTGGTTTATCTGAGTTTGTGTGGCCATTATATATAAGAAATAAAACTTTAACTGAGGTCTTCCCTATCCCAAGGTGTTCACCACTGTATATTGCCTTTGTTGTTACTTATATTTTGCTTAAGGTGTCCTTTCTGTGACTTTTAGCTATGGATTCTAGTTTTGTCTTTTCAAGTCAGACAATTTAAGTCTAATCCTTGTACATGATAAGAAGGCAGTAATACTATTCTTTCTTCAAGTTTTTTAACTCCTTTGACCTACAGATTTATATTTCTTGTTGTTCTTCCTCATAAGATACAGTTTCAAGTGTCCTCATAATTTCATTCATTATTCATTAAATATTAAACTGCTTGTCCTTGTCATTGGTAAAATATGATGCCCAGAAGTGATTATATATATTCTAGACATGATCTGGACAAGAGGACACTCAAAAATCTTATTCTACACAATATTCTATTTTTGCAGACCTCCCTGCTCATGTATTTTAATAAAAAATTAAAATGTATAGGTCTTTTTAATGCCAATTTTTGTTAATCATATCTCCCCCACCTGGAACTTTTGCAATTGATATTATTCATGTAAATGTTGTAAATTACCTTTATTCCTATTAAATGCCTCATTCTTTCAGATTATTGAAATATTTTTTAATTTCACTTAACTCACTCAGGGTGTCAACTGTCCTATTCAGCTGTCCATCACTAGAAAATTTTATAAGCATATCATCTAAAAGAAGGAGATAAACATATAAAGTATCTATTGTGTGCCAGGTGATGTACTAAGTGCTTTACAAATACTATCTCATTTGATCTTTACAATAATCCACAGATGTGTTATTATTATTTCCATTCTATAATTCAGGAAACTGAGGCAAACAGAGGTTAATTGACTTGCTTAGGCTTCATAGTTAATAAGTGTAGAAAGCCAGATGTGCACTCAGGCCTTCTTTATTTGTTTTAACATTTTTATTTTGAATTTTGAGTTCCAAATTCTATTCTTCCTTCCTCTCCCTCCACCCTGAGACAATAAGCAATTAGATATAGGTTGTACATGTGCAATTATGTAAAACATTTTCAGGTCTTCTTGATTCCAGGCACAGTTCTCCATCTACTCTAGCACTAACTACTCCTTAAATTCATCTAAGTCATCATCCAAGCCTTTGATAAAAGTTTCGAACAGAATTAGATCCAAAAGATTGCTCTGTGACACACCACTAGAGAGCTAAATCCATGTAGATATCACTTCATTTACCTACCACTTTCTAGGTACATGTTGTCATTGAACTTCAAATCTCTCTCTCTCTCTCTCTCTCTCTCTCTCTCTCTCTCTCTCACTGCCTCTCCTCATCTCTTTGTCTCTCTTTTTGTTTCTCTCTCTTTCTCTTTCTCTTTCTCTCTGTCTGTCTCTCTCTGTATTAGTTTCTCTCAGTCTCTTTTTAGCTCTGCCTCCCTGTCTGTCTGTCTTTGTTATGCATCAGCAGTCTTTCCTCTGACTACATTTTAAGAAACACCAAACTGCACTGTCATTCAGAGCACAGAGTAATAGGGAAAATATACACATATACACACATATCTTAATGAAAGTCTTATCCTGATTAGTGTGTAGTGAAAGGCCCCTGGAAATTTGTAATCTATTTTTTCCATGGACATTTCTCTTAAATTAAAGAATAAATGAGATAGACAGAGAGAGAGAGAGAGAGATAGAATAAGAGAGAGAGAATGAGAGAGAGAGATGTGCATAAGTATATATGTATGTATGTAAGTGTCTATATATATGCATACATACATATGTAAATACAGATTTGCTTACCACAGGACCCTATGGATTACAGATAATTTCAGAGTATATTTAATACAACTCTATGACAAAATCAGAACTATATCATCACTTTTGAAACTAAAGTGAAGGAGATCAGTTAAAGAAATACAAGTTTCTTATATACATCTATACTCAGACTGGAAGTCAACTTAGCAAGAACTAGCATAAAGCACAATCAACCAATATTTAATCAGTAAGTATTTTTAATTGCCTAACTATGCATTGTGCACTATGGCAGCAGAGGGAATACCAAAAAAATAAATAATAGAAGGAGTAGCTTATAGTCCATTTGAGAAGTCAGAAACGCATGTTGGAAAAAGAGAAATATATGCAGAGATTTAATAATAATCTCAAATACACAAATGAATCTTCAATCATTCTTTTCAATAATACTTACAACCTATCTATATCTAACTGTTTTGTGCAAAACTTATCCGTGTCCATACATGTTTCCATGGGGGATCCCTCCAGTTTGGGGAGGGAGGAAATTTTCTTATTTTCTCTTAACATTCTGGGGCTACAAGTACTATGCATTTGCTGCCCAAAGTTTATCTTCTCTTCTTGTCATGTTACCAACTCATATTCTTTTTCATTCACATATATCTTGGATGGCTTCCATGACTCCACTTCTCCATTGTAATTTCTTGTTTAGAATGTGTTGCTGCCAGAGTACATTCAACTTGTACCTCTTCACTGCCCTTTGGATCATCCTCAGTTTCAATTCTTTAGACACTGTAGTGCTCCATGACAACAACACAGGACTGTATCAGCTTTAGAAATGCTTTTCTTCATTTTGTGGTGGAGATTGAACTTGTTAAAACTTCATTTGAACAAAAATTTAGAGATGAAAGAAATCTTATAGATCAGAGGTACTTTTGTGTCCTGAAAATCTTTTGGCAAAATCTTTTTGACAAAACAGACAGATCTTTTCTCAGAATAATATTTTCAAATGCATAATATATATATATAATATATATGTATATATACATACAGAGAGAAAAAGAGAGAGAATTTCAGAGGAAACTAATTATACTAAATGCAGTTATGAATTGTTTTTAATTTCATAGACCTAAAGTTAAAAATCCTTGATTAATTATGATCATTGTCTAATCCTCTTTTACAAATGAAGATACTGAGGCCCAAAGATTTTATGTAATTAAGTAAAAAAATTACATTTTAATATATATACTATAAGTGACATAGGCATTCACAGAAGTATGATTTCCTAGACAATATGACAATTGCTCTGGGCTTTGAAGGATAACTAAGTTCTATAGCTAGAGAACAGAAGTATGAAAGACCTAAGGTTTCCCATTAATCTACAAGAAGGATTCATTTTCCCTAAAAGTCAACCAAGATATCACTGGGACCTGAAGGGTCTCTGCCTCCCTTGAATCAGTTTCCTGGTCACTTGAGCACATAGATGTCCTACTCACATATATTCCTTACCCTTCCAATTCAACTGGTTTCTAAAGACCATGTGAGTCACTACACCTGCTTTGCTAACCAAAGGCATTTCCATATTGAAATGAGGTAGACCATGTCTATAGTAAAGTTAGATGCCACCATAACTTGTTCTTATGGGCAGATTTAACTGTTCAACAACCAAAGAATTTTCTTTGCTTTAATGTGGTCAGCACTGAATAGACTCATTATAGAACTAGAGTCACTTCATTTAATGTTTTGTTGTTTCTACCACTTCAAAATAGAACTTTCTAAATTATTTGTAGATTTGTCCTTGAGTTTATACACTGGAGTACTTGTTCTTCTGATGGATGATGTCTCTATTGGTTCTTAGGAATAAAGTTTAAATAATTTTTTTATCTCAATTATGTTAAATTCATTTCAACCTAACATAGAAACTAAATAAGGTACCACTGCTAGATTCTTAGCCTATCATGTGGGAAAAGAATTATATATAGAAGAAAAAATCATATATGTCTGTTAAGAGGGCTTATTGTGACATTGTAAAAGAGTCAGCTTCAGAGCAAGGAAAACCTGAGTTCAAGGAAGAACTTCCACTGAACCATACTGCTTGTATGACTATAGGCAAGTAACTTGGCCTTTTGGTGCTCTAACTGTAGGTCATGACCCCATTTGAGGTCATTACTCACAGTTTAAGAAACACTAAAGGGGTCATGAGTGGAAGAAAGTCTAAGAAGCCCTCATCTAAACAACTTTCTAAGACTCCAAGTTGCAGAGATGGAGTTAACCTGCATTGGTAGAAGGAATGTCCTTGGAAGCTCTGGACATCAATAAGATTGCAGATGTCCAGCACTTGCTCCTGCTTATTTAGCAAAGCATACGTTGGTGGGATGGTACTGAGCATCCACTAGAGGAATGGCATCAAAGAGTTAATGTAAATTCAAAATGTGAACAAAATTACACCTTTATCTTTGAGAAAATCAGCCTCAGTCTTTTCTCAGGAACAGAGATGAGAAAGTATGTTTTCGAGTTTTATCTTTTATTATTACATAAAGAACAAAAATTGACTGAAGTTAAATTAAGCAGTGATTATTTTAAAACTTCATTCCTCCTTCCCCAAAACACCAGGTCAGACTCTTTCCTTTGACCATGCTTCTTATGAGTCTAGACACACTTAAATTCTGAACACATTCTTACAATATCACAGTGCATTTGGAACATGTGACATACATAGCAAGTGTGGGACTACAATATCTTTAAGAAGATAAGATGCCATATATCTCTTACTTAACTAGAGAAGACTGTGGCAATTTTGGCTCAGAGAGGAGCCCCATCATGCTATGAACTTTTTGATATTTACCAGTTCTCCTTCTTGCATTGACACAGGTTTCATGAACTTAATGACATTTTTAAAAGAATTTTTGCTGTTTTTGTCAAAAGATATTACATTCTTGGGACAATAATGTTCCCCAGCAGAGACTAGCTTTTTCATGTGAGGAGGAAAATATTAGAATAGATATTCACTCACTTTGTGTTTGTCAGAACTATGAGTTGGTGTCTAAAGTTTTTTATTTTGTTTTGATTTTTAAATATTTTGAACTCCTAAAAAGCAAAACACTCCTTAGGGGCAAGAGGGAGAAATTGCAGGCTTCTCTTTGGCCTCCAAAAAGGCTCTTTGCTTTCCCATGGTTAGCAATGAATAGATTGATTACAGAACCAGGATGGTTTCATTTAATGTTTTGATGTTTCTACCACTTTAATGCAGAACTTGCTCTTTTACATGTGGATTTGTCCTCGAGTTTATAATCTGTACCGTCCTGAAATCTGCAGTCTATACAGTCTTATCATCCTATTGGATCATCTCTCTATTGGTTCCTATGAATAAAATTTGAATGATTTTTTCCCCCTCAATTGCTTCAGTCAACATGTAAAAATGGCCTAGTAGGTGTAACTTCAAAACTAAGAAGACCACGGGTTTATTTTGATAAGAAAAACAAACAAGAATATTTATTGGAAAAAAGAAAAAAGTAGAAAAATACATTGCATAAGGTTTGAATTCTAAGAAGTATTCACCCTGTTCTTTAAGTTGAATTTGGGGAAAACATAATTGTCCTTACATGCAAATATATATACTGACTTTCTTCTTCAATTCTCCTCTAAACATGAAAAATCACAAGTTTTTCTCATAAGGAAATTTGTGTTTTCTTTGAGATATATATATATATATATATACATATTATATATAATACATAAATATAGTCACATATATCAAAAGAATCATGCTTTCATATGTAGAGAAAGAGATGAGATAAAAATGAGAGATAGGAGCACAGAGAGACAAAGACAATGAGACAAAGAGCTTCAAAATGGAAGAGGCAGTTCTCATTGCCTTGGTTACCTCGAGAAGGGTGTGAGACTGTTGTATAATCACAATGCTTTGTGGATCCATCAAACTATAAATGTTTATAAAATGACAATTATATTAAGAAAAAGCAGTAGTGAGAGCATTAAAGTAGAAAAGAAGTTATATATGGCTAAGGTGCAAACACTGGAGAAGTACTTAAAGTAGTGAGGGGTTTCATTTTGGGTATTGCAGTGTGATATGATTTTGAGTAGTATATGAGTCTTAGGTAATTTTTAGTTCTAATTGCTGCAGACACTTTCTTCTCTTAGGTTCAAGTTCAGTCTCTACAATTTACTAGCTTTGGGACCTTAGCAAAACATTTCACATCTCTGTTAATGCCTCAATTTCCTCATCTGCAAAATGGGAATAATAATACTTTAATGTTTTACTGTATAAGATTGATGTGAAAATCAAATGATACAATGGATATTTTGTAGGAATACATGAGAGTGCATTTTGTAGGAATACATGAGAGTGCTAGAGAGAGAGAGAGAGCGTGAGAGAAATATCTTTATCTATCTAATGCTCAAACATCAAAACACTCAGGTAACCTTATAAAACATGTATGTATGTGTATATGTATGTATATATGTGTGTATATGTGTGTGTGTATATATATATATATATATATATATATATATATATATGATAAAATCAAGTACCATGCTTTCCCATGCCAGGCTATGTTATGGTACATTATGTTATATTATCTCATGTTATATAGTATCATATTATGCTATATAATTATATTATGTTATATAATATCAAATACATGGAAATAGCTATATAGGGAATATATGGTCATTGCTGTTTAAAGTTAATATAGGTATGACAGGAGCCAAGATGAATAAGCAGGAAGAAGTACAGACCAGGGGCAGGTAGGTGGTGCAGTGGATAGAGCACCGGCCCTGGATTCAGGAGTACCTGAGTTCAAATCCGGCCTCAGACACATAACACTTACTAGCTGTGTGACCCTGGGAAGTCACTTAACTCCATTGCCTAGCAAAAAAAAAGTACAGCCCAACTCTCCCAAGCAACTAGTCCAACAATGACCTAGAAAAAACAGCAGGCCAATTCCAGATTCAGAAATCCAAGAGAAAAAACAAAAAGAAAATTTAAAAAAAAACTTCATTTGTGAAAAATGAGTCATTTTTCTAACCCAGGTCTTCATAAGGAGACTGAAAGGTAACTGAGAAGAGGCTCTAACCTGGAGAGTACAGAGTGGAAATTTCTAGCACAGACATTGAATTGGGCCTCTCAGTTGTGCAGTAGGTCAGTAAGAGGTCCAAGATCCAATAGCCCCTGGTACTAAAGAAGAAAAATAAATCAGGCATAGGAGAAAACACCAGTACCTCAGAGTTGTGTCTGAGACACAGTTCAGATGGGAGAGGGGGACTCACAGTTTGGAAGGAGAAGGTTGACCTATGCTGAGGAGTGGCAGAGAAGAGCAAAGAAAATTCCTTATGCTGAAGGTGAGTATTGGACAAGGAGCAGGAACAAAAGTGAGAAAGTTGTGTGGCTCTGACCCTAGAGTGGAATCTCAGATTCAACACTCAATATGATCTGAAGCATTCAGCTGAGTAACCAGGGCAGGAAGCATAGGAAAAAACAAAAAAAAAAAGCAAAACAAAACAGAGAAGGATAACTTCAGTTCCTTCATTCTGGACCTACAGAATCAGATATCTAGTTGACAGGGCCTGGGGTTTACAGAAAAGAAAATGGAAAGTTTTGTTTAGATAAAATTATTTTTTCCCCACAAACAAAACCAATACATCTAAAATTACAAGGGAAACAGGAAAGTAGGAAAAATTATTTGGAGCAAGTTCTTTGATTGTTAAAGAGACTGTGAGGAAACAGGTATATTAATTCATGGTAGCTAGAACTGTGAATTGGTCTAGTTATTCTGGAAAGCATCTTAAAACTATGCTCAAAATGTTACCAAATGGTACATACCCTATGATGCAGCAAATATAAAATAATTTTTATGGTGGTAGCAAAAACTAGAAACTAAGAGGTGCTCATCACTTGGAGAATGGTTGAACAAATTATAGCATATGAATATGAATATATTTGAATGCTATAAGAAATTATGAAATGGACAGTTTCAGAGGAACCTGGTAAAACTTGTACAAAATGATGTAGAATAAAGTGAACATTTCTAGCAAATCACTTAACCCTGTTTGCCTCAGTTTCTTAATCTGTAAAATAATCTGGAGAAAGAAATGGTAAAGCATTCCAATATCTTCTCCAAGAAATCTCCAAAAATGGGGTAACAAAGATTTGGACATGACTGAAAAAATGATAGAAAACTGTAGTGAACACATCCAGGAGAACAATTTATACAACAGCAAAAACATAAAAAAATAAATTTTGAAACACTTAAGAACTCTGATAACCAACCATGATTGCAACGCACCATGCCTGTAGCATGCTACCCAGCTCTTGATAGAAAGATGATAGACAGGGTGCAGATTGATACATATACTTTCTGGACACAGACAATATCAGAATTTATTTTGCTTGCCCATGTACATTTATTAGAAGGGTTTTGGTGTGTGTGTGTGTGTGTGTGTGTGTGTGTGTGTGTGTGTGTTAATAGAGATTGATCAATCAGAGAGGGAGAAAAAGAAGAGTTTAATCACTGAGGAAAATAAATTACGTTAACCATAAATAAAGTTAGTATAGATATGTTTAATGATCTCAAGGTCAGTAAAAACAGATTAGGGACTAGACTGATTATATCATTGTTATAGAGAACTTTACGAGTTAGAAATTCCCTCTGCTAATGCAAGTTGGCAGCTTTTCTAAAATTTCCAGTCATAGAGAATTGCCTAGAATTCTCAGTGCTTGAGTGACATTTTGTAGTCACAGAGTCAGTATGTATCAGAAGACGTTGAATTGGAACACAGGTCATTGTGTTTCTAAGACCATCATCCTACTCATTGTGCCATTCTGCTAGTCAGTAACATAGTTGTTGTTGATTTTTTTAATTTGGTTTTATTTTTGTTTGCTTTCCTCAATGAATTTTACTAGAAAGCTCAGAAATTTCAATTTAAAATATTTTTTATTTAGTTACTTCAGCAGATGTCTCACTTTTATACATTAAAGTCCATATGATAATGAATGTACTTGTTATATATGAGGGGCTTACATTCTACTGTAGAGCTCCCTTTTTTTTCTAATACATATTATTTGGCTACCTGCTCAGTAGAGTGAAGATGTTGGCATGGTTAATTAAAATCTCATTTCAGCTGTCAGCAATCAGTTGCCCTAATTTTCAGTCTAGATCCAGGCAGTACCATTATATACCACAGTGCTTTCTAGGAGACAAGTATTATGTTGTTTATGAAGACAGTTGGATAGCCAAAAGGCATTCATGAAACTTACCTGCAGAGGGTCATGGTAGGGAGTTAAGTGAAATCACCAGCAGTGTTAGACAATAAGGCAAGAAGCCAGGGATTTTCTAGCAGGGCACTTCTGGGGTGCACATCATTTTAATGGAATGAAAATTAATGTGCTTTTAATTTTAATCATCTCTCTCTCCCATGGATATGATTTTTCCCAAACTCGAAAGTCAGGAAATATAATGGAAGCTATATATTAAAAATGTTTTAAAAAATCCTGTCACAGAAGACAGTAGTGTTGTATTCTGCCTCTTATTTTTCCATTGGAGTTTTAGTATTCACAAGACACCATGCTTTCACATTCAGTAATATTAAAGTGACGTTGCAAATGGATATTCTAAATGTACTATTATCGTGGTGGATATGTGAATGTGTATGTGTGTGATATGTGTGACAATTTCTATATGCCAGAGTTTATCCTTCATGGACATCTTGTTATCTGCTCAGTTGCAGAACATTCATTTAACTTTCTCTCCCCACCCTCCCTTTTCCCCTCCTAACCATATTTTCTACCTCTGGTTCTTGCTTTTGAAACAAATCAATGCTACTACCATTGGTGGAAAGTGTGTGGCAACTATGACTTATAATCCCAAGAGCTCTTCAAACAAACAAACAAAAACAAACAAACAACAAAAACAAAACAAAACAAAACAAAACAAAAAACCCTACCATATTTGACTCCTATTCCTAGACAAGACATGTTTCTACCTTTTAGAATGAAAGGGAAGATTGGGGAGGGGAGCTTAGAATCATTTTTTTTTTTGACAATCTGTCAAGATTTTTTGTATGGGCAAAATGTATTATGTACAGAGTAGATAGGGGAGGATCATTTCTTAGTCTCCTCCTCCTTGGACAAAGTCTTGATGATCTCCTCTTTCTTAGCCTGCAGACGCTCTTCCGATTCTTTTCTGCTTCCTCTGTCTTGGACCTGCGAGCTTCGGCCTGGTCAGCCAAGAGCTTCCTCCGGGCCTTGTCTACCTTCAGATTATGAATGTGTTCCATGAGGATCCGCTTATTCTTGAACACATTTCCCTTCACCTTCAAGTACAGGCTGTGCTACATATGGCGGTCAGTCTCTTTGCATTCACGATATCTTCGGAGCAGACGGCGCAGAATCCTCAATCGCCTCCTCCAGGTGACGTTCTCAGGCACACGAGCATTGGCAGTGCCCTTTCTCTTACCAATGCCCGTGTGCCTGCCCTTCCATCGCGCCAGAGTTTTTTTCCGGCATCTGGCACGAGAGTGCACAGTAACGGGGTTCCGAATGATCAGCCCATCTTTAATCAGCTTCCGGATCTGCTGACGGGAATTGGCGTTGGCAATTTCATTGCTTATTGGGGTCAAGCCATACCTTCTTCTTTCCACATCTAAGGACATTAGAAGCAAGCTTCTTCTGAAGGCTGAGCATACTCATGGCTGCAGACTCAGCGCGGAAAAGGAAAGGAGAGTGAACCGGAGCTTAGAATTATTAAAAGAGCTCTACAGTTTCACTGATATACTCCACTCATTTTTCCTTTTCAATTCTGGGTCCAGATAGTTGTCCATTTGTAGTCCTAATTATGACAGATATACTGATGTGCTAACACAATGCACTGCTCATTCCCCTGCATATTATTATCTAGACAAAAGGTTTCCTTTATCCATTTGATTTTTGCCTGTGGGGTTTGTTAAGCCATTCTCTTTTGAGTGGTCATGAATTTCATTGAGGAACTCTGGAATCTGATGTAACTGGCAGAAACTCTTTTCAACAGTAGTGCCTGAAGGGCCTTGCTTATTATAGAGACTCTTGCCATTTTAATACTGTATAAGACATCCTTCGTAACAGTAATAGACATTTTGATGAGCATACACTTGCACTGGTACTCATGGAGTGTTAGAAAGACTCTGGCACATTTGATAGATTGTTCTTTGCAGAACACAGACAGCAGTCACACAGGATGGACAACTATGGATGGGCTGCAATTTGAACACTGAAGATAATACCTACATAGATGAATTCACGGATTAAATGAAATATTGAAGTGTTTCATGGAAACAGGGAAATCTGAGGGATATTTCCAGATGAAGAGCTGGTAAGTATCATCAAGATTCCATAATATAGTCATGAATATTGTTGACCATGTGCTCATAGGTGAAACACTCATTCATACATTAAAGACAGTGAGTATCCTTGAGGAGTCAAGAAAGGATCATACATTAACAATTAAGTAAAAGCTGACTGAAATTTTATTCTAACACATGACTACACAATACTACATAAGGGAGAGATTTTTTGTTTAGTTTTGAACAAAAGGATGTAACTGTCATCAAGGGGCAGTTTATTGTAGATATATATTTTTTAATTCTAACATTGTCTTTTTGGGGGTTTTGTGAGGCAACACAGAAAGAATTTGCCTAATGAAATAATGAGAAAATGAAAGAAAATATTCTATAACCATATGTTTATTTTATTTTAATTTACATTCAAAAGTACTCCGTAACATTTTTTCTTACATCATACCTGTTTTCTTGGTTTGAAGAGAAGATTAAATAGCAAAAAGGCTTGAATGTTAAATTATTACAAATGAGTTTAAGAATCAAAATTAATACTGTTTTTTCCAAATAATATTTTTAGAATGTCACTTAAGATATTACATCCATATTTGTAGCACAACTATGTATACATACAATTAAAAAAAAGGATATTGGGAAGATAAAAGAAGAAACCAGTCAGAGCTCTCAAGAAGATAAAAAAAAGAAAAGAATGACAATTAATACAACCAAAAAAAAGTAATTACAAATCAAACAGCATTTATGGCATCAAAAATGCTAAAAATCTATTGTGACCTTGACATTTGTCTCTGCCTTTTTAGCATGCTGACAATTATTATAAAAATCTGCATTTTAAACAGAGATTCCAAATATTTAAATTGCAGTAAAAAAAAAAAAACAAACCCTGGCTGTCTGTAGGTGAAAGTGGATAGACTTTGGAAATATCCTTTTTGCTTTTGATTCAAAACAAATCCAAGAGAAAATTAATTTTGACCTATATCCTTACTAAAACTGAAACAGTGAAGGTGTTCTCCTCACCAATAACAAGAGTTTACGATATTGTTTTTTCAAATCTATAACACTAAACTTTTGTTTAATATGATGATCCATGAGGTTTGTTTTTTTTTATCCAATTTCCCACTGAATATTTCTTAGGCTAAAATGTTTTATTTTGAGAAAATCTTCCTTCAATAACATGTACATTATTTTATCAAGTCCACAAAATATTATAGACATTGTTATCATTGATATATCAAAATGAGCATCTCCTTATAGAAGTAAATAGTGAATTGTTAGGAAATGAAAATAAGTAACAACCTAACTCCAAACTGAGACTTTAAATACCATATTTTCCATGAATTTTATGAAGAATATAAACTTTCCTCTATTAGTTATTGGTCTATAATTTTTTTTATTTTAAATAAATTCAGTGGCTGCTTCTCTTTAAAGAAAAAAATGAAAGCCTAAAAGATATTGTGCAGCAGATGTCCCAATATCACTGATTTAAAGAAGTTAGTGAAAAAGTGACATTAGCTTTGATTAATACCTGAGAAAACTGACAAAGAGGAAAATTAAATGGTGCAAAATTGAAGAAATTCATTCCATATCTTTAACTAACATGAGTAAATCAATTACTAAGAATTTATTCGGCACCTAAGAAACAATTCCTGCCATCAAGGAACTTATATTTTATTGTAAAAGACAGCATGTAAATAGATAAATAAATGTTAAACATATTCAAAATAAATGCAAGTTTTTTCCTTTTTTAAAAGTTGTGATCAGGAAAGGTTTTTGATGTTGTTTTTTTTTCTTTTTTTAATGTAAAACGTATCACTTGTGGGGCATCTAGGTGGTGCAGTGGATAGAGCACTAGCCCTAAATTCAGGAGGACCTGAGTTCAAATCCAGCCTCAGACACATAACACTTACTAGCTGTGTGACCCTGGGCAAGTCACTTAACCCCATCGCCTAACCAAAAACAACAACAACAACAACAAAAACCCCACAACTCATCACTTGGGTAGAGCATTGAATGAAACAAGCTATTCTAAGAAGAAAAAATGAGGTAGAAACATGGTGGTTTTTTTTGTTTTGTTTTTGTTTTTTGCAGGCATAGTAGACAACTAGTGCAAAAGGCCAAAATATGGGGCATTGAACAAAAATTTGGAGGCCAATTAGGTTAAATGGTAGGTTATGGGAAAGCAAGGAATGTACTATATAAGGTTGGAATGGTAAGTTTGGGGACAAGATATGAAGAGTTTTGATAACGAAACAAAGGAGGTTCTGTCTTATCCCAGAAGAATCAGATGCCTATTAGCCTTTGTGGTTTAAGAAAGTGACATGGTCAGGCCTGTACTTTAAAAAATAACTTTAACATCCATGAAGAGGAAGAATTGAAAGGGAGGGGGTTGTGTCAGGAACATCAAAGGAATTACAACAGTCCAGGTAAGAGATCATGAGGGCTTGAGCCTGTGTGGTTTACTCACTCTTACAAGATGACAACAACGATTACAATGAAGCTGATGATAACTGCAATTTATTTTTGCATATTATGTTCCAAGTTGTGTGTTAAGCACTTTGTAAATATTATCTCATGTGATCCTCAAGCATGGGAAATAGGTGCTATTATTAGCCACATTTTACAGTTGAGGAAAGTAAGGCAAACAGACTTGTCCAGGGTCATATACCTAATAAATGTCTGAAGCTAGATTTAAATTCAGGTTTTTCTGACTTCAGGTTCAGTGCTCCATCCATGTCCACCTGGATGACTCTAGTAGAGAGAAAGGGACAAATAAAAGAAATACTGTGGAAGTATAAAATATAATATTTGGTAACTCATAACACATGTGGTAAGGAAAGTTAGGTTCAGTCATAATGCCAAGATTACCACCCTGGGTTACTGGAAAGATAGGGGTAGTTTTGAAAAAAATGTGGAGGTTCAGAAAGGTTATGGGATTAGAAAGAAAAGCAATGTGCTTAGTTTGGGCCATGCCAAATTTGGAATGTCTATGAGACATCTAGTTGAAAATCTCCAAAAGTCAGTTAGATATATGCATCAGGAGCTCAGGAGAGAAACTAGGGGTGAATGTGTACTTTTAACAACTACCCACGTAGACACAATAACAAAACCCTTCAGAATCTATATTTTTGAAGTCAGAACATGCTAAATGTGCAACAGTCATATGTGTATATTTGTATGTACATTCATATATACCCATATATGTATGTGCATATGTGTACATATATATGCACAACACACTTTTAAGTTTAATATGCATTATTAATATTTTATCCATCACTTTGTTAAGTTTAGACAATGCACAGAACAATAAACCAAATATATTTGCTTACACTGAAAATTTTACAATTTTTTTGCAATCTTTTATGAACCGATTTCAGCACATCCCTGAATTGAAGAGGAGAGATACAGGAAGTTGAAAACTAGGGCATGGAGGCAGCTAGGTGGCACAGTGGATAGAGCACCGGCCCTGAAGTCAGGAGGCCTTGAGCTCAAATCTGATCTCAGACCAAACACTTGTCACTAACTAGCTGTGTGACTCTGGGCAAGTCACTTAACCCCAATTGCCTAAAAAAATAAAATAAAATAAAAGTAGGGCATGAAAAAAATATCCCAGTAAGTATAGGAGATTCAGGCCATGTTTATGTAACACATGGAGAAATGGAGTTTTGTTAGTTGCCTGCCTACTGTCATTTCTCTTAAGTTAAGAGCCAAAATGTGTGGACATGCTTTAAAGAAAATTTATACCATATACCAAAATAAAGTCAAAATGTGTACACGATTTATAATACAAAGGCTGATATAATAAGCAAACTGAAAAAGCAAGGAATAGTTTACCTGTCAGATTTATGGAGAACAGAAGAATTTATGACAAAATAAGAGATAGAGAACATTATGAAATGCAAAATGGATAACTTTGATTACATTAAATTGAAAGGTTTTTGCACAAACAAAGCCAATGCAAGATTAGGAGGGAAGCAGAAAACTGGGAAAGAATTTTTACAACCAGTGTCTCTGATAAGGGCCTCATTTCTAAAATAAAGAATTGAGTCAAATTTACAAGAATACAAGTCATCCCCCAATTGATAAATGGTCAAAGGATATGAACAGGCAGTTTTCAGACAAAGAAATCAAAGCTGTCTATAGTCATATGAAAAAAAATATGTTCTAAATCACTATTGATTAGAGTAATGTAAATCAAAACAGTTCTGAGGTACCATATCACATCTATCTGATTGGTTAACATGACAAAACAGGAAAATGATAAATGTTAGCATGTGGGAAAATTGGATTTGTGAACTGATCCAAACATTTTGGAAAGCAATTTGGAACTATGCCCAAAGGACTATAAAAATGTGTATACCCTCTGACCCAGCAATAGCACTTCTAGGGCTGTATCCCAAAGAGATCATAAAAAATGGAGAAAGAATCCATACGTACAAAAATATTTATAGCAACTCTTTCTGTGGAAATTAAGATGATGCCCATCAATTGAGGAATGGCTGAACAAGTTGTGGCATACAAATATAGTGGAATACTCTTGTGCTATAAGAAATGATAAGCAAGTAGACTTCAGAAAAACCTAGAAAGACTTGTATGGACTGATGCTGAGTGAAGTAACCAGAAGCAGGAGAACAATGCAATGACTAATGTCCAGTGTGATGACTAACTATGATAGACTTAGCTCTTCTCAGCAATGCAAGGATCTAAGACATCTCCAAAGGTATCGTGATGGAAAATGCTATCCATATCCAAAGAAAGAACTATGGAGTTTGAATGCAGATCAAGGAATACTATTTGCTCTTTTTTTCCCTTCTGTTTTGTTTTGTTTCTTCTTTCTTGTGGTTCCTCCTGTTAGTTCTAATTCTTCTTTACAACATGACTAATGTGAAAGTATGTTTTTCTTTTTGTTGTGAAAAACTAAGTATATTTCCCTTCATCCTATCCTTCTCCCCATTTATTCTATTCTCTCATTTGATCCTGTCCCTCCTCAGAAGTGTTTGCTTCTGATTACCCCCTCCCCTAATCTGCCTTCCCTTCTATCATCCCCCTGCTCTCTCGCCCCCTTTCCTGTAGGGTAAGATAGATTTCCATACCCAATTGAGTGTGATATTATTCCATCCTTAAGCCAATCCAATGAGAATAAGATTCACTCATTCCCTCTCACCTTCCCCTGATTCCCCTCCACTGCAAAAGCCTTTTCTTGTCTGTTTTATGTGAGATAATTTACCCCATTCTACCTCTCCCTTTCTCCTTCTGCCAGTATAATTCTCTCACCTGTTAAGTTTATTCTCCAGATATCACCCCTTCATCCTCAACTCACCCTGTGCCCTCTCTCTATCTATTTATCTATCTATCTATATACATACATATAATTTTTCCCTCCAACTACCCTAATACTGACAAAGATCTCATGAGTTACAAATATCATCTTTCCATGCAGGGATGTAAACAGTTCAACCTTAATAAGTCTCTTATGATTTCTCTTTCCTGTTTGCCTCTTCATGTTTCACTTGAGTCTTGTATTCGAAAGTCAAATTTTCTATTTAGCTTTGGTCTTTTCATCAAGAGTGCTTGAAAGTCCCCTATTTCACTGAACGACCATTTTTTCCCCTGAAGGATTACACTCAGTTTTGCTGAGTAGATGGTTCTTGGCTTTAGTGAAGGTTAAGAAGAATGATCTGCCCTGGCTATCTCTACTGGTGAAATGAATCAAATAAATAACAAATATCAATCTGTTTGGCTATGTAGATCCATAATACCGACTAACTTCTGGGCTGGCATCTATAAGTGAATAGTTTAGAAAAGATCATATTGATAAAAAAGAATAGGAATTCAAGTTATACCAAATGAATTGGATCTCTTCTTGACATTGAAGCCAGTTCACAACCAGTTTTATGGTGTATGTTTATACTGAGTTGTACTTAGAAAACTTGTGAAACACAAAGGCATCAAAAAACAAAATGACATTGTTTTTGGTAGGGTAAAGAGGCTATACAAAGCAAATGATACTTAAAGGTAACAAAGTTATGTGTGTGTATATGTATCCAAAACATAAATGGACAGTTTATGATAACTAAGAGTCTTGCACGTTTGTTGAGCATGAGCAAGGGTTACTCCTATTAAAATAGCAATGAGTGATTATTTTCCAATCAAGTCTTAGTGAAAAGAGAGGTGTTGCAAGAAGGTGGAAGCCTAACCAGTTTCCTGGCTACCAGATCTATATGGATACAGTGTTCAATGTGAGAAATATTAAGAAAGGTTAAAAAAAAGCAATAAGTAGTCAGGGTTATCATTAAAAATCTGATAGATATCCCTATGTCTGAAAGGGTTGCATATAATTCTTTGGCACTAGTTGATCTCTGGGTATCTCCCCCTTACCTCTGATTGCATTAAATTACATCTACCATAGAACTTTTGGTTTAAAGCAATTATTCAACTGCTTTGGTAAGCATTTAAGCATTAGAAGGTGGCTCATGCTGATGGAACTTTTGCCTTGTTCCATCTTTCTACTGAGAATTGCATTGAGAAAAGAAATGATTGTCATTATATTGAACTTTCTGATAATTCACAGCCTAAACTACTTTTTACTTACATGTTTTATAGGTGTATGAATGTAGGTAAAAGCTCCAAACTTTGGTCCATCTTATTTTCAGATGGGAAAATGGGAAAATCATGAAATACAAATGTTTGCATTTCTTTACCAAAACTAATTATTTAAGTAAGGTCTGAACCTTGAGCATAAAGTTTAGAGGTAGGAAATCCAAATAGTCCAAGCCCATTATTCTTCAGATATGGAAACTGGAGCTCAGAGAAATTATATAACTTGCAAAAAGTTATACAAGAAGATAGTCCCAGGGTCAAGATTTAAAACACTTCTGCTATTCGGAATCTCTTGGGCTTCCTACTCTTCCTTCTCCTATGTACTTCCTGTAGCTGCAAATCAGCATATGGAGACTTAACTCAAACTGATTTTCTTTTTGTGAACTACACCTTATGAAAAATGTACACGTCCTTCTGTATAGGTTATAGTTATTTTCCCTCAGAACTAACAAACAAAAATAGCTTTGGAAATTATGTAGTAATCAATGTTCTTTTATGAATTCATTTCTTAATATTTTCTGATAAAGACTTTAGATTTCATTTCTTTAGATTGGACTAATATGAATTCCCCTTTTTGGATGGAGCTTCCATTTGAGATAGTGTGACATAATGGATAGAAAGCTAGCCTCAGAGTTAGAAAGACTTTTTTCTATCAACATGGAGGCAGCTGTGGTAGCACAGTGGATGGAGTGCATACCCTGAAGTCAAGAAGGCCTTCATTCAAATCCAGTTTCAGACACTTACTATGTGACCCTAGGCAAGTCACTCAAGATCCATTTGCCTCACTTTGCTCAACTGTAAAATGGGGATAATTTAGCACCTATCTCACAGGATTGTTATGAGAATTAAATGAGATAATATTTGTAAAATACTGAATACAGTATCTGACAAATAGTAGATGCTCTATAAATTACTGTTATTATTATTACTATTATTACTATTGCTATTATGATGATGATGATGATGATGATGCCCCAGGCAAATCAGTTAACTTTTAAATGCCCCAGGTAACTTTCTGAGCCTATATGTTACAAAACTGGTTTGACCTGCATTGGAAGAGGGAAATTCTCACTGGAATCTTTGTTTGTATGATGCACACATATAAAAATGTTTGTATTATTTGTTGCATATATTATACATAATACATTTGTATTTATATAAATGGGTATATAAACATGTTCATATATACAAATATTTATATTCTTCAAGCCTTGTACATAATCAATTATTATAGAATTTGAGTTGAACTAATGTATTTCATCCAGCACATATTTTAGAATTTTTTAAAAATGCCTTCATTCATCATGTTCTGGACTGTATTTGGTCACAGTGAGGAAGACCATATGGCCTTCAGACAACAGGGAATATGCTTCCAGCGAGCAGGAAGGATTTAAAGGCTCCTTTTTGGCCTACCTCAAAATATAAACATATAAACCATCTTATTTCCTGTGGTCATTACTAGCCCTTGGACATCTGGCCTCAGGATCTGCCAAAAAATACCTGTAGTTTCTTTTATTATTATTCTGAACTTAACAACCACCAAGTTAAAAGAGAATTTCCATATGCATAGTAGAATAGAAAGAGAGGATTATAATAAAACTATAGGTCTCTATTATGTACACCTTGATTTTCTTTTTAAATATGTAATAAATTCAATACATTGTTTCAATGCTATCCTCTATATCTATGATTCTTTATGACCTTCCTTCTCTTTTCTTCTATGAATTAAAAACAAAACAAAATATATATCTATGTCCTTCATTTCTTCCTTTTCTTTTCTTTTTTTTTTAAATTTTGCTAACCTATTCCTATCTCCCCTCCCCCTACTATCCCTCTTCCATAGGGCAGAAAAAGGAAAAAAAATCTCTAGGAAAATTTCTCTAGGAAAAACAGTTGTCTACATTTCTATACTGAAATTTCTTTTATATCCCTTTTTCAGTTCATCATTCTTTTTAAGGAAATGGATAGCATATTTCATCAGTGGTCCTCTGCCATCATAGTTGATCATTGCATTTAATTGGAGTTCTCAAGTCCTTTGGAGTTGTTTTTAATTGCATAGTTGCTTTTGCTGTTTTTTAATTATATAATTGTTCTGAGTTTTGTTCACGTTGCTCTTTATCAGTTCATACAAATCTTGCTTGGTATCTCTGAGGCTTTCTTCATTTTTTTATCTCTTACTGCCATATTCCACCATATTCATATATCCTAAGTTGTCTAGTCTTCCCTAACTGATGTCATGTTCCTTTTAAAAACACTCCCATCTTTATTGATGAGTAAATACCTAATAAAGTTAACAACTTAGATTCTAATGGACTGATTGAGAACGTGGACAGTAAAAACAGAAATGATACAGTTGCCATGAACAATCATCTGTAGAAGAAAATAAAGGAGATGATATGATTTTATGTGTGTGTGTGTGTTTAGCCTTTGTCTTTATCTGTAGATACTGGAACCTCCAAGTTTTTGGTAAAATGTTGATTGTTTTTATCTAATTATATTCTCCAGAGTCTATCATTCTATTTAAACAATGAAAACTGCTGAATCAAATCAAATTGGAAGAGTTTAACTAATGCCTTTTTCCTATCTTAATGCCTGGGTAGTATCAAGAATGTACACGAAGCCAATAGATGATATAGAATTTGGTCAGTCTCTTTAAAACCTATTAACCAAGATAATTATTCATTCCTTGGTTAGACACTTGCATGAGTTATCCAGAAGGTAACTTAGGAGGATTTACAGGGCAAAGGATCCACTGTTCATACAAAAGAGGACTGAAATCTTCTGGAGACTTTCCCCAGGAGTTCAAGGATGCCTCCATTGTCAAAATCTATAAAGAAAAGGGAAATAGGTTGTCCTGTGACAATCAAAGGAGGCTTTCTCTCTTATTTTTTACTGGCAAGAGTCTTTCCAGAGTCCTTCTTAATGAACTGATTCTTCATTTGGAAGATGGCCATTTACCTGAGAGCCAATGTGACTTAAAATAGGTGCAAGGAATGGTCTATATGGTGTTTGCTGCCCAACAATTCCAGAAGAAATGCCAGAAGCAGAACACAGGTACTAGATACTGAAGTACTTTATTGAGTTGAACTGCCAAGCACTCAAATTCTACTGCAGATAGCATAAGTCTGATGGGTTGTCCATGTTGTTCAAATGTCAAATGTATATTTGCCTAAAAGACTATTTTATGGAGAACTCACACAAGGCAAGCATTTATAATGAGTTCAGAAGAAGCAATGCAAGGACACTATGTCTTTCTGAAGAACTTTGAAATCAATTGTGAGACATGGGAGACACTGGCACAAGTCTGCCCAGTATGGCATATCTGCATCAAAGAAGGAGCTGTGCTCTATGAGCAAAGCAGAATTTCAGTAGCTCAAAAGAAGCATGAGATACACAAATTTAGAGACATCTCCACTCCTCACATTCATATGGAATATCTGTGTCCGACTTTTAATAGAACTTTTTAAGCTCATATTAGTTTGATCATCCAAAGTCATGCACATTGTACCTTAACCCTGACATAGCAATATTATTTTGGTTCTCTTTGAGCATGAAGGACAACAGCTAACAAGGCCTTTGGACTCTTTTTCAAGTGATAGCCTTCAGTATAATTCTATGTTATTTTCTACTTGAGTGTGGATTATTTGCTTCCTTTTTGACATTATTCTAGGTGATGTTCTGAAAGACCATCAAGAAACTCTAGTCCTTTAGACCACTTGTAAGCCATAGCCATTTATTAGACCCATACTCAGTAACCTACAAAGACTTCTGATTATTTTTTGATTCATCAATCTAGTCTCTACTCTGTTCTATAAAGCGATTGGGTACCTATGAATTCTTTTCTGTCCCTATGTATTTTTATAGCAATTGAGATCAGCAATGGTAATTCTTCATATGCTCCTCAAACTTATGTTAGTTATTATATTCTCTGGAATTTCCAACCTTACTGAACTTCATTTGTTAGTTTTGATAGGGAATGCAACTTGTTTAATATAATTTAATTGATAAGTCACAAGGAAGTCAAGATATGTTTATTTTAGTGTTATCACAAGTCATTAAAAATAAAAGCCTAATGGATTATATTGTTAGTTCAGTTGTTGATAGTGTTTTTCTTTTAGGATGGGGGGGAGAAGGATGGGGAGGCCTGGACCTATGAAAACATTAACATAGTAAGCTCCCACTGAAGAAAGTACCTCTTCCTAAAGCAGATCTGCATCAATTTTGCAAATCACTACTTTTAGCGTGTTATCTTGAGCAGTTGAGAGATTAAGTGACTCTGCAGGGTCACAAAGCCAGGATGCAGCAAAGGCAGGTTTTAAACACAAGTCTTCCTGAATTCAAAACCAACTATCTGTCAACTATACTAACGCACCTGTGATTATATTTAATTCTTTTACATTTTTGTGTAACAATTTAAGAAAATGCAAGAGAAGGCATTTTAAAAATTTAAAAAAAAAATACAGAACTTCTGATGTATTGTAGTCACGAAGTTTTTACTTTTGCTGGGAGAAAGTAAGGACTGTAAGATATTTACTTAGTTTAGATTCACATTTACTTTGCCACAAACTGGAGAACACAAGTCTAAGGTAAATTGCCCCTTTGAAATCTTCTCAACCACAAAGTGTTTTATGTCAAAAGTGCCCCACAGGAGGTGGACAGTGGACTGTGTGCTTGCTCTTTTTCTCCTCTATTCCTCCCGTTTCTGCTCAAATGTAGTCTGTCTAGGTAAATATCTCCTCCCTTTCATACTTAATACTCAGAAGCAAAAGAGACACAGCAGAACTGTCTTGTTAATTCAAAAACTATGTTGCCTGTGATAGGAAGTCAGCTTGTTTAAGTGGGCAACAGTGTAGAATTGTTGTTCTTTAGGAGAAAAAAATTATTTATGTATTGTTGTCAGTTTTACCCTTAAACAGAAACACTTTAGTTGTCTTCACCCATCCTTGATTATTTAAATTATTTTTTAATGTGGCAAAGGCCTTGGAATTAATCAGTCCCATCTGCATGCACAAAAGACATGACACAAGGAACAAAAAACGTCTGAGGACAAAACTATGCTTCCTTTCACAGGCAATAGGGGAAATTAATGTCATCACTAGGTTGAAGACATAAAGAGATTCAAAATTAAAAATCCTTTGAAAGCTTCCAACAAGATTCCTATAATCAGCTGAAAGATAAGTAATGATCAAAGGCCTTTAAAATAGTATTGTTCACTCCATTAGAACTGTTTAAATGTACCCTACTATTCACCAGAAATTATACAAGATTACTGCAGAAAACTGCTATTGTTTCAGTAAGGCGCCCAGATGTTTTAAGGATGGCTTTCCCTACTAACGTAAGGTTAAAAGCCAGAATTTAAAAAAAAAAAAAAAACAGCTGCAGTTATAAACCTTAATTACTAGGAACATCCCACCTCATAGGTGCTCAATTGCCCTGACAAATTGCTTTATACTGAAGTTTGCATAGGGGTTGAATTTGAAGGGGGAGAAGGCTGGAAGCTGGGTACTGGGGCAGGATAGAGAAGTGCATAAAAAGCATCCACATTCAGTCACATTTCTGCATGGCCTCAGATTTAGAATGATTCCTCACTAGACAGCACACTATTGGATAGATGTGGATATTATGACTTTTTTTTTTCCTCCTGAAGATTTCTTTTGCATTTAATAAATGTCATCTCAACTACACTCTGATCAGTGCCTTGAGATAAGCACAGTCCTTCACACTTCATTCAACTCCTGTTGGACGACACTGCCCCAGGGATGTTACCCACAGCAGTGTCAGGTTAGGATCTAAGAACATTCCTAAGCAGGAGTCCAGAATAATGAATGTTTGACAGCTTTACTAAATCTTTTATATTTATTATCTGATGCACTGTGTGCTTTTAATAACAATATTGTTATTGCTTTGTTTGATAGCAACTTGAAGTGGCTGCCTTCTGTCTGCTACTTTAAACATTTAGAGGCAACTGATTTGACATTGTTTATTATCATTAGTTGAAGGCAGAGAAAGTTAGCATTGCTTTTGAGATTGCCTGCTACGAACAGTTTTGAAGGAATTATAATTTTTATTTCATATACTGGGCAATATCTGATTACATGTCACAAGAAAATATTAGGCTCCACAACAGAATACAGAGAAAATAGACAGATGCTCTAATTCTAACTGTGGTTGAGAATAGACTTCTTGAAGCTGTGTAAAGAGTCAATGTTAAGTTGAAATGAATTCACTCATTCATGCCTGTATTCAATAATCATTAACTAAGAGCATACTCATATGTCAGGCACTTTGTAAGACACTGAAGATAAAAAGGAAAAAAAAAAAGGAAGGAAGGAAGGAAGGAAGGAAGGAGGGAGAAAGGAAGGAAGCAACCTCTACCCTAAAGGAGCTTATATTCTACTAGGTTTTAAATAAATGCTTATTCTTTAGCAAATAGAATACAGAGATTGATTTTGTGATGAATAAAAGATAGGATCAAGAAACATATTTTTCTATGTTCTATAGTACTATGCATATAAATTACTATTCTATATATATATATGATAAAAGTCAATTAATTCTAAGCATGAATATCTAGTCTTATTTTAGTAAAAAAATTTTGGAATGGGATAACTAGGAGCAAATAAAAGAAGAGTATATAATATATGTAATACTTCATTTTAATAAAATTATAATCACTATTTTATACTCCTGTTTAAGAAGGATAAGGACATCTTGAAAAGCAAATATCTAGCCAAAAAAAAGAGCAATATGAGTTTTTCCCCCTACAAATTCTAATGAAAATCATAGTCATAAGGAGTGTCAAGGAGAGGAGACACAATGCCTTTCCTTAGAGGCCAACTTAGGTTCTTCTCCAGAGGTTCCTTCAACACATCATGCTATCAGTGGTCACTGTAATCTCCCAACAAACCCTTCAAATATAATTTTTGATAACCTATCCAAGTAACTCTGGGAAAGTCCTAATATCTCAGGTCCCCAGGCAACTATTTAAGATTGTGATGGCAATACTATTGCTGATCTGCACTTCTACAGTGGTAGAGAGATTTTCCCTTGAGCCAGGGGATAGTGGTAGGGGTTCCTCACTAGTGATATCAAAGAAATTTGCATGTGTCTATCTACCTGTTTATAGTTATAATTGAAATTTTTTGGTACTAGTTTTCAATTCAACCTCCATGGTGCCAACCTACTTTGTGGGGGTTGGAGGAGGAGGGAAATTCCTCACCAGGGCTTCCCTATAACAACAAAATTATACTTCCAGTCCAGAAAGCAAGACAGAAAAAAAAGTATGAGATAAACTAAAAAAAAAAGTGTTGCAATCTAGATAGATAAGAACACACTTGTATGTATATTACACACACATACACACAATTTTTTTTTTGCTTCACAGATAATTTTCCTTCATTGCTGTTTTTTCTTGCCCTACACAGAACATGTGCTTACATTGACATAGAAAACTACTGATTAGGAAAATTCCCACTACCACTAATGCTGAGTGCCAGTTGGCACCAATAAAATTGAATTAAAATTCAACTCTATAATTTTTAACTACACATATAAAGAAGTATGGAATTTCTATGGTGAAAGTTTCCTCTTAGTCTGACATATGATTAGATTTTGGCCACAGGTATGTGGTAAAGTAGAACATGGTTTAATAATTCTTTGATTAACAGGAGCTTTAAAAGAAAGCAGTGTATGTACATATATATGTATGTATATGCTTTGATTTTTCAACGGTTATCTCAAGAGAAACACAAGTGGTTTCTGAATTTTTGCATCACTAAGCATGCTAACATTATTCAACATCTAATTTATTGATTCAGGTGAATGGTCAGCATCTAATCTAAGAGCTCCCACATATTGTCCTGAAAATTATCCCAAGAAAACATAGCTAAAAGTAAAACCAATCTCAGAAAAAAAAAATTTAAATAAAGTGGGTAGCAAATCCTAAATGCTAATCAATGCTAACTTTCACTTTTTTTAACTTCTCCAGCTACATCGCAAAATCTAAAAAAAAAAAAAAACCTTGTCATTTTTGTGTTACATGAATAATTCATTTCCCTGCAAAGAGTTCAGTTACCTGCTATCATTTCTCCACAAAACAAACTATTAGAAATGTATGGAAAAATCAAAATTCTAAAATCTGTTTTTTGCACTTAGTTAGATAAGTATATCTAGCTATCCATCAGTTAATCTATCTCTATGTTAAAAGAAAAAAAAAACATGTTAAAAAGCCACTTGCCCAATGAAAATACATACTAGAGTATTTTTTCTCATTACATTTTCACTTACTCATGTCAAACTTTTCTTCTTGCCATGATGGCAGGGGCAGCTTAACAAGGAAAATAGTCTAATGGGCCAGACCTAGCTTTGGTAGTTCTTGCTCGAAAATTAGTTTTCAACATGAATTTATTTTAATAAGCACCATGTCAACCTGCCCTTACTCACCTTCATGGGAAAGTGGTATCTGCACATATCAAATTGAACATATAGTTGCACAATGTACGTGCCCAATCTTGAAAACAGAGAGCTCTCTCTCTTTCTCTCTCTCTCTCTCTCTCTCTCTCTCTCTCTCTCTCTCTCTCTCTCTCTCTCTCTCTCCCCTCTTGAGAAAGAGGAGGGATAATCAAATCACCATGGAAACATTTATTTTATATCTCTTCATCCTAAAGATTAAATATTCACCCCCAATCCCCTTAGTAAAAAAAAAAAAAAGAGAGAGAAATGACAGCTTTATCATTGATGAGGTCACAATCTGATTCCTTGGGTATCATTCTTACCACACCCAGATCCACCAAACTATGTCCCCTACATTACTCCTGTATCCATTTTTTTTACTCAATTTTCTAAGGAACAAGAAACATCTGTCTTTTTCAGTCTCCTCACAGCATCCAACCACATGGACAGATGTTTCCCAAACCACGTTGTCTGCGAACATTTAAAGGAATACAGTATTTGCATAAACACTGGGAATTCCAGGCTTAGTGCTTTCCATACTGTTTTAATTTTTAAAATCAACATTTTTTTGTTCTGTACCCATCATTTTGTTTTACTCCTCATAAAGCAGACATTGTGTGCACACATCTGTTAAATCTGGGCTGCATTTATTACAGTTCTGTTCTTCCAGAAACAGGAAGGATTAATTACCACAGACTGGCTCTAGAAGCACCCCCATGTTTCTTAACACACAAAATTAATTCAGAGTTGACAAAACTCTTTCAGACACAACCTGCTTCCTGCTGATGGCGCTTTATTAGCATATTCTTCCCAGAAAAAAATGCCTCATAGACCCTTTTTACCTCTCCTCTGAGTTCAATTTGTAAAGCACTGAGTGACAGGCAGCAAAATGGCTTGAATATATCTAAGGCAACTTGCCAAAATCCTCCCGATAGAAGCACTTTGGAGCCTTTGTTCTGAGTACATTAAAGTCACAGAAGGTCCATGTACTGTAGACAGTACAGGGCAGGCAGGATGTTCACAGTAAGACAAAACAGCAGGTGATAAATGACATTAAATAACAGTGAGAATTTACCACAGACTAAATTAACTACTGGAGTGAAATGTTCTCAGCTCTAAGGCTATATTAACAGTGAATTTATAATTAGGCGATTATCATTCTTTTTAGTGTTTGAGGAAGTCTATATGTAAGAATGATGAAGACAGCTCTATTTGACTCCAGAGACACATGGCTGGAAGTGGTTCTAAAACATTAGAGAATAATTCTTCTTTCAGGCCTTATAAAGTCATTTATAAAAATAAGTGCTTGGAAGTGAATTAGATTGTCAGATATCTTACACACTGAGATTATTAATAATTAGAGCTGCAGAGAGCTGAATTCCAGAGGATCTGCCCCTCACAAATAAACTCTGGTAGGTGTTCTTGAAAATAATCAGAATTAGAAGAGTGTTCAGAAAACTTTAGAAAGTAGTATTTCCTACATTCCATTACATTGAGTATCCCTAAATACTCACCAACTTGGAATGATTCCCCTTTATTAGCCTTATCAGTAACAGCATAATACATTTTTGCTTGTTTTTGGTCTTTGGGGTAAATTAAACACTTCACTCTAAGTTGGTAAGGATCTATGAAATGTAATATAATCATTGAAAAATATGTCAGGTTAATAGGATGAAGTGCCGGGTTTTCCTTTGACTGGTCTCTTAGAACTTAGCACCTTGCAGCATCTATTTCACCTGAGGGGGGAAAAGAGAAATCTAACAAATCATGTTTAAAGATAGTAATTCTGATTCCTATTGCATTAATGTTTATCTCAGATGAATGCTTACACTTGAAGAAACTATTTTAGTAGTTTTCACTGTGTCCATAAACAGAGACATGATTAGGAATTTCTGTACATAGGTCAAATTAAAATTAGAGAAGGAAAGTGCAGAGGCCAGTCGGCCCTTTTTTTTAGGTTGCAATCGCTTTTGGAAAAGTGATCGTCTACTCCCTAGAAAGTGGCCCAGCCCCCAAAGTCTGAATCATGTTTCCTGACCCCAGACTTCCCAACCCCTAGAAAGACATAGAGAATAGGAGAAAGGGCCAGCATGGAGTGATGAAGAATGTAAGCCTCAGTAGGGATTCATGCTGTCCAGGTGTAGTACTAGGTGCTGAGAAACCCGCAGACAGCTTTGAGGCACAAAGCTGCTGGGTTGGGATGATTGTAGATAAAAATGTCCCCCAAAGTTTTTGAAACCCTGAAGTAAAGCCATGATCTCCCCGTCCTAGTTAAATCTCTATCCATCAAACTTTCTTCATAAAAAGGAGAGCCTTTTCACGTGGTGGTAGGAAGTGTAAATGGGAGCTCTACAGAACTTGCAAGCTATAAGATCTTGGATACTCACCAGATAGATTTTCCTTTTAAAGCATGAGCATAGTGTTTTTGGCAAACTAATCCTGCATGTCTAGACACATTATAGTACTTGGTTACAATTGCATTTCCACAGTAAACCTGTATCCGTTCATTCATAACTTTCTCAAAAATTCTCCTTTTTGGATTCAAACTCGGCTTGGTCATAGACCAAAGGTGAATATTTGGAAAGTTTCTGCTAAATCCATTTCAGCTGATACTGACTTAAATGGCTCAAAAATAATTTTCCATATGCCCCACAAGAATTATTACCAAAAAGTAACCCATAAGAGCAGGAATTTTACAAATAAAACTTTACATGTGAGTAGTCCTCTGAGAAAAAAGCTTAAAAGCTGGAATAAAATATGTGAACTTAACCAAATTTCCTTACTTATACAAACACACACACACACATACATACATACATACATACATACATATGTATGTGTATTTTTCTCCTCTAAAGCACAAACACATGTGCACACAATTTCATTTTTTACATTTCTTTGGTTGCTTTGCTATCTATGTTGCCCTGAGGTAGTTAAAAATACTAACTTTGCACTTTTTTTCTTGGTGAAGCTATTATTACAGCATCTGTTACACTCATAGTTAGGCTTATAATGATTTTGCTCTTCATTAGAAATCTATTTGTGATCCCAAACTGAACAATTAGAAATGTAGGGTCATTTGTATAATTGTTACATATTTTAAAAATTCCTACTTATAAACACTTCACAGATTTTTTTCCTAATGATGGATATCACTTTCAACACATATTCAATCTTCTAGAATTTCATGAAGATATTAGAATGGATGGTCATCCATTCAGAGTGTTAAGAGAAGGTCAGGTAAGTTGCAGTTACATACAAAATATTAGCTACGCTTGTTGAAAGTATTTCCTTTGCAAATTGGGCATGTCCCAGGAATATTATAAATATACAGATTGTTTTGGCCAATAAACTTTTGAAATTAATAAAGTTTGACTTGAGCTGTTCTCCAGTATTTGCTCTATAATTTTCCCCTTACTTTCATTGTTACTTCATTCTCTCTCTCAAGAATTCAGAGATTTCATGATCTCCTAATCTCTTCTAATCACAAGAAATAAATCAAATGACACTTAAATTATACTTGCAAAGTGGTCTTAGAGAGATCATTTAACCCCACTATTTTACAGCTAAGAAAACAGAACTACAAAGGGAAGGACTTGACCAAATTTACACAGCTAAAAAGCAGCAGAACCAGGATTCACACTAAGGTCTTCTAATTAAAAATACAATTTCATTTTGCTTCATTTTGTTTTGTTTCCTCATCACATCACACTAGATCTTAGTGATTTTTTCCCACTTTCTGAGAAAGCCCCCAGAGCAAGAGTAACAAATCCTAAGCAAATGAATTAAGACTAATGAGTGGGAAATTCAGATGGATACATTTAAGGTCAGGTCGGGAAAGAGAATTTCCTAGCAATTAGAGTTATCTCTAGATATAGAAAAGGCTGCTTCAAATAGAAGTGGATTCTTTCTCAGGGGGTCTTCAAGCAGTTGTGGGTGGCTACTTCAAGCAGAGTTTAGGTGTGGGATGTTGTAGAAAACAACAAAGCAAATAACAAAAGTCAATAAAATCCATTTTATAGGCTTGACAATAGTGTGAGGATCCTTTAAATGAGGGCAAAGAATGCCCACAACTCTTTTTGTAATAGTTGATTCAGTAGGGTTAAATTACATAGAAGTATCCATAAATTTTTTTTTTCTATCTGAATGGAAAGTGCAGAAAATGTGAACTTTCATGGTTAATGTCACAAACTAAAGATGGGAAGAAATGTCAGATACAGATATATATATATATATATATATATATATATATACACACATATATAAACATATATGTATATATCTGTGGTATTTGCCTAGAAAATGAGTAATAAAAATGGATAACTGTTCATGCGCAAAGCTTTTCCAAAGACAGGATTTAGTGATTACAAAATAAGGCAGAATTTCAAACATTTGAAAAAAATAATGTAGTTTATCAAATTATTTTTCTAGTATATCAAGGATTATTATAAAAAGGCTCTAACTCATGTTTAAAAGAAAATGAAACTTTACATAGAATTCATGCACATACATGGAATTATATAATAGTTATAATTTATATGATAATTAGAAGTATTTTGTAATGATAATTACATAATAATAGCAAACATTTATATAGCATATTAAGATTTTTCAAATGTTATTTTTTTTGATCCTTACAACAGTGAGATGCTTTCTATTATTAACTCCATTTCACAAATGAAGAAACTAAGGCTGAGAGAGGTTAAATAACTTGCCCAGGATTACACAGCTAGTGAGAATCTGAGACAGGATTTGATCAAGTCTTCCTAACTTCATGTACTCACCAAGCCACCTAGAAAATATGGCTATGTGGATATATTTGTTGAAAAAAAATTATTCCTACTACATTAAAAACAAAATGAGAACATTAGGGTTGTCATTTTAGGTTACAATCCATCAATTAGGACTATCAGAGACAATGACTGACTCTAGAATTAATTAAAGACTTTGGGAAAGTATCTCACTCTCAAATCTCACTCCAATTAATATCTGCCACACTAGCTTTCTTCATTAGGAGACACATGTGCATTCTATAAATAGTGATAAAGTACAATGTGTAAGTACCCCTCGTAGATACCACATATTGATTAAAATACACATTAAGGCATCAGAAGTGCAGAAGAGAGAGGGAAACAAACAGAAGATAGATACAACAAGACTAAGTATTTGATGCTAGCTACAGCAATAAGATAAGAAAAATAAATTGAAGGAATTAGGATAGGTAACAAAACTATCATCCTTTGCAGATGATATGATGGTATAGTTAGAGAATTCTAGAGAATCAGCTATAAAAAACTACTGGAAAGAATTACCAACTTTAATGAAGTTGCAGAACATAAAATAAAACCACATAAATCACCAGCATTTCTATATACTACTAGCAAAACCCAACAGCAAGAGAAAGAGAAATTTCATTTAAAATAATTGTAGGCTATATAAAACACTTGTGAGTGTACTTGCCAAGACAAACCCAGCAACTATATCAACACAGTAACAAAACACTTTTCACACAAATAAAGTCAAATCTAAACAACTGGAAAAATATCAATTGCTCATGGGTAAGCTGAGTTAATATAATAAAAATGAAATTTCTGCCTAAATTAATTTACTTATTCAGTGCCACACCAATAAAATTATCGAGAAAAATATTTTGTGGAGCTAAAAAAAAAATAATGAGATTCATCTGGAAGAAGAAAAAGTCAAGAATATCAAGGAAATTAATGGGAAAAATGCAAAGGAAGGTAGCCTAGCCATGCCAGATCTCAAACTATATTATAAAGTGGTAATCATCCAAATTATTTGGTATTTGCTAAGAAAAAGAGGGGTGAATCAATGGAGAAGATTAGGTATACAACACATAGTAGTAAACAGTCATAGTAATATAATATTTGATAAACTCAAAGACTCTAACTTCTGGGACCAGAATTCAATATTTGACAAAAGGTGCTAGAAAAAGTGAAAAATAGTATGGTAGAAATTAGATATAGGTTAACATCTTATACTGTATGGCAAAATAAGGTCAATATAGATTCATGATTTAATCATAAAGGGTGATAATCATAAGCTAATTAGGAAAGCAAGGAATAATTTACCTGTTAGATATATGGAGAAGGAAAAAAATATGATCAAGAGATAGAAAAAATTACAAAATATAAAATAGGTAATTTGGTTATATTAAATTAAAATGTTTTTCACAAACAAAACAATACAACCAAGATTAGAAGGAAAGCAGAAAACTAGGGGGAGGGTGAATTACAGCAAATGGTTCTTATAAAGGCCTCATTTATCAAATATTTAGAAAAATGAGACAAATTTATAAGAATACATGAGATTCACCAATTGATAAATGGTCAAGGGATATGAACAGGCAGTTTTCAGATGAAGAAATCAAAGCTATCTATTGTAATATGAAGAAATACTCTAAATCACTATTGATCAGAGAAATGCAAATTAAAACAACTCTGAGATATCACCCCACACCTATCAGATTGGCTAATATGACAGAAAAGGAAAATGATAAATGTTGGAGAAGATGTGGTAAAATTGGGACAATAATGCACTGCTGGTGGAGTTCTGAACTGATCCAATCACTGAATTTGAATTATGTCCAAAGGGCAATCAAAGGATGCAAACCCTTTGATCTAACAGTACCACTACAATATATGTATCCAAAAGAGATCAAAAATATTTTTAAAAGGGAAGAGGACCTATTTGTACAAAAATATTTATAGCAACTCTTTTTTGTGGTAGCAAAGAACTGGAAATTCTGATGAGAGGGAAAGTCATGAGAAAGAGTTAAGAATATGCAGTCTGGGCATGTGGGCAAAATGATATTCTGATTCATTTTAGTGGTTTTCCTAAGATTGGGATGTTGTAGTCACTTTAAAAAATGTTTTTATTTTAAAGAATGATGGATTGACTGAGTGACTGATTGATATATTTTCTATTTGATACACACTACTGATTCAATCTATATGCAATTTCTCCTCTATAGTGAAGCTAAAACACCCCAACCCCCACCCATAAAGTACTGGAATTAGTTATCAGGTTTAGACATGCACAGGGATGCAGGCAGCTTAAGCTAAACAGTAAGTGGTTGCAATGATTGAGCCTTTTAAATATTTGCATTTCCTAGCTTAGTGGCAATGAACTGTAACAGAATGAAACTTCCAATCTCTGAAAGTGAACTGACTGGTTAGGAAAGAATATGACTTCCCAAGGTAGCAGATTGCTGCTTTCTAAAAATCAGTAAACAAATCCAAATCAACACCTCTTCTCCTCCTGCCTTCAGAGTATATACTTCACCTAGAGATTTTTCTCTTACGTCCCTAAATTTGGGTTTTGTGGCATTCCATAATGGCATAAAACACATTTTAACATAGTACCAAATAAGTTCTGATAAGGATAAGGGAAAGCATCTTACTAGATATTCCCACAGGGCATATTTACTAGACTTCTCTAGTTCTTGCAGTGTAGGGTGTGTTCAGGGAACACTAGTACCTCTGGTGTGAGGGCTGCCAAGCCTTTTTCAGGGTTGCCTTCCACTTTTGGTGGCCACCTGATCCACCTAACTCTCACCTGTGGCTCCAAGAAAGTGTAGCATGTGCAGTGACCACTCCCAGGTAAATCATTTCAGCAGGCAGGCTAAAACAGGTTGAGGGTAACCGAGGGTTCTCAAATCTATGGGTGATCTGGGGGGATGTCTACCTCAAGCATGTGAAGACTTCCCCTAGTGGAATGGGTGAATGAGAACAATTTGTTCCAATGGCCATGAAGGCAGCCAAAGTAGGTGCTGTGGAGCATTTAGAGCTTAGTTAGACATCAAAGACTCCAAGATCATCTACTGTATTTTGAGCCATCACCAGTCATCTTGACTATGTCCTGCCACTGGACTGTGAGGACTCTAGAAGAGAGAGTGAGACCGACAACTTTGTCCAATTCTGCCTTACTTAAATCCAATTTATGTACAAATTAAAGATGTCACCCATACCATTTTTCCATTTTTGCCTATCTTAAAATCCTGTGCTGATAGGCAAGTGACAAAGTAGGAGGTGCACATAGGTAGCCCAGATCATAGGGTCATCTTCTCACTGGAAACAGCAGTAGGACTCAGTAGCTCCCTGGGTGTTTGGGCAGCCTTTTAAGGATCACACTGCTCTCCTGACATGAGGAAGGAGCTAGAAAAGGTGCACTAAAAATTATCTGCTGGCCTGATTATCGTAGCAGGTGGGAATCCCACTTTGAAGTTGAAACACAAAAAAAGTACAAAAACTTCTGCAAAGATAATTCCACTCACTATTGACATGTGAAATGTGTGCACACTTATGGACAGCACAAAATCCAAAAGACCTGAAAGATGAACAGCTCTTGTTGTGAGAGAATTTAGCAGGTATCACATCCAAATAACAGTCCTGAGTGAAACAAGGCTGGGAAATGAAATCCAGCTTCCTGAAGTCAGAGCTAGATAAACATTTTTCTGGTGTGACCACAGTGAAGGGGAACACCATAAAGCTGTCGTAGGTTTTACAATCAAAGTTAATCTAGTTAACAAGCTTGTATGCCTGCCAGAAGAAGTTATTGACAGACTCATGACAATGCAATTGTCACTTGTAGGAAAATGCCACACCACTATTATCAGTACCTATGCTCCCACCATGATGAACCCTGATGAGCTCAAAGAAAAATTTGAGGAAGAACTGGAGATCCCTATTGTCAATGTGCCAAAGAGGACAAGATTATAACTCTGGGAAACTTTAATGCTAAAGAAGGATCAGGGGTGTGGAGCCAAGATGGTGAGGGAAAGCAGTGACTTGCTAGAGCTCTCCCCCAAACCCCTCCAAATACCTACAAAAAATGTCTCTAAACAAATTCTAAAGCAGCAGAACCCACAAAAAAAACAGAGTAAAACAAATTTCCAGCCCAAGACAAACTGGATGGCTGATCAGAAAGGTATATCGCAACAGGCGGGGAGAGGAGTACAGTTCGGCATGGGCGCCCAGGCCGCAGTGACCCTGGAGCAGGCCTTAGAGGACTGAATCGCGGGCAACTGCGGGGGTTTTCAGGCTTCTCAACTCACAAAAGCCAAAGACAACTTAGAAGGTCAGTCGGAAAAGTCTATGAATGCAGTGAGAGAAAAAGCCAGATCTCAGCTGCCCCAAGGGCTGCAACTGCCTTCTGAGATTCCGGCCCACAGACTGAGTGGGAATCGAGTGGCTGATCAGAGGGGGATTGCAAGGACCTCTTTGCCAGGGCTGAGGCAGGAATCTCTTGCTTTGCCCATGCTTGGATCTGGGTCACAGTTCTTAGGGGTGGTCCTGGGGCGAGGAGAAGTGCTAGCATGGTGGAGCTTGTTGCCGCAGTGGAGAGAAAACACCTCGCCCCTTATCATACCACCTTGGAAGAACTGACATTTTTCAGGTCCCTAGAAGTATCTCTGAAAACAGCTGTACAAACCCCCGAAGCTTGGTACAGTACATTCTCCACATTGGAAACAGACTCTTACCTTAACAAAGAGTTTAAAACTCAAGTAATTGGTTGGGATCATGAGCAAGCAGCACAAAAAGAGTCAGACTATATTATCTTACTTTGGTGACAAAGAAGATCAAAACATACAACCAGAAGAAGAAAACAAAGTCAAAGCTCGTACATCCAAAACTTCCAAGAAAAATATGAATCAGTCCCAGGCCTTGGAAGAGCTCAAAAGGGATTTTGAGAAGCAAGTAGGAGAAGTAGAGGAAAAACTGGGAAGAGAAATGAGAGTGATGCAAGAAAATCATGAAAAGCAAGTCAACAGCTTGCTAAAGGAGACCCAAAAAAATACTGAAGAAAATAACACCTTAAAAAATAGCCCAAACCAAATGGCAAAAGACAATGAAGAAAAGAATGCCCTAAAGAGCAAAATTGTTCAAATGGAAAAGGAAGTCCAAAAGATTACTGAAGAAAATACTTCCTTAAAAATTAGAATAGAGCAATTGGAAACTATTGGCTTTATGAGAAATCAAGACACTGTAAAACAATCCAAAAGAATGAAAAATTAGAAGACAATGTGAAATATCTCATGGAAAAAAACAACTGACCTGGAAAATAGGTCCAGGAGAGAGAATTTAAAAAATTATTGGACTATCTGAAAACCATGATCAAAAAAAGAGCCTAGACATCATCTTTCAAGAAATGATAAAGGAAAACTGCCCTGATATTTTAGAAGCAGAGGGCAAAATAGAAATTGAAAGAATCCACTGATCTCCTCCTGAAAGAGATTTCCAAAGGAAAACTCCTAGGGATATTGTAGCCAAATTGCAGAGTTCCCAGGTCAAGGAGAAAATATTACAAGCAGCCAGAAAGAAACAATTCAAGTATTGTAGAAACACAATCAGGATAACACAAGATTTAGCTGCTTCTACATTAAGGGACCACAGGGCATGGAATATAATATTCTGGAGAGCAAAGGAGATAGAATTACAACCAAGAATCACCTACTCAGCAAAAATGAGTATAATCCTGCAGGGGAAGAAATGGTCATTCAGTGAAATAGGAGACCTTCAATCATTCTTGATGAAAAGACCAGAGCTGAATAGAAAATTTGACTTTCCAATACAAGACTCAAGTGGAACATGAAGAGGTAAACAGGAAAGAGAAGTCATAAGAGACTTATTAAGGTTGAACTGTTTACATTCCTGCATGGAAAGATGATATTTGTAACTCATGAGACCTTTGTCAGTATTAGGGTAGTTGGAGGGAAAAAATTATATGTGTGTGTATATATATATATATATATACATATATATGTATATATAGATGGATAGATAGATAGATAAATAGATAGATGGATAGATAGATAGATAGATAGATAGATAGATAGATAGATAGATAGATAGATAGATAGATAGACAGAGGGCACAGGGTGAGTTGAAGATGAAAGGGTCATATCTGGAGAATAAAATTAAGGGGTGAGAGAGGATTATACTGGAAGAAGGAGAAAGGGAGAAGTAGAACAGGGTAAATTATCTCACAAAAAAAAAACAGAAAAGAAAAGGCTCTTACAGTAGAGGAGAACCGGGGGAAGGTGAGAGGGAATGAGTGAATCTTATTCTCATAGGATTTGACTTAAGGAGGGTATAACACACACACTCAATTGGGTATGGAAATCTGTCTTAGCCTACAGAAAAATGGGGGGGGGAAGGGGACAAGCGAGTAGGGTGATGATAGAGAGGAGGGCAGATTGAGAAAGGGGTTAATCAGAAGCAAATACTTCTGAGGAGGGACAGGGTCAAAAGAAAGAATAGAAGAAATGGAGGGGCAGGATAGGGTTAAGGGAAATAGCATTAGTTTTTCACAGCATGTCTACTATGGAAGGGTTTTGCATAACTGCACATGTATAGCTTATAGTGAGTTGCTTGCCTTTTCAATGAGAGTGGGTGGGGAGGGAGGAAGGGAGAAAATTTGGAACCCAAAGTTTTAAAAACACATGTTAAAAAAATGTGTTCACATGCAACTGGGAAATAAGAAATAGAGGAAATAGGGTACAGAAATCTATCCTGCCCTACAGGAAAATAGAAGGGGAAGGCGGGGAGAGGTAGGAGGGAAAGCAGACTAGGAAAGGGTATTCAGAATGCATGCCATCTTGGGGTGGGGGGAGGGACAAGATGGGGTGAAAATTTGGAACTCAAAATCTTGTGGAAGTAAATGTTGAAAACTAAAAATTAAAAAAAAGAAGGATCAGACTAACAAATGTGGCAGAGTCCCTGGGAGGAGTAGAATTGGAAACAGCGACATCACTGGTCACTTACTACTGAAGACTTGCGCATCTCATGACCTTCTCATCACCAACACTGTCTCCTGTTTACCTAAACACAATAAAATGTGGTGTATGCACCCTCACAGCAAACAGTGGCATTTAATAGACTACATGATTTTAAGGAAAAGAAAAACACAGGATATGAGAATTACAAAGGCAACATCTGGTACAGAATACTAGACTGATCATAGACTTACCTTCTCCAAGCTAAATATTCACATTCAACAAAAGCAGTGGCCCCAAGGCAAAATGACTGCCAGAAAAATTAATGTCAACAGATTAGAACACCTCTCTGAGCCTAAACAGTTTGTTGCTAAGTTGGAGGGAGAGTTGAACCAACACACACACCTGATAACAGTGGAGCAGAAAAGGAGTGGGCAGCTTTCAGAGTTTTGGTGTACTGTGAGGGACTGTCTGATGTTGGCAGCTACCAGGTTCGGTGCTGTGGCAAGGGTAGGGTAAGATCTGGGTATTTTGGAAGTCGAGGCAGGGGCTGTGGTAGGCAGAGTCCTGGTGAACTGGGATGGGCTGGATACAGAGAAGCCCTGAGGCAATTGGGCAGTGCTTTGTGAGATAAGCTGGGTACAAGGAAGTAGTCAGAGCTTGAGCTCCTGAGGCAAGGGGCGGTGCCACGTGGGAGTGGGACGGCAGAGGACTGAGTTCCCTCTGCTTAGTCCCCTCCCTATATGCAACGTCATCTCCAGATGCCTCTTGTGACCTTCCTGACTTCCTGGGTCCCTTTGTGCAGCACTGACCCAGACCCCTCCTGAGTCTGACTTCCTAGGTCACGTACTCTTGTCTATGTGCCAATCCCAGACCCCTCCTTCCTATATCCGGTCCTAGCCTCCTACGCCACTCCCTCCCCCTTGGTGTGCTAAACTCAGACAGCCCCTTCCGACTTCCCTTCTGACCCTACAATCATTGGCTAGTAAGCGGGCTGGGGAGGAGGGGCTAGGTAGGTCCTTAGGAACAAGCGTGGTCAGATCACACGCGCTCTCCCCTGGCTCCTGCCCTGTTGCTCTGGCCTTGCTGCTTGGGCTTGCTATGATGGCTTGCTGTGTTGGCCTCTGAATAAAGCTCTGGTGTTGGCGCCTCCCGATGGCTCGTCTCTGTGTGGTGATCCAGCTGAGGACTGAAGACCCGGGTGTGGGTAAGACTCTGGTAGTGTGCTTCTTATAAGAGAAGTGGGTACCGGCGTACGGCTGGCAGAAGGTCGGCGTGCGGCCGGTATACTGTACATCACTGCATTTACTCTTCTGGGTCAGAACACTGGCAAACATCAAGACTGGTTTGACAAAAATGATGGAGAAATTCAGAATCCGCTAAGTGAAAAACTCCACAGGGTTTACCAGCAGGGTAGTTCATCCATGTCAAAGAAAGCAGCATTTAATTACATCAAAAGTAAAGTACAAGAGAAGCTTAGAGAAATTCAGAGTTCTTGGCTCAGTAAGACAGCAGATGAAATTCAGTTTTATACTGATAGTAACAATCCAAAGCACTTTTTTGATGGCTTGAAGACTATTTATAGGCTAAAGAGCTATAGTATATTTCAACTACTCAGTGCTGATGGAGCCATATTGATTAGTGATGAGAACGTGATCCTAGAGAAATGGGCTGAACACTTCCACAGTGTTCTCAACAGACCATCATCAATCAGTGCAGAAACCATTGACCATTTACATCAGGTTGAAGTCAATTCCTCTCTAGACAAATTTCCAACTGAAGAAGAGGTTTTGAATGACATGGGGCTTCTCTCCCATAACAAAGCACCTGGTGTTGATTCTATTCCAGCCAAGATTTACAAGGTTGGGGGGGTAGGGAGTTCCCATTGCTCATACAAAAGCTTACTGAAATTTTCTAGGTTATATAGCAAGAGGGGGTTATCCTACAGGAGTTCAAGTATGCCTCCATTATCCATCTCCACAAAAGTAAAGGAAATAGATAGTCCTGTGACAATTACAAGGGTTACTCTCTCTCTTAGTCATTGCTGGAAAGATTCTTTCTAGAGTCCTCATGAATAGACTAATCCTTCACCTGGAAGATGGTCATCTACCTGAGAGCCAGTGTGGCTTCAGAAAGGGTCAAGAAATGGTCAATATGGTGTTTTCTGCCTAACAACTCCAAAAGAAATGCCAAGTGAAGAACAGAGGTCTGTACCAAAGCCTTTAATAAAGTCAGTTGTGAGGGCTTATGGAAATTTATATAAAAATTTGGTTGTCTGGAGAAGTTCATTAGTATTGTATGTTGGAGTTCCACTTCTGGGAGCCAAGATGGTGAAGTAAGAAGTTAGTCTCTCATACAATTTCTTATTAACCTCTGAAAGATCGGAAAATATCACCCCAGGAAAAACCCTGAAAGAGCTAAACCAGTAGAAAGACTGGGTGGAACAGTCCTGTAGCCCAGGTAGCTTAAGAGATTAACAGGAAAGTCCCCTCTTGCCCTGGGGAAGGGGAGCAGTACAGAATGGGAAGCATTCCCTCAAGCTAGTGGAAAGGTCCACATCAGCATATCAGGGGGAGATCTTGAGACCCAAGTGATAGAGCAGACAAACACCAACACAAGGACCTCTGAGTGCCTCAGTAAGGCAGGGGATTCACTGGAAACCGGCTCAAAAAATCACCACGTGCCTCTGTGTTCTACAGAAACCAAGTCTCCCAGTGCCTCAGCAAGACTCTGGGAAGTGTTCCAAGGGTTCCCCCCAGGCAGAGAAACATCTGAAAGCATCAAAACATCCATCTGAAAGGAGCTGAAGAAAGCAAAAGGAAGGAAAGGCCTGGGTGAGCAGGGAACCTTCAGGGAACAGACTACCCAATTCTACCCCTAGAGTTCCAGTGTTGCTGATTCCAGACTAGTACCAGGTAACCTGCTAGAACCCTACAACCTTCAACTGCCAGCATCAGAGGCCCCAGCACACAAAGCCACTGACCTGGCCCCATGCTCCAAGCACAAGAAGCTTGGATCAGTGCCCCCTGATCCCCAGAAGGAGAGATCAATCTTTTTAAAAATCAGGAAATAAGCAAACACTATGAGCAAAAAAGAAACGTACTGTAGATTCTTATTATGGGAAAATACTGCAAGCAGCCAGAAAGAAACAATTTAAATATCATGGAACCTCAGTCAGGATTACACAGGACCTTGCAGCTTCTACATTAAAAGATTGTAGGGCTTGGAACATGATATTCCATAAGGCAAAGGAGCTTGGATTACAACCAATGATCAACTAGCCAGTGAAAATGAGCATGATCTTTCAGGGGAGGAGATGGACATTCAATGAAATAAGGGACCTCTAAACTTTCCTGATAAAAAGACCAGAGCTCAACAGAAAATTTTATCTTCAAATACAAGACTCAAGAGAGACAGAAAAAGGTAAACAGGACAGAAAAACAACAACAACAACATGTTATTAATAAGGGCAAATAGTTTACATCCCTACAAGGGAAGATGACCCTAGTAAGTCTTGAGAACTGTATTCTTATTAAAGTGGTGTACCACTTTAAAAGAGTATACATAGAGGGGGTAGGTATAAGTTGACTTTGATGTAATGATAAAAAAAAATCTAATTAAATGAGTTAAATGGATCTAAGTAAGTGGATTAATTTGATCTAACTAAGGGAATGTACTGGGAGAAAAGGAAAGGAGGCGGCAGACAAGGGTAAATTACGTTACAGGAAAAGGCACAAAAACCCATTACAGGGGGCAGCTAGGTGGTGCAGTGGATATAGCACCAGCCCTGAAGTCAGGAGGACCTGAGTTCAAATCCAACCTCAGACCAAACACTTGACACTTACTAGTGTGTGACCTTGGGCAAGTCACTTAACCCCAATTTCCTTAAAAAAAAAGGGGAAAAAATCCATTACAGTAGAGGGAAAGACAGGAGCTAGATAAGCACTGATTGAACCTTACTGTCATAAGATTTGGCTCAAGGAGGGAATAACATATGCCCTACACACAGTAGGAGGGAAAGGGGGAAAGAAAAGGGAGGGGGCTAATAGAAGGGAGGCAGGACTGAGGGAGGCGGTGGTCAAAAGCAAAACACTAGTGAGGAGGAAAAGGGAGAAAGGATAAAGAAAAGAATAATCAGAGGGGTAATAGGATGGAGAGAAAGACACAAATAGTAATTATAACTGTGAATGTGAATGGGATGAACCCTTCTATAAAACAGAAGCAGATATAAAACATAATCCTACAATATGTTATTTACAGGAAACACATTTGAAACAGAGGAACACACACAGGGTAAAGGTAAAGGCTGGAGTAGAATGTATTATGGTTTAGCTGAAGTAAAAAAAAGCAGGGGTAGCAATCCTGATCTCAGACAAAGCAAAAGCAAAAATAAATCTTATCAAAAGAGATAAGGAAGGAAACTACATCCTGCTAAAAGGCACCATAGACAATGAACTAATATCATTACTAAACATATATGCACCAAATGGTATAGCATCCAAATTCTTAGAGGAGAGGTACAGGGAGTTACAGGAAGAAATGGACAGCAAAACTGTACTAGTGAGGGGCCTCAACCTCTCCCTCTCTGAACTAGATAAATCTAACCACAAAATAAATAAGAAAGAAGTTAAGGAAGTGAATAGCATTTTAGAAAAGTTAGGTATGGTAGACCTCTGGAGAAAATTGAATGAGGTTAGAAAGGAATATACTTTTTTCTTGGTGGTACATGGCACATACACAAAAAATGACCATGTACTAGGGCATAAAAACTTCACAATCCAATGCAGAAAGACAGAAATATTAAATGCACCCTTTTCAGATCATGATGCAATAAAAAATTATATGTAATAAAGGGCCATGGAAAGATAGACTAAAAAATAATTGAAAACTAATCTAATCCTAAAAAATGAATGGGTCAATCAACAAATCATAGAAACAATCAATAGCTTCATTCAAGAGAATGACAATAATGAGACAACATACCAAATCTTATGGGATGCAGCAAAAGCAGTTCTTAGGGGAAGTTTTATATCTCTTAACTCCTACATGAATAAAATAGAGAAAGAGGAAATCATTGAATTGGGCAAACAACTAAAAAAACTAGAAAAATAACAAATGAAAAATCCTCAATTAAACACCAAATTGGAAATACTGAAAACCAAAGGAGAAATCAATAAAAATTGAAATTAAGAAAACTATTGAAATAATAAATAAAACTAAGAGCTGACCTTATGAAAAAAATAAAATAGATAAACCTTTGGTTAATTTAATTAAAAAAAAACAGCTGTATCAAAAATGAAAAGTGTGAAGCCACCACCAAAGAAGAGGAAATTAAAACAATAATTCGGAACTATTTTGCCCAACTGTATGCCAATAAATTTGACAATCTTAGTGAAATGGATGAATATTTTTAAAAAATATATAAATTACCCAGATTAACAAGAGGAAGTAAAATACTTAAATAACCCCATCTCAGAAAAAGAAATTGAACAAGTCATTAATGAACTCCCTAGGAAAAAATCTCCAGGGCCAAATGGATTTACAAACAAATTCCATCAAGCAGGAGTCATACCATATTCTTTCTATGATATAAATATCATGTACAAATACAAACCTATCATATACAAATATCAAACTTAATATCATATCCAATTTCCCTAATGAATTTAGATGCAAAACATTTAAATAAAATATTAGCAAATAGATTACAGCAATTTATCACAAGAATAGTACACTATGACCAGGTAGGATTTATACCAGGAATGCAGGGCTGGTTCAATATTAGAGAAACTATCAGCATAATTGATCATATGAACACCAAAACTAACAGAAACCACATGATCATCTCAATAGATGCAGAAAAAGCTTTTGACAAAATACAACACCCATTCCTAATAAAAACACTACAAAGCATAGCAATAAATGGAGTCTTCCTTAAAATATAAGTATCATCTACCTAAAACCTTAGGCAAGCATCCTATGTAGTGGGGACAAGCTAGAAGCATTTCCAGTAAGATCGGTGTTGAAACAAGGATGTCCATTATCATGACTGTTGTTCAATATCATACTGGAAACATTAGCTTTAGCAATAAGAGAAGAAAAAGAAATGGAAGGTAGTAGAATAGACAAAGAAGAAACAAAGCTATCATTCTTTGCAGATGATATGATGATATACTTAGAGAATCCTAGAGAATCAAGTAAAAAATTACATGAAATAACAAACAGCTTTAGCCAAGTTGCAGGGTATAAAATAATCCCAAATAAATCATCGGCCCTTCTATATATTACCAACAAATCTCAAGAGCAAGAGATAGAATGAGAAATTCCATTTAAAGTTACTGTAGACATTATAAAATATTTAGGAGTCTACCTACCAAAACAAACCCAGAAACTCTGTGAACACAATTACAAAACACTTTTCACACAAATAAAGTCAGATCTAAATAATTGGAAAAACATCAGTTGCTCATAGGTAGGCTGAGCTAACATAATAAAAATGACAATTCTACCTAAATAAATTTACTTATTCAGTGCCATACCAATCAAACTACCAAAAAGTTATTTTATAGAGCTGGAAAAAACAATAACAAGATTCATTTGGAATAACAAAAGGTCCAGAATATCAAAAGAACTAATGAAAGAAATACTAGGGAAGGTGGTCTAGCTTTACCAGATCTTAAATTGTATTGTAAAGCAGTAATCATCAAAACTGCTTGGTACTGGCTAAGGAATAGAGTGCTGGTTCAGTGGAATAGGTTAGGTATGCAAGACACAGTAGTCAATGACTATAGTAATCTATTATTTGATAAACTCAAAGATCCCACCTTCTAGGATAAGAACTCACTCTCTGACAAAAACTGCTGAGAAAACTGGAAAATAGTATGTCAGAAACTAGGCATAGACCAAAATCTCATACCATATCCCAAAATAAAATCTAAATGGGTTCATGATTTACATATAAAGGCTGATACTGTAAGCAAACTTGGAGACCAAGGAATAGTTTACCTATCAGATTTATGGAGAACAGAAGAATTCATGACCAAAAAGGAGATAGAGAACATTATGAAAAGCAAAATGGATAATTTTGATTACATTAAATTGAAAAATTTCTTGTACAAACAAAGCCAATGCAACCAAGATTAGAAGGAAAGTAGAAAATTGGGAAAGAATTTTTACAACCAGTGTCTCTGATAAAGGCCTCATTTCTAAAATATATGGAGACATAAGTCAAATTTATAAAAATATAAATTGATAAATGGTCAAAGGATGTGAACAGGCAGTTCTCAAAAGAAGAAATTAAAGCCATCCATAGTCATGTGAAAAAATGCTCTAAATCACTATTGACTAGAGAAATGCAAATCAGAACAACTCTGAGGTACCACATCACATCTACCAGATTGTCCAACATGGAAAAAAAAACAGGAAAATAATAAATGTTGGAAAAGATGTGAGAAAATTGGAACACTAATGCATTGTTGGTGGAGTTGTGAAATGATCCAACCATTTTGGAGAGCAGTTTGGAACTATGCCCAAAGGGCTATAAAAATGTACATACCCTTTGACTCAGCAGTAACACTTCTAGGGCATATCCCAAAGAAATCACACAAATGGGAAAAGGACCCACATGTACAAAAATATTTATAGCAACTCTTTGTGGTGGCACAGAATTGGAAATTGAGGGAATGTCCATCAATTGGGGAATGGATGAAGAAGTTGTGGTATATGAATGTAATGGAATACTATTGTGCTATAAGAAATGATGAACAGGCTGACTTCAGAAAAACCTGGAAAGACTTGTATGGACTGATGCTGAGTGAAATGAGCAGAACCAGGACAATGTTGTACCCAGTAACAGCCAGATTGCATGATGACTAAAGTTGATAGACTTAGCCCTTCTCAGCAATGCAAGGATCTAAGACATCTCCAAAAGCCTCATGATGGAAAATGTTTTCTTTGATTTCCTGCCACTAATACTTCTATATAAGTTACTTTAAACTCATTTCTACATCCAGAAATTATTCCATAATCTCAACATGTCCCAAACTGAATTTATCATTTTCTCTCCAAACACTCTTTTCAATTGCTTTTTTTGTTTCTGTTGATAGAATTCTTATGCCACCAGATACACAGAGTAGAAATTTGACTTATTTTCCAAATCCAATCAGTTACTAAATCTTATGTATTACATCTATACAATATCTTTTATATCTACAGTTTTCTATTCCCACAGACACTAGTCTAGTTAAAACTCACATTTCTTTTTTGCTTAGACTCTCTTTGTCTCTGTCTCTGTCTTTGTCTCTCTCTTACTCTCTCATTTTTAATTATTTTTTTTAGTTTTTAACATTCACTTCCATAAGCTTTTGAGTTTTAAATTTTTATTCCTCTCCCTCAGCACCTCCCTCTCCAAGACAGTGTATACATATACACATACATTCCTATTAAACATATTTTCACATTAGTCATGTTGTAAAGAAGAATTAAAACCAATAGGAGGAACCACAAGTAAGAAGAAACAAAACAAAAAAGAAGAAAAAGAGCAAATAGTATGCTTCAATCTGCATTTAAACTCCATAGTTCTTTCTCTGGATATGGATAGCATTTTCCATCATAAGACTTTTGGAGATGTCTTAGATCCTTGCATTACTGAGAAGAGCTAAGTCTTTCAAAGTTAGTCACCACACAACATGGCTGTTACTGTGTTCAGTGTTCTCCTAGTTCTGCTCATTTCACTCAGCATCAGTCCATACAAGTCTTTCTAGATTTTTCTGAAGTCCATTTGCTCATCATTTTTTATAGCACAAAAAAGTATTCCATTATATTCATATTCAAAACTTGTTCAGCCATTCCCAGTTGATGGGCATCCCCTCAAATTCCAATTCTTTGTCACCAGAGAAAGAGCTGCTATAAGTATCTTTGTACATGTGGGTCCTTTTTATCTCTCTCTTTTTGTCTCTCCTTGTCTATGTATCAATTTTTCAAGGACTTACTTTGACAGCATTTATTAATAGTATCATTTAGTTTATAGACAAAGAAACTGAAATATAGAAATTCAATGATTAGTCCAAGCATGCACAGACCATAAGAAAATTATACCGGGAAAATAGCAGAAACAACTGTCCCTAGGCTTGATCTATATTCATTAGACCAGCTTTTCTTCAAAGTCATAGTCATAACCTTCTAGGTATCCAAAGAAAGTTCCCAAGTGTCTGAGTAGAGAAAGCTACCACAGCCTCCTAATAGCTCTTCCCTGGTCTTGACAAGAGAGCTCCTAGTCTGTGCCACAGCAAAAGAAGTCAAGATTTTTTTTCTTGTTCTCAGTCTCTATGCACACATCATCTCCTATTTCTCATCACAAATCACTATATAGAATTTTTTAAAGTCCATCACCACATTATCTTTTCTTTTTCCTCCTAATTCCATCATTGCCCCATCCTTTGTTAGGAGAAAGCAATTAAAATGTTGCATTCATCATCCTTTCTCAAAAGCTCAAATGTATTCTTCAAGTCATTGACAAAATGTAATAGAAGATATAGAGTGTCTTAAAAAGTCCCACGAAGAAAAAGTTTGAGAAACACTGCAATAAAATCATTTTGCCATGGTCAAAGGGGACATGAGATTCACTGATATTTCAAAATCTTTACTCTATTGGTTTTAACTACCTCCCAAATTGATTTTTCATTTTAAATAAGGACTGCTAACTAATTGGGAAAAGTTACAGCTTTGAGTTTTATGTTCTTTCTCCTTATTTACCCCATAAATTGCTAATGAATGTTGAATGAATGAAATGCAGACACTAATGGGAATTGAGCATAGAATGTCAGAGCTGGGAAATATCTCAGGGATTATATACTATTATCCTCTCATTTTCTAGAATAAGAACTTGAGGACAAATGAAATGGACCTTGAACAAAGTCACACAACTAGCAAATAATTGAACTGGGACCCAGTTCTTTTGACTCCACACAAAAACAAGATTTGGATAACAATTTGATTTTTGAATGTATTCTGAGCTGGAAGAATTTGAGCTTGATCCATTGTTAGTCAGCATAGGAAGGAAAAAAAACCAAGTAATTTGCTTACCTTAATACCTGATTTCATTATGCATTCAATAGTTTTCTCATTTTAAGTATCTAAGCAGTATCATTTAGGTCATAACTTAAAAAAAAATCATGTTTTTTTTAATTTTTTATTAATTTATTTTGATTTATCAACAATCACTTCCATATGCTTTTGAGTTTAAAATTTTTCTCCCCCTTCCTTCCCACCACCCTCCCCAAGACAGCACACAATATGATATAGGCTATACATATCCATTCCTTTTAAACATATTTTCACATTGGTGATGTTGTAAGTAAAAATTAAAACCAATAGGGGGAACCACTAGAAAGAGGAAACGAAACTCAATAGAAGAGTAAAAAAAAAATAGCAAATAGTACGCTTCGATCTGTATTCAAATTCCATAGTTCTTTCTTTGGGTGTAGATAGCATTTTCCATCACAAGACCTTTGGAGATATCTTAGATCCTTGTATTGTTGGAAAGGGTTAAGTTTATCAATATTAGTTATCACACAACATGGCTGTTATTATATACAACGTTCTCTTAGTTCTTCTGACTTCACTCAGCATCAGACCATACAAATCTTTCCAGGTTTTTTCTGAAGTCAACCTGTTCATCATTTCTTATAGCACAATAGTATTCCATTATATTCATATACCACAACTTGTTCAGCCATTCCCCAATTGATGGGCATCCTGTCAAATTCCAATTCTTTGCCACCACAAAAAGAGCTGCTATGAATATTTTTGTGCATGTAAGTCCTTTTCCTATTTGTATGATCTCTTTGGGATATAGCCCTAGAAGTGCTATTGCTGAGTCAAAGGGTATGCACATTTTTATAGCCCTTTGGGTATAGTTCCAAATTGCTCTCCAAAATGATTGGATCATTTCACAACTCCACCAACAACACATTATTGTTCCAATTTTCCCACATCTTCCCCAACATTTATCATTTTCCTGTTTTGTCATGTTGGCCAATCTTATAGGTGTGGGCATCATGTTTTTTACTTAGTCTTTCTTTTTACTTCCAAAATAGAGAACAATTTATAGTTTTCTAAGTCCTTTTCCATGCTTTAAATTTATTGAGGCAGTTCAGTATTATGTAAAGGGTGCTGCCCTTACAGGCAGTTCAAAAATATGCTTTTCCATTGACTGGATACATTACTTTGGGCAAGGCACTAAGCCAGTCTGAAGTTTGCCAATTTCCTCAGGTGTGAAAGATGAGCACTGAAATTTGCACCACCTTTATCACAGGGTTGTTTCTGGGGAAATGCTTCTGTATGTTCTAAATTCTTCAGAATTAGTTGCTGTTACTGAACTAGTTGTCTTTCCAGGAGAAGATGCATCAAACCTGAAAATGTGGTACTCTGTACTGCACTTATTTAGTGGAGAAAGGGCTTCCTTTGACAAGACATTATTTTTTTCAAAGCAGCAAGTCCACTTAAAATAGAAAATTATCACTTATGTATAAAGAGGAAATTAATAGGTTTGTACAATCTTATCAGTGATCTTTTCTCCTAAAGTCTCTTAATATATCATTTCATTACATATTTCACCAATTCACATTTTAAGATGTTGAGCAGTATAATTTAGGTTGTGAGTATTAAAAAAAAAATGTCAGCAAGCTTTATTTTTTTCTTTTATATATTTCCATAACGTAGAGTGATTTATCTTACGTTTTGTTTGAGCTTTAAAAGTTTTAAAATTGTTCCATGTGCATTAATCATGTAAGCCTCACAACAATCCTGTTAGGTAGGTACAGCATCTATTATTGTTCCCATTTAATTATTGAGAAACCTGAGACTTAGAGAAACTAAGGGATTTGCCCAAGGACATACGGTAAGCAAGTGGAAAACCAAGGATGTTAGCCAATGTTTTTTGACCCATAGGCTAGTTTCTTTCTGAAAACGGTCCCAAATATTATTTAAAAATAATAAATTGAGGGTTTTTATTTAAACCTCAAGGGCAAGGAGCTAGAGCAGAAAATCTATTTTGACATTCAGTCACTGATCTACCCCATTGTGACTGGGTATTATAGGTCCTTCTAGTCAGTGGGGAATTTTACATACCATATGGAATGTAATACATGGACAAAAGAGGTGAACTAAGGACAGCCTCTGACTAGCTTCACTGCGTCTCACATTTCCATATTTATCAAATAATAAAATTATAACTATTGTAATTTCATCCAGTCATTTTTTTACTCAAGTAATATGTTATCAACTCTCTCAGTTTATTGTGTATTACTTGTAATTTATTTTACACATTGATAATATAGATATTTTAATCAATAAAAGTATAAGGAAGAAAAGTAAAGTTATCATCCCTTGCAACCAAACTACTAGCGGTGTTTTAGAAAACTCTAAGATTGAGCATCCCAAGATATGGACTCAGTGAATTGGTCAAGGTCAAAGGCTAGGAACCTCAAAGGAAACAGTTATTCCTTCTTGTGTACAGTTAGCTTTGACTGCCAAATGGGGGAATGGTATGAGAAGGAGAAAATAGGATATAAAGAGTTACTCATTTCCTAAAGTTTGTATTTAATGGATATTAGTATAATAATGGATTTAAGAAAATTATACTTTCATACTTGTGGATTCTAAAAAGAATAAAAAGAAGTGTCTAGGTCAGTGGCACTCTGCTCCATGACATTATTTAAGACTACACAACGGTGTGGGAAAACGAAGCCTTAAGTGAATTTCCAAGATCAGTAGTGTCTCTAAAACAGATGGCTTTCAAACAGTATTCCAGAGATCAATGTAATTCCAAAGAGCATCTCTGAGAGTTCTTTGGAACCAAGAGAGACAAAAGTCTGTCTGTTATATCAGCTCCAGGTTTCACTCTACAGTCAGCAGCAATATGGAAGATTTAACTGAATGAACAAATGAATGAGTGACTGAAAGTATTTATTGAGTGATTATAATGTACAACACTATTCTAATCACTGGAGATACAAATAGAAAAGTGAAAAAAACTCCTTCCTTCAAGTTGTTGTTCAGTCATTTTTTCAGTCATGTCTGACTCTTCATGACCCCATTTTGTATTTTCTTGATAAAGATACTGGAGTGGTTTGTTATTTCATCCTCCAGTCCTTCCTTCAAGTCACATAAATTCTAACAGGGGGAGACCACATGTCTGCCTGAAAGGGAGAATTTTGGGCTAGTCTTCAAAATGGAATAGCTTTGTTAACTCTAAATTCATTTGTGCTGTAAGAACAATGATTGTTAACATGTGTATGTATCACAAGAATATTGAATCAATTAAAAAAGGTAGGGACAGATGACCTCTTTCCAAAAAGTACCATTAATGTTGAAAATATGTAAATAGTAAAATTTTCAGGGAGCATCTCTTAATTTTAAAAAAAAAACTAGAGATAGAGGGAATCATATTGTCATAGAAAATTCTATCCTCCACCAAAGTTTCTGAGAAGAAACATGCTCTATTATTCAAACTATATATCCCTTTTTCTTTTTGACTCAGTATCTTAAGACATCTCCAAAATGGAGTGTCAAAGTGTTGCTTTTAAACCAAGGTGTTTAGGGATACAAAGAAATCAAAATGCATGGTGTTTCTTTATCATATTCTTTAAAAAATATGAGGACTTGGAGAGAAGATTGTACTCAGGTGCTCCTGAACATGTTCTAGATAACAAGGCAGCATGGCATATTGCAAAAACTATTGGATTTGGATTTCAGATAGTTGTGATTTCAAATCCTGACTTTGACACTTGCTAGCTACTTCATCTTATGGAGAAAAAGTCTCTATTTCTGTAAATAGAAAGATGATAGAGATAGAGTTGATGTATATACGTATACATATGTATGTATTTATATGTATTTTCATGAATCATATTTCTTTTCTCCATCTACAAGATTATGGTATGAAAAATCATTCATAATACATAGAAGGCTATGAAAATGTAGTTAGTTTGTATTGCTTTTTCAACTCATAGTACAATATTTGCGTATAATAATAATGACTGACCTTTATATAAGTTAAGGCTTATAAACTATTTTACATGTATTATCATATTGAGTCTTTATGATAACTCTGTGAGATAAGTGATCCAGATACTATTTTTCCCATTTTAAAAGTAGGAAACAGGGTGAGAAAGTTTAAGTGACTTGACCATGGTTACACAACTAGTAAATTTCAAGATAGGATTTGAAACTTGTTCTTCTTGACTCAAAATCCCACAATCCACTGAGCCAGACTTTCTTTTTTGATTCTTTCTTACCTTGTAGGTATTTAATGAGCATTTGTTTAATTGAATTGACAGGAAGGAGAAGTGTAGTGGCCATAATGGAATTGTGGAATGCACATCACTACCACCTCATATCCTTTGACTTCATATTGACTTCATATTGTCCTTGGTTCTCTATCAGAAATAAGAAGTGATGCACTTTGAAAAGGGAGATATATCAGGGGGAGAAAGAGTGGAAGGGGAGAGACAGAGAGAGGCAGAAAGAGAGAGAGACAGTCAGAGGCAAGGAGAGACAAACAGAGAGAGACAGAAGAGTGGGACAGAGAGATGCAGGCAGAGACAAAGAAGAAGACAGAGGCAAAGAGACAGAAACAAAACAAAAGGCATAGGGACAAAATAAGGAAGCAGACAACAATGTAACAAAGAAACAGAGAAACCATAAGACAAATCAGAGCCTTCTTTAACAGCTAATCTCTATCCATAAATATATGGGGATAGAAGTTATTTTGTCTGCAAGTACAATTTGTTTCCAAATGTGGTCATTTTTTAATTTATATTCACCATCCTATTTGTTCTGATGGACTTGTTTTTCATTAGTGAGAATGAATAGCTTAACAGTGGTAGATTGAATTGAAAAATAAAAAATGAATTAACAAATCTATAAACATTTAGTGTCTACTACCATTCCAGACACTATGGAAGCAAAAAATAAATAAATAAAATAAAACCCCTTGCCCTCAAAGATCTTATATTCTATTGAAATGCAAGAAATATAAGAGTAAGACAGTCCTCACGTTCGAGGAGTTTACACACCACAAAAAAAATGTACATATATGGAAGGATGGGAAAGTTTTTGTATGAGGAGTCACATGAAACATAGAATGGAGGAAGAAAGTTATACATTACTATGGTCTTACCAAAAGAAATGGTAGTATTGATTTGATTATTGTTACTAGTGTAAGAAGTAAAGACCAGGTAACAAGGTTTCTCAAATAAAAGTGTATGGAATTTGATTTGAGGTCAGTTGTGTATTGGAATGAATAAAGGGGGAAAATCCACTGATTAAGAACCTCCTAAGTCACAGGCACTATACTAAATGCTTTACAAATATGATCTTATATAGGAGATCAATATTGTCACGCATAGGTGAGTTTGCAAAAGGGCTCATTCAGTACCAGGGCAGAATTTCAAAGTTTAGTGAATCATCAAGGAAAGGGAATAGAATTCCCTGAATATCTGGTTTGGAGGGTGCATGCTGTTGCCAGTTGAGAGAGGGAAATGAAACACAAAATATCAAGGTTGAATATCTTTCCATTATATAACACAGTAAAACTAGTATTAATTCCAAATTCTAGTCCTTGACTCTCTCCTTGATTTTGTAGTGTCTGGATTTGCAGTTCCTCTGATTGTTGTTGTTGAGTCTTTTTATTCGTATCCTGCTCTCCATGACCCCATTTACGGTTTTAGGGTTTTCTTGGCAAAGATTCTGGTGTGGTTTTCTATTTCCTTTCTTAGTTCATTTTACAGATGAGGAACTGAGGTAAACAGGTTGAAATGACTTGCTTAGGGCCACATAGCTAGTATCTGTGGTCACATTTGAACTCAGGTCCTCCTGACTCCAGGGTCAATACTCTATTCACTCTGACACTTAGCTTCCCTAATTTATCTAATAATTAAGGCTTTTTTTTTTAAAGTTTAAAAGACCTTGATTTGCATACAATCCTATTTACCCTCCTCCCCTACCTTCCACCCACTTATGTGTACATACTTGCAAGGATATATGAAAATTTATTTAAAAGCTATTTATTAAAAAGGCAAGATATTTAAGGAAGACACCTGCAATAGTTTCATGCAAGAACAGTCATAAAATAGCTATTTAAATGCATTCTGCTGTTCTCAACACCATTTGCCACCTTATCTTAAATGCTTTTCTCCACCCTATTCATACCCTGCTTTTTCAGCACCCTCATCACTTGACAGTTTTCCCTGATCATCTATGAATGGGCCTTTTCTCACCAAATTGCATAAAATCTTCTTCCTGAAGGCACCCAGTAGGCAAACATTCTTGAAGGAAATATTTAAGGATAATTACTTGAATAGAAATAGGAATTGCCATTTTCATGAAAACTAGTGAAAAACAAACTTCCCAAGAATTTCACCTACCCCTTCTTCACCATTCTGTTCTGTTTAATTCTGAATAATACAAATCTTGGTCTAGTTGGCATGTGCCAACTACCCCATATATATATAGTCATAATGTTTACAGATCTTAATGTCCTATGAAGTGAATTCCTCATATGAGAACCAACACAATTCTCTGTAAAACAAACGAAAGTACTGTCTACTTCCAGGGATTTTTTCTGTCTGGTCAGGAAAGAGTCTGGAGATAAAACTACTTTGAGATAATTGTTCCTTATGATAAGTATATGGATGACAGCTTAACAGTTCTTTGAGAAAGAACAGATATATATCTTCTTTAAGTAGATATACAAGAGTGATATTTTTATCAGCTATTTCCTCTAGGATTTTACTCAAAATATACTCTCCTGCTATGTTTCTGGCCACAAAACATACGGAAGAAAAGATAAAACTTCAGACACTTGAACAACACTTAGCCACTGAGCATCAAGCTTCTTACTACTGCCTAAAGGTTTCCGTTTTGGTCTCTATGGGATAGCCTATTATTAGGTCTCCTTCATAATGGGAGAAGTGCAGCAAATTTAAGCTATAATACAAGATTTATACCTTCCTTATCTGTCCCTCAGGATTCAGTTTTTAAAGTGGTTTTACCAAGCCTGAATAGAATACCACCACTCCTAAACTAGATGAATTGGGGATAGAGGGATATCTGTCTTCAAATTTCAGTGACAATAATGCTAGTAAATCAGTTTGTGATCTTGGGCAAATCATTTCCCTCTGCTGAGCCTCTGTTTCCTCATTTGTAAAATGAATAGGTTCAACCACATTCCTAAAACTCCCAGTAGCGCTTTATAGGCTCAGAGATCTAGACTTAGAAGAAACCTCAAAGTCAATATAGTTCAACCCTCTCATTTTTCAGATGAGAAAGTGAGGTCCAGGGGATCAAATGTCTCACCCAAGTTCACACAGGTAATAAGCCTCAGAGATGGGATATGACACTTGGTTCTCTTACTTCATAGATAGTTGCAAGTCACGGCATCATCTTCCTAATATCATGGTCCTCTTTGAGAATGAAGGGCAAACCACAACCGCAACACAACTTGTCAATGTCCTTTCCACTTTACCGCACAGGAGGAGAATGGTTTCAACCCTTGAACCAACTCCTTTGGCAGGAAAGGTGGAAGATGAAACAGGAATATTCATATGGTTGTAAAGAACCACATCCCATTTTTTTTCTCCAGGTCTCTACTTTGCATAAAGAAAAGTAGCATAAAGAAATCAAAGAGGTCACCTTGACCACCATAGGCCTTGGGACATAACTTCCAACTCAATAGGTAGTAACTAATCAGCTATAGGAATTGGAGGACAAGGGAGTAACTTGCAAATAATGTCTGTTCTGTCCTGACCACATGTCCTTTTACCACATAGGATTCTGATCCCTCAAAGCACAGAGTCTTTCAGAATTGAATAATCACCATTCCCCATGGGCCTAATGCTCTCTTCCTTGACTGCACATTACTTTCTTTAATCACAATGAGGGGAGAGAGAAATGTATTAAGCTTTAACTTTATAGTAGCTATACATAAACCTGCCATGCTTTACCACCAGCAGGTATAGGTCAGTTAACATTTGAAAAAAAAAAAGATTTCTAAAGCTAAAGTCCTTTTTTATTCATTGGCCACAGCTGCAATGCTGTTAATTTCTCATTCCTGTCTTCCTAACCTCCGGTAATTATAAAAAGCCACACCCCTAATAATCTGTATCATCTGGAACACATTACCTCATTCCTCACAATCCATCCCCAATTATTGTCCTCCCCCTCAAATGCCTTTCCCAAATAGCAACCCATGTCAAAAAGAAATTCCTAATGAACACTTTCAAATCGTCTACATCTCTTTCTAGCTAGGTAGATGAGATAGGCTTGGCTTTTGAATGTGGATTACATTTAATCTATTTCACTAGTATGGTTTCTTACAGGATTTGTGACAACAAAGACAGCTTTGTCGTCTTCAAACATTTTCACAGAGCAACACCTCTACCCTCCAGGAAAAAAAAAAATAAAAATGACAAGCTGATGTCCTCCTTGTTCCCATTTCCTGAACTTTACCTCTACAGCTACTTTTGCTACACCTCAGTTTAACCTCACAATGCACTCTGAGGACAAACTTGAAAGTTTGGATAGAGTCCCTGAATGCTCCACTGCTTGGGAATCTGAATGTGGGAAGATAGATACTCCAAGAAACATACTGGAATGCTTTGAGGTATTTTCCAAAAGATGAACAAGATTATAAAAATATTGGCAAAAAATTACAATCTATTTTGTTGTTTATTAATAAACAAGATATATTTAAACTATTATAACATATAGTGTTCTCTTGTGGGAGGGCAGAAAGGTCAATAGGAAAAAGAAAATGTAATCCTCCCCAATCCATATTTTATTTTTCTTTTATCCAGCATCCGAGGTTTAAAAAGTTAAAATTCTGGGAACCTTATAAAATTACATAAACAAGGTTACTTGAATCATATAATATTTTATATTGAATTAACTGATTTAAAAGCTAGATGACTTTTTATTATGGGAAATATTTATTTTCTCATTATTATGCAATCTCAGAAACTTCCTATTTTACATATGAAATATTCACTTTCCCTATAAGAAACCTGAATTTATTTTTTTTTCTTTCTGTGCCACTTCCTTATACCTTCTCCACATACATCTTTTATTTGTTTGATGGGGTAGAAGACAATGGAACTTAAACAGGAGCAAGATTCATGAAAGCAGTTGGCACAATAAGTAGTAGGTTATATATACCTTTAGTAAAAACAAACAACTAAGGCCATGCAATTTGAACATCTATCTCTATCTTTATCTTTCTCATGCACACACGTAAAAAATCCAAAAAAAAAATACCAAAAAAACAAACAAAAAGAAACTAAAGACAAACTACCCAGATATGCAGATATGTAGGTATTGACAGAGCTACTTATCATTACCCGTGCTAACACGTTTTGGTTTTTGTTCCCTTTTTTTTGATGCCTGGTCTATGTTATCTATAGTCAATATTCTCTTTTTCTCTGACTTTTTTTCTGTTAGTCAAAATGGATGCTTTCAGTTTTGCCCCTATTTAATTTATCCTTCAGGTAACTGCCAAAATGATAGTTCTGAAACTTATATAGGATCACATCACTCACCTTCTCAAAAGTCATCTGGAATATTTTATTGCCATTATAATAAAATGCAAAATCTTCACAGTAGCATTTAAGGACTGACCCAGTATCATTCCCTTCTTCATAAAAATTTCAAGACAAGAAGACTGCTTGTTGTTGTCCATTCACTTCATTCCACTTCCTGAATCCATGCTTGTACACAATAAATGCTGTGGTCCACCATATCTGTAATGTACTGACACCTCACCTATTTTGCTAGAAGTCTTAGCTTCCTTCAAAACACATCTTAGATATGACCTTTTATGCAACTTATTTTCTGACTTAGCTACCCTTAGTGGGGAAATCATTTTGTAAAGCTTTGTATATAGTCTTTACATTTACACACACACACACACACACACACACACACACATACACATACACACACACACACACATTATCATGTTGTTACTGTTGTTCAGTCACGTCAGACTCTTTGTCACCCAGTTGGGGTTTTTCTTGGCAAGGATACTGAAGTTATTTGCCATTTCCTTCTTCAGTTCATTTTACAGATGAGGAACCAAGGCAAACAGGGTTAAGTGACTTGCCCAGGGTCATACATGTACTAAGGATAGATTTGAACTCAGGAAGATGAATCTTTCTGAATTCACTCTATCCACTGTGGCACCTAGCTGCCTAGGTAGATAGTTACATAGATAAATAATACATACACACATAAATATATATATATACATATATATACATATATACACATACACACACATATACATGCATGTATATGTATAATATATATTACATATATAATACATTATATATAAATACACACACATATACATATATACACACATATGCACACACATATATACATATATACACATACATATACATGTATGTACAGAGAGAGAAATATATAGAGATATGTTGATATATATGTATATGTATTACATATACCAATTTATCTTGACATATCAATATATAGATAAAGGTATACTGAGATATAGGTACACATATGCATATGCATATATACAAACATATATATATGTGTGTGTGGACAATAGATAGAGAAATAGATTGATAAATTATTTGATTAGTTGTATTCAACTATTTTGTGACCCCATTTGCACTTTTTTTGGCAAAGATACTGGAGTGTTTTGCCTTTTCTTTATCCATCACATTTTATAGATGAGGTAACTGAAGCAAATGGTATTAAGTGACTTGCCAAGGAACACATAGTAAGTGTCTGAGGCCAGTTTTGAATATAAATACATATATCTACATGCATATACATACACACATATTACACATACATATATGTGGATATGTACAAACATGTGTGTTTATGTTTAAATGTACTGTGTTGTCCTTAATGCTGATATGTGATGTCAAAAATTAAGCAGTATGTGACCTTTAGAACCTCACATTCTATTGAGGCCTACATATATTTATGTGTGTGTGTGTATTTGTATAATGATTCTATGTATTTAAATGTTTGTGTCTGTTTATATATATGGGTGTGTATGTATATATGCATATACATACACACCCATATATATAACAATATATTCATAATGAATATGTGTATTGTATATATATATATATATATACACATATGTACACATACATATACATATATATACACATGTGCATACCTATATACACCTGTACAGACCTCTGTGTATATGTGTGCATAGGTCTGTACATGTGTGTATATGTGTGTATGCATGCATGCATTTGTGTATCTATGCAGGCCTCAATAGAGTGTGAGTTTCTTAAGGCCAGATACCATTGCACTTTTGACATTATATATCCAGCACTTAGCACAATGCTATGCACAGAATAGGCATTTAGTAAACGCTGGTTGATTTGCTGTGATTGCGTTTATTTTTCAGTACATTCATGAACTTAGATGGCAAAAATTTGCATTTGTTTCAATATTATTGATTTCCTTTGTGATCCCAAATATTTTATTTTATGCATTTAAAATATTATTGTGAGATTAGATCCACAGACCATCAGACTACCAAAAAATTAAAAACACAAAAGGATAAACACTAACATAGATATTTGTCAATGGAAACTGTAATCACATATTAATTAATTAAAGGTGATTTTAATCTGTTTTACCGCAGAGAAATACAAAATAGTAATGATAACATCAAATCTTTACTCTAGTAAGGCGGTTTTAAAATTGATAAAAATCTCTCTTTTACTAAATCTTCCCTGAAGAGACAAAGCAGTATATTCTAAGTGTACACTTATCTCATCAATCATACTACATGAGGCCCACAGTCTTGGCAGTGGTCCAAATGTAAGAATCAATAGAATCTTCCTTCTGACTGGGCACCTGAAGATTTTCATAGATATTACTCTTATTGTAGTTCAGTTCCTTAGTTGCATCTACTCTTCATTTCCCCATGGACCACAGCACTCCAAACCCTTCTATACTCTGTCTCACAAAGTCTTCCCAACCTCGTGTTTGTTGCTTCCATGATGCTATCTAAATATCTCATCCTAAACTACTCCCTTCTCCTTTTGCTTTCAATCTTTCCCAACATCAGGATCTTTTCCAGTGAGTCCTGCCTTCTCATTATGCAGGCAAAGTATTTAAGCTAGATGATACTACTAATTCAAAAGTAAATTCTATTTATTATGGAAAAATGCTACAAAGAATATGTTTGCTTTCTTATTGTAAGAATGTTTTCCTACTGACTATGCAAACATAATCCCATACTTGGAAAAAATGGAGTGGGGGGCAAGAGTAGAAGAATTATATATGGAATTAGATCATCTGTAGCATGATTGCATTGTTTCTATATGCTATCTTTCATTATGACTTTTGACCCTCTTGTTTTAGATAGTCTTCTAGAGGGAAGATTATGCTTTATGTGCGAAATCCTTACTTTTTTTCTGACTGACTTTTGAATCGACAGTTTCACCCTGAACCATCATTGGAAGTCCAGACTACTGCTAACAATTTTATCAAGTTAAAGGCATTTTTGTATCAATTCTTCAAACCAACAGCATGCCTGTACTTGTTTGTAAAAATGATTTTTGAGAATGCACTGTGATTTGCGGAAGGGATTTAGAAATCATTGCAGCAAACATTATTGCTTTTGTTAATAGATTTATTTTAGTGACCTGCATTTTAATTGCTTATTACCCTGTCCTTTTTCAGAAACACTTGTACAACCTTTAAGAATAACAGTGCCAATGTCAATCACACAAAAAAACAACACACACTGGACAGAAGCATGGGGGGAGGGCACACATGCCCTCTGAAAAAATGAGTAATTAGAGCCAAAGTCACATGTAATTCAGCCATAGAAAATGATTGGATTTCAGTATCCAAAGCACAGTATACAACTAGCTTCAAATGCCAAATTTTGCATGCCACAAAAGTAGCTGTACATTAACACTCATTGGTGCATACATGTATGCACATATAACACACTGAATTCTGCATTCGTGTTGAAGAGACTTAAGAATTTTGTTGAACAAAAGCCACTCTGCTACACTCATTTGCAAAAGGATATAATTAGTTGTTCTTTCAGTTTCCTGTAGAAAGATGGAACATATGAAAAATAATAGGCTGTCAATACCCTAAAGGGTTAGCAGTATGAACTCAACAAAGGAATATATTTTAAGGCAACAACAGCTTATTTTTGCTGAATATCTGTGGTATTTTGGGAGACCTTATGGTATGAAAGCATGTGTTTAAAATGCAAAGTAACTATATTTGTATTTTGTTTATTTTTATCCCAAAGTGCTAAAAATGTAACCAATCACAACTTTAAAATAATACTGCAAAATGTTTCTCAGCTATAAATTTATAAAGTACAATAGCGTAGAAAAATGCAGCTCTGAGATAATTAAGTAATTTATAAGGACACACTTTAGTCTGCAGAAAGAAGAAATTATGTTATATCCATATATGTAAGGTGACAATGATTGAAGTAAAAACAAAAAGAATGCAATGAATATTAATGTATATTACTAATGTAATACCACACCTGTGTATGGAATAATTTAATTAAGTTTAAGTCTGACCCATTTATTAAAAACATGCAAATTCTTAAAATTGCATTTTATTCATTACTCTGTTATCTGTAGCAGTACTATCAAAAGGAAATAAGAAAAAAATAGGAAAGAGAAGTGGAAGCAGCTAGATAATCTATAAATGCAGTTCAGCAGAGTTAAGTGTTAACTATAGAAGTTTCTCATTTTGATCAGTTGAGTGGATTTATAATGGTAGACAACAAAATAATAACCTTTTGCTGATTGTAAGGCATTTATCAACTATTATATAACTAGAGCATGTAACTATATAATTTTTTCTTGGGGGGAGGGTGCAGTCTGGATTTGTGATTTCATTGCTATGGGGACATTCTGGTATGGAAACTTCTTCCATCAATGTAGGTCAACAACCGATCCGTAACTTATCATGTTAGGCAGAGTGATTAAGTTATTTGTAGTAGGTCACATAATGAGAATACATTTGAAGTAACATATATAAATCTAAATCTTTGTATCTCCAAGACTGATCATTTAGTCATTACATCATACTGCTTCTTAATTATGAAAATAATTAGGGGAAAATGTTCTTTCATGACTTAAAAAGTAACAACAATAAAACTACTATGTTTTGAAAGTGATTTTTTGTTTGTTTTTGTAACATAACAGATTTCCCCTTGTGTTTTTCCCTGTCCCTCTACAAGAGATAACTTTTATTAAAAAAATAAGAAAAATAAAAAGAGAAAATATTCAGCCAAATCAACAAATACATTGAAAAAAGCCTCACATTATATGCAGTGTTCCACACCTATTCACCCCCCGCCAAACACACTTATGCAAAGTAGTAGAATGAGGTACGTGTTCGTACACCATCTTTGGGGCCTAAATTATTCTTTATAATTTTTGAGTATTATATTCACTTTTGATTCTTTTGTGGAGGTTATTATCTCCATTTACATTGATGAAGTTATTGTTTATATTGTTTTCCTGGTTCTGCTTACTTCACTTTGCATCAGTTCATGTACATCTTTCCACATTTCTTGGTAATAGTCACGCTTGTTGTTTCTTACAGCAGAGTAATATTTAATTACATCCTTGAACCACATTTTATTTAGCCATTTCACAATCAATGGAATAGTTTTTTCCTCCATTCCAACTCTTGTCTTCATACTAGGAGACTATATTGATGCTCCCTCAAATACTCTAACTTAATAATTTCTCATTCTACTAAATCCCCAAGATGTACTTAATTCTACCTAGTCAATCCAAAGAGCTGGGCATATCATTGATCTTGCCATTACTCATAAGTGTTCTACTTCCACGCTCATAAACTTTGAAATTCCTTTTATCTTATCAGCATCATTTTTCATTCCATCTTTCCTTGTGCCTATATGGCACCCCTAACCCTGCTCTTCATCCTCATTATCACATGTAGTCTCTCTACCTTTCAGTTCTTCCCCAGGCTATCATTAATGCATTGGCTATAATGTATTTTCTATTCTTTTTCCACTCCTTGGTGAATCAGTTGAACTTGGCATTTAAGCCCCTTCTCCCTTTTCCTACCACAGATTAAGTACTTACACAATCCAGTTTTGTATTATTCCCATCATCAGCTGCCTTTATAACCATTAATGTGCTACTAAATGGAACTGGAGAAAATCATCAAACTTTGCCAAGCGAGCCCACTCAGCAAGATAAGCCTGTTACACATTCCTAATTTATTTACCATTCCCCTCAACATTAAGTACATGTAAATCTTCTTATCTTTCCTCAAGTTTACATAGCATTCATCCCGCTTTCCTTTGGCTGAGTAACTTAGCTCCTATTTCACTGAAAAATTGAGGTTCCCTTTCTCCTCACTTCCTTGTTTCAAAACACTATAATATTCTTCCTGCACTATGTCTTCCCTTCCTTCAATTGTATATAAAAAAATGGCCCTTCTATTTATCAAGTCAAATCTTTCGAAATGTACCCTTGATACCATTTTATTTTATCTTCTCAAAAAGTTATTTTCCTAATAGCTGTACTACCTGGTTTCAACTCTACCATCACCATGTCCTAGATACCCTCTGACCACCCCCTGACTTTTTAGCTTCCTTTTGTGGGTTGTCTTCCCCTTATTAGATTGTATGCTCACTGAGGGCAGGGAGTGTTTTCTTTTTCTTATTTGTATCCTCAGCACAGTGCAGGAAATATAGTAGGAGTCTAATAAATTGTTCATTATTATAATTAGCATAATTATATAATACAATTATCTTGTTAATAATATGATGTATAATGTAAAATAATTATGTAACTATTATAAATGTATTACAATGTTTTTATTTTATTCTATTGCATTTCATTATATTGTATTTTACTGAACTGTTGCATTGTGTTGTGTTCTGTTCTATGATTGCCCATTCTACCATGCCCATTAGCTTACTAATCTTTAACATTTCCTTGTCTACTAACTGCTTTTCTGATGCTATATCTCCTCTATTGGGAAAACAAACAAACAAACAAATTTAATTTGCTTATTTCTACTGGTTATCCTAAAAATTAAGCAACAAAACAAAAACATAGCCTTTATTCAGTGTCATATCCAACTACCAAAGATTTATTTTGTAGAGCTAGAGAAAATAATAACAAAGTTCATCTAGAACAACAAAAAGTCAAGATCAAGGAAATCAATGAAAAGTCATGTGAAGGTCAATGGTATTATCCTGGAGATATAGGTTATAATAGAAAATTGCTTCATCTTGCCTTCTATTTTCGTCAAGTGCACAATCATCATATGAAAATTTGATTCTCCTAAAAATTTTATGTTGATGAAATAAAGTTCTGATCACCTTTTTTTATAAAAAGTCCCATCCATGATTTCTCAAATTGTATTATATCATACTTTCTGAAATATTTCCAAAAACAATCTTTCAGTACTTTAAAAATGATGTCACATTTAGAAAGAATTTCTTCTGTTTGACCTTGGTCTGGACCAGTTTTTCTGCCTTTTTTAATCTTTTTGAGTGTCATTTCCTTTTCTTTATATGCTGAATTGAGTTAGATTTCAAATAAAGTGGCTCCAAAGGCAATAGGCTCCAAATGTCGTTAATGATTTGTTTTTCTCTTCCAATATTTTTCTCTGTATTCTCTTGAAAGGATATGACTTAATTGACTCTCTACTAAATTTTCTACAGATTTGTTCTCCTCTTTGTTTTACATGCACACACACATTATGTATGTATAATTCTTGAAATATTATTACTTGAAATCTGTTACTAATATCCTACATAATGAGTTTACTTGTGTAGATCAGGTATTTTCTAACTATTATAGTGGTTTCTAAACTCTTTTGATCACTTCACTGTGATGATTGCTTTATATGGGTTAAACTTCTAAAGGAAATGATGATAATCAGAGCTTACATTGCTTTTTCTTTGTTTCCTACTTCCCTGTATCAATAATTTATCTGAATAGATTGGAATTTGGCTATTGCAATTGATTGTAGTGTTTTATTCTTTCTTCTTCTTTGCTGCTGATATTGACCAACTAATAAAATTGTCTCATTTCACGCAGAAAACCAATTCAGAAATGATTCCTACATTAATAGTTGGTCACCTTCTGTTGTTATGGTTCATTTCATCTTTTTTATTATATATTTCAGGGTTTTCTTTGATCAGTGCCTTCTGACTATCTTCTTGAAGAAAATATTCATGATGTACAGACATGAGAAATCTGAGCAATGTTTGAGCCATGGACATTTCTTTAATATAAACCATATTTTTATCATATTTATGTTAACAATTGCAAAGATATTAGACAGACAGACAGATGGATAGATAGATAGATAGACAGAAAGACAGATAGATAGATGATAGATAGATAGATAGATAGATAGATAGATAGATAGATAGATAGAT
>NW_020954559.1:3797921-3949325 GCF_900497805.2 Vombatus ursinus
GATAGATAGATAGATAGATAGATAGATAGATAGATAGATAGATAGATAGATCTTGACTTGGTTTGTTACATTTTGTCAAGTTATTTATAGAATTTCTCTTTATCTTTACCTTCTTTAATAGATGTTTATGCATAAGCTGTTATTATTTTCATGTTAGTCTTATATACTAATCACAAGATTGGCATTCTAAATAACAAAATATACCATAAGATAATTTTTTCTATTTTCTTTGTATACTTACTGAATAAAACTACAGATTTCCACCAAAGAACTGTCTCTGGAGGCAGATAATCCATTCCTCTGATCCACCACTTTATTTCTTAGGCAGTATCAGATTATTTTGATGATTACTACTTCATGATAGAGTTTAAAATCCAGAACTGCTAGGCTACCTTCCTTTACATTATTCTTCATTGATTTCCTTGATCTTGATTTTTTGTTGTTCTAGATGAAGTTTGTTATTATTCTCTCTAACTCTACAAAATAAATCTTTAGTAGTTGGATATGACACTGAATGAATAATAAACTTAGCTTGAATTATCATTTTAGTTATATTGGCTCAGCCTACCAATGAACAATCCCTATTTTTCCAACTGTTTAGATTGTCTTTATTTATGTCTTTTGTGATTATGTTCATGTAGTCCCTGGTTTTGTCATGGTAGGTTGGTTCCCAAATATTTTATATTATCTGCAATTATTTTAAATGGAATTTATCTTTGTATCTCTTTCTGTGGGATTTTGTTGGTAATATGTAGAAATGCTGATGATTTATGTGTGTTTATCTTTACATACTACAACATTTCTAAAATTGTTAATTAATTTGATTAATTTTTCAATTGATTCTCTAGGGTTCTCTAAGTATACCATCATATTATTTGCAAAGAGTGATGGTTTTGTTTTGTCATTGCATGTTTTTATTCCTCCAATTTACTTTTTAATCTTATCATTATAGGCAGAATTGCTAGTATGATATGGAATAGTAATGGTGATAATAGATATCCTTGTTTGACCCCTGACCTTATCGGGAAGGCTTCAAATTTATTCTATTACAGATAATCCTTGCTCTGGGTTTTAGATAGATACTACTTATCATTTTAAGAAAAGTTCCATTGATTCATATTCTTTTCATTGTTTTTAATAGGAATGGGTATTATAAATACATGCATTTAAATAATAAATATGAATACCCATGTGCTATTCAAAGTACAATTTTCTATTATTATTTTAAAAAGTTAAGAAAAAAATTCTTCATTTCACTCTCCAGTCCATTGTAGATTTACTTGGCTTAAATTGTTCTTATTGTTCTTATTGTTATTTTTAGATCAATCTTTGCTTGAATGCAAACTTTGTTATTGCAACTCATCCTTTTGGGAATCATTCTTAATTTTATTTCTGACCTCACCCTATTGTTACCTCTTCAGCTTCAGCTTTCCCCATCCCAGCTTAACCTACTAACGATTCCTTTTTCTGTTCTGCCATCTTCCAAGCATCAATCTATCAATCCAAGTCTATGATTCCACCCCTTCAAAACACACACACACACACACACACCCCTAGATTATTTAATTCAGGGGGAAAAATCCTTGTCTCTTTTTTCACAATTTGGCAGCACATTAAAAAAAAAAAGAGAAAGAAAGCTTAGTTTTCTTTCCTTCTATCATCTGACCAAATGAAAACTTGCCTACCCCAGAATCACATAGTCAGTTTTAAGGTCTTTGCACTGGTCCTAATAATCTGGCATTTTTCTACATATCTATTTATAAGATTTGATATCAAGACCTATCTTTATCATTCTCTTCCACTCCTAGGAGATTCCCTGTTACACACATAGGCAATTTTCAAGCAAACTAGTCCCAGTTCAGATGTCACCAGTGCCTAACATTATAGTTAGGTGTTAAAATATATTTCTATCTTTAAGAGTTTGCTATTAAAATGTACATACTCCTAGAAATGTTTACATCTTATTGGTATTAGATCTTACAGACACCTCAGTTTCCTTATCACTAAAACCAGTGGGTTAGATTCAATGACTTTTAAATGAATTTGGAATCTATCATTCTAGGTCCCAATAATTAATTGATAGCAAGTCAAGAAAAATGCTCAAGGAATGAAATATAACATATGCTTCTGCAATCAGAGTTAAGGATAGGTTGTACAAAGCCAATCCTCTAGAAGTTACAATATCACTTAATTCACTATGTTAATTTGGCTGGCTTTAAATTAATAAGTAACCCACACATTTATTATCTGTTCTATACCTCCATGTAATTATTTTTCTTGAAATACAGATAAAATTGAACATTTTATTTTTAAAACCAGGAAATAGGTCAAATGAGGAGAAATATTTCTACAATATTGGTTAAGCTCATAGAAGAGACAAGAGGTAAAAGCAAATTTCTCATAGCAAATAACTACAAAACTTAAGTTTCAAATAAAGTAGTAATGATATAATGCTGGTAGTAGACAAGAGACATGGTTAAATTTCTCCCTTTCTTTATCTAAAAGTTTTTCTTTGTTCATAACTTTTGGATCAGAACTTTAATCCCTTTCCCTTCATCCACCTGAGCACATAAATACACAGCACTCAAAGAAATATACTATGTACCTGAATTAAAATTATTCCTTATATTTCTCACTTTGATTAGAAAACAATTAAATACATTACTTGATCATTAGCCTTTTTTAACTGTACTTTCAAAATTTTCCTCAAACTGTGGTGATTTGGGAAATAGCTCTAATGGCTTTTATAGCTTTCTTGGCATTGATGATTAAGGATGAAATCCCTTTAAATCTTTTCTAGTAGATGTGCCAAATTAGGTCCTAGAAGGGTGGAGGAAGAAGAATTATATGAAATAAATCCTGATTGCTGAGCTTCTCACGTTGGTTTTGTCTATTTTATGGTGAGAGTGAAAGGTTACCAAGAGAACCTTGTTCTTAATTTTTCCCAATGTTTTCTTCTTTGATGCTCTTATTTCTTTTTTGAAGGTTAGGATTAGCAAGAGAAGAAGATTAGTATGTAGAAAGGAAGGTGAATGAATATGGAATGTGAATGAAGAGTTTATAATGTTTTATAATAATTGTACATTCAAGACATTGTGAGTTAATAGATATTCTGCATAATAAATTAGTGAGACATTTGCCAACTGCCCCTTTCAGTTAATATTTTATTTGGGAATTGTTTTGCTTTAGAAATCGATTGATGTCTCTGCTAAGCAAAGAAAGAAATTTTAACCTTTCCTCCTATTGAATTAATGTGATACTGTGCCTTTTTATGATAAATAGTAATATGTCATAGCCTTTTGAAGTACTTTACATAAAATAGAGATACTGATGATTATAATCATAGCATTCTTTGTGAAATCATTATAGAAATAAAGCAGTCAGGAGAAATGTATGTGTTTATAATGTGTCTGTATGGTCACATGTATATGCAAATGCATGTGTATGTGTATCTGTATACATATGTTTATACTATTACACACATATATATGTATATACATGTATATATATTATATATATATGTGTGTGTGTGTGTGTGTGTGTGTGTGTGTGCGTGTGTGTGTATTCCTAGATAGTTAGCTAGTTGTCTCTCTGTTTATCTATATAGAGTGGCATAGCCAATAGAGACTTGGCCTCAATGCACATGTATAACAATATGTGTGTATGCACACATACATGCATGTATATGCATAGACACTGCACCACATGAGGATACAGTTGTATGTTCATATGTGTGTGTTAATGAATGCATGTATACAGGTATGTGTATGTGTATGCATACACACATGTGTAAGCATGCATGCATGCATACATGCATAAAATCCTGAGCCCGAGGTTAGTGTTAATTAATTGATAATTATCAAGGGCTCCTTCTATATCCAAACCTATTGTTTCCTCTTCTAACTCATTTTCTTCTTAAGCCTGAAAACATATCTGCCAGAGAGAGAGACTATTCCAAATCTAAAGCTTTCCAATAAGGAATACTTGGAAATAACTTACATTACTCAGAAAATTTTAACTTTAACCTTGTCACTCAGGCCCTGCTGTGAGCCTCTTCCATTCTTTAGGAATGTCATTTACTTAATAATTATAATATAATACACATGTATACATATATATGTGTGTGTGTGTTTGTGTGCATGTATGTATTACACAATGTACATACATACATACATATATACACACCTATAAAAATGGAGCAAAACTTTGATCTTTTTCCAGCTCTGAAATTAAATATATTAGGGAGAGAATGATTCTTAAAAATATATTCTGCCACTCAAATCCCAAATTCCAATCTCAGGGCAGCCAGGTGGCACAGTGAATAGAGCACTGGCCCTGAAATCAGGAGTACCTGAATTCAAATCTGACCTCAGACATATAACATTCACTAGCTATGTGACTCGGGGCAAGTCACTTAACCCCAATTGCCTCATTCCCCCCCCCAAAAAAAAAAATCCAATCTCAGCTCAAACTTACATTTCAGGAGTCAGAAATCTCAGAATTTGAAAATAATCATGAAAGGGTAGAAAGAACATCAACAATTGCTCACAATAGTCAATAATGCCCCTAAAATATCATGTGAATGTTATTAAAAGTGCAACAATTTTCAATGACTCTTATCCTTTATTTATATAAAGTGTAGTATGAATAGATCCGAATGAGTTCATTTTGAATATGTTCATATTGTACTGCAAAATGTAATCATATAGCAAGCATTTACAAAGAACACTACAAAATCAAATCATCAGCACATGCCCTCTTACTGTAGTTAGGCCATGGTGAATATTTTGCAACCATGAAATAATTCTATGAAAATAAAATGAAAATTGTACCTAATAAGCATTTTGAGTCTTGGAGTAGTCATTTATATTCAATATTAAGGAATTCACTATGTATGCCAATGTTCTAAAAAATATTCATTATATACTCTTGTATTATCAAGAATTATGAGTTGCAGGGGCAGCTAGGTGGCACAGTGGATAGAGCACCGGCTCTGGAGTCAGGAAGACCTGAGTTCAAATCCAGCCTCAGACCAAACACTTGACACTTACTAGCTCTGTGACCCTGGGCAAGTCACTTAACCCCAACTGTCTAAAAATAAATAAATAAATAAATGATTATGAATAAATATTTTGATCTCCACATATTTAAATGATTTTGCACGCAATTATGAAATCATAAAAATGGTAAGTTATTTTCATGGCAGCTTGATATATAATATATGTCAGATCAAATGGACAAATATAGCTAAATTTAATTTTATTTGAAAATGTTTTACCTTTATTTGAAGTAGAACAGAACTATTTTATTCCATCAGATCTGAAATAACATTGATAGTACTTCAAGGATGTACCAACATAACAAAGAAAGATATGGGAGCCAGAGCTTTTTGTCTCTTTCTATTGTTTGCTAAGCCAAATGCAAACAGAAGGGAAATACATAGGGCCAAAATATACTACTGCACCATAATCATCAGAGGAATTGGAACATTCTTTTCAAAAGGTATTTCTAGCAGACATAGCGGAAGTTCATAGGCCCTCCACTAGACATTTCTTGGGGTAAATAGTTGTATTGCATTTGCTATTTTGTTTTGTAAATATGGAGGTTAATAATAAATAGATAGCAAAAGACATACTTTTTGCATATCTAAAAGTGATGGGAAGAAAGAATTTTACTGTGCTTGTTTTTTTTTTTTTTTTTTTCCAGTTCTGTTTCTAGTGTCTATAGAAGGTCCGGTCCTCAAAAGGTCTGGATCTAGAAGCGTCCTTGAAATAGTTGTACTTAGGCATGGTACCCTGTAGATAGGAACCAGTCTTTCTAAGTTTTCTTTGATGCTCTATATAACTACCATGGGCCTGAGACTCAGAAATAAAAGATTCTTAAATTGTCTATATAATAGACAATTAAGTTGTAGCAGGACATCATACATATGTGTGTTTCTGTGTATGTATGTGTGTAGATATACATATGTACACTGTATATACACATGTACACATATATGTACAAAACATACACACCAAATACACACACACACACACACATATATATATATATATATACCTACATGTACATACACACGTATTCTGTATGCACACACATATATAGATAGATAGATAGATTCTGGCAAAGTCTTTAAGTACTGTGTAGGAAATGCAACATAAAATTTGTTTAAGCCCAACATGTCATGTTAAATATGTATGTCATATATGTATGAATATATATAGATATGTGTATATACACTTATGTGTGTGATATGTGAGATATCTATAGATATGCCTTTATAGATATCACACAATATAATTTAAAGAATTGTATTTAATTCAGTATACAATTTGGTGTCATAGAATCATGCAAACACTAAGTACTTAGGGATTGTTGAATGAAGTCCTAGTTTCCCCATAGCTAAAGCTAACAATCAATGTATTTATACGTATACATATGTATGTGTTTTTGTATATATATATATATATGCATATTTTGTATATGCATGTACACTATATACATATGTGTATACACATATTTATAAATGTAGATGAAATATGATTATATATGAATACATGCATGCAAAAATGTGTATGTATTCTACACTTGTGATTTGGTTGGCAAAAGAAAACTCTAACAATTTAATTGGTCCTAGACTATAACTAAGAGTCATAGTGTGTTACCTGAAGAACTAAGTCATGTGACTTGCCATCACCTAGAAAGTCTATATGAATTAGAACTTGAGCCTGACTCTTGCCTACTTTAAGGTTTGCTCTTTAAGGGTTGTTTTTTTATCCACTTTTTCATTTTGCTTTCTCTAAGAAGTAAAATGATTTAACAACACTGATGCACAGTCATGTGCACTTTTTATGGGGGTCAACACGTTGAATAATTGAAAGTTTGGTCAATTCATTGAGTTACTTTTGGGAAAACAAATATATCCAAAACTTAAGATTAACTTGAATGCTACCTTTATTTTATTTATTTTTCTTCACAACAACACAGTAATCCAGATATGTGTCATACTGAATTATAATTACTTATGTTAATTTTTCTTCAAAATGTTAACTAGCTTTCTTAGAATGATGTTTTTGGTGGTTATAATTTTCATCAAGATATATCACTTACCTATTTTTTTCTTTTGTTATATTTTATTTATGAAATATACATGACAGTGTATACTTACAGATAGTGCCCCTGATAAATCACAGTATCTTGGGCCCTTGAGGCAATGTGCACTGATATTACTTATTAAAACATGTCTTCATCTTATACTACAAAAATGCCTTTTGCATTAACATATGTGGTATTTCATGTAACAGAAATCTCTCAATATATGAACAAAATTCTTTGAGAATATTATTTTAGGCAACTTTATGATATTTCCCATAAATTTTTCCAAGATTTCTTTGAGAAGTATCTCAGCAGGTAAGATTAGGATAAGAAGTTTATCTTCATGTACAAAGTGATGTACACATTTCTATTTTAACTAATTCTATAATTCTAAGAAAGTACTATGTGTTTTTATCTGATTATTCAAATAGCAAATTAAATATTTCAGTTGATAAATATAATAATAACTAGAAATTCTTGGTTCCACAAAGTTTCAAACTTTCCATATTCTAAATGAGCTTTTTCCTAATGTATAGGAAAAATAGCAATACATCTGCCCAGATTTCTTCTAGTATTCTCTACACACTGTAGTAACCAGAGACATTTTACAAGATTTCCTTGTGTCAAGTGTTAAATAAGACAAATTTAAAGCAATAAGTATACTTGGAGCTTTGTCTACTCTGTGACAATTAGCCATTATTATACCATTTAGTTCTAAAGGAAAAAATTGTAGAAGCAATAAGTAGTTTTCAATTTCTTGTAAAACACAACTTGTATAAGGAAAGGTCAGAATATCTTCACCAAGAGGAGTATCTGCTTAGTTCCAATGTAGTTAAATCTCTATGCAATGATGAAACCAAACCAGTACTCCAGCCTCATTTATTTTCTGAAGTTAAGTTAAGGACTTTGTAGATACATACTGTCATTGTAAGAGTGGTAATCACTCAACTGATAGTGAAAGATTGGCTTGTTATAATCACTGTTCATGTTCAAAAGAACCTACAAAAGATATGTTAATAAAAAAATTTTAAAGTGACCAAAACAAATTGGTCTTGGGCACATAAGTGAGTAATTGTAAAAACAACCCCTCCGTCCCTACTTTATTACCTAAATACATTATTAATAAAATTAGGTCATAGATTTAAAGTTGGAATAAACCTTAGAGTCTGTCAGCCCCAACCATCTGATGTGAAACTGGAAGAGATTTTAAAGACCATTAAGTTTAACACCCTCATTTTGCAGATGAAGAAGCTAAGGCAAGAGTTGATAAGCTATTTGCCCAGAATCAAGCCAGTAATCTTCAAAGGTGGAATTTGAATCCAATTCTTCTTAACTCTAAATCCAGTGCCCTATTACTGTTTATCAAATTTAATTAAAATATATTATAATTAGAAGTTTAGAGAAAATTTTTCTCACATATCCTGATAGCTTGCAACTCACAATTAAGTAATTAGTTTATTTAACCAAATGACCCCCATTCTACTTCATTACTAAAAAAAAAAAAAATAGACAACTGCTATTGACTTTTGAAATAAAAATTATTTGAATGTTATAGCACAAATGGAAAAGACATGAAGGCTGTAGAAACAAGCAACCACATTTGCCAGTGTATTCCCTCACTTAAAAAATAATTAATAGTAAATTGGGTGATTGTATTGGAAAAGGATTTGGAATTTTAGTGGTTCCTAGATGCCATGGTTGTTAGAAGCATCTGTACTACATCTGCTATCCCAGCGCAAACACACACATGTGCAAGTCTCAGTAACCCTAGCACTGTGACATAGAGCAGCAGTCCTGTACAAGGAGTAATATTCCTTAGGTATCATTTGTAGGAGTTGAAAAGGAGCCCCAGGTCCCATGGCACAGTCCTAAAAGAAAGAGTGATATATTATATCTTAAGATAGAAGAGAAATTAGAGTTTCTTTTGTCCTATACTCTCATATTATAATGAGGATACTGAGGCCCAGAGGAATGAAGCAACCTGAACAAAGACACATGGTAGTTAATATTAAAACTAGTATAGAACCTAGATCTCTGGAAGTGCTCAATTACACTTTGCTAAGTCAATCAGTGAGGGGAGATGTGGAACATATAGCTCAGAAGTTTAAGATTATTACTTCAATGAGCAATTAAAATAGCAGAGCCCTTCAGGTCCCCAAGTTAGGCAGAGAGGGAAAACTTCTTATTCAAAATTTGAGAAAAATAAATTAAAAATAAATAGGCAACAAGAATTACTCAATAGCTACTTTAATAACATTTTCTATTTGAAGATGAAGTTGGAGGGGAATGTCTATATCTATAGTCTTACCAATGTAAGAAATCTTGTCATGGAAACTTCTATAATTAATGTAAATTAACTATTCCTCATTACATCAGAGTAGTATCTGTGGGCACAAAGAGATTTAGTGCCTTCTCTGTATTCACATAGCTGTCCATGTGCCAAAGACAGGAACCAAAACCAGATCATTTTAATTGAAAGGTTATCCTTCTAATCGATTATACCAAATTGCTTCTCAAAGAGATTATAAGAGGTATAAATATTTTTAATTCATTCTTTTCAGAATATTTAAATTGTTGAATCTACACTCTCATGAACTTGAAGAATTGGAGCTCAGATATGTCTCATCTAACAAATATAGTAAAATATGTTTGAATGTCTATGATTTATGAATGAGCAAATATGTTAGTAGCTTCCTTTAGTTTCTAATTTACTACTTAATAGCTATCCTAATATCTAAATGAAATCACATGCACACACAGAAACATATACATATGTACCTACCTCTAATATCCTATCTTTAAAAAGTCAACTAAGTTCTTAAGGAAAAGAAATTAGCTATTTTCTAAGGTATGAGAATAAATTCATAAATAAGTTAAAATAGACTAACTTAAATGGGACAAGAACTGTATTGAAGTGGAACAAGCCTTGGAACTGGATTTAAATGATCAGGATTCAAATCTTTTGTACTTACAATTTATGGCAGCCTTAATTTTTCTGGACTTCAGTTCCTTCACATGTAAAATAAAGGGGCATACCTGATATCCTTAACTTTCTCTAAATATTTTGATAACCATGTTAATATAATTGATCTCCTTCGTTATTCTATGAATTTTATCTTGTGTATTTGAAAGCTTTATTGTGAGGCAAGATTGATAAGCTTTAGCAGACTGCTAAAAAGGTGAAGGGTTGTGCTGTTAAATGTTTAATGGCAATCTCATTGGAAAAATATGTACTTATTGGACATTTTAAAATTTAACCTGTATTATACACATATTCTTCTTTGTTTTTCTAAGTCTAGACATGCAAGAATATAATTAAATAGCCCTGATACACAGCAATTGACAATTTACAATGTTTAAATGTTCATGTTGAAAACTTAACAATAGGCCAGTACAAGGTAACACCTGAGTGCATGAAATTTTTTTTTTTCAAATGGTAAAGGACTCATGGTGTTGCAAGGAGTGTCTGTTATCGCTAGTATTGAATGTTTTGTTTTCTAGAAATGTTAGCTACAGCACTAAGAGAAGAAAAATAAACTGAAGGTATTAGAACAGCAATGAAGAAACAAAACTATCATTCTTTGCATGTGATTTGATGGTATACTTAGAGAATCCAACACAATCAACTAAAAATACTGCAAATAACAACTTCAGCAAAGCTGCAGAATACAAAATCAGCCCACATAAATCACCAACTTTTCTAACAAAACCCAGAAGAAAAAGATAAAAAAAGAAACTCAAATTTAAATAACTGCAGACAATATAAAATACTTGGGTGTCTACATTCCAAGACAAACCCAGCAACTATATAAACACAATTACTTTTTTTCATGCAAATAAAGTAAGATCTAAACAATTGGAGAAATATCAATTGCTCATGGGTAGGCTGAGAAAATAAAATAAAAATGACAATTGTAACTAAGCTAATTTACTTATTCAGTGTCAGACCAATCAAATATATATATATATATATATATATATATATATATATATATGTAACTAAATTCATCTGGAAGAATAAAAGGTCAAGAACATCAAGAGAATCAATGAAAAAAAAATGTGAAGGAAGGTATACCAGAGGTCTAACTGTATTACAAAGCAGTCATCATTAAAAACAATCTGGCAATGGCTAAGAAAAAAAAAAAAGTGGTGGATCAGTGGAATAGATTAGATACACAACATACTGAGTAAATGACCACAGTAATCTAGTGTCCGACAAACCCAAAAATCAAAGATGTTGGGAAAAGAAATCACCATTTGACAAAAATTACTGGGAAAACTGGAAAGCAGTTTGGCAGAAACTAGGCGAGGACCAACATTGCATGTCATATACTGAGATGCGGTCAAAATCAGTATAACATTTAGACATAAAGGCTAATATTACAAACACATTAAGGGAGCCTGGAATATATTTTTTTAATTTTTTAATTTTCTTTTTATTTTTAACATGTGTTTTTAAAACTTTGGGTTACAAATTTTCTCCCTTCCTCCCTCCCCACCCACCCTCATCAAAAAGGCAAGCATCTCAATACAGGTTATAGATGTGTAGTCAGGCAAAACACTTCCATAGTAGTCCGATTGTGAAAAACTAACTATATTTCCCTTCATTCTATCCTACCTCCCATTTATTGTATTCTCTCTTTTGACCCTGTTCCTCCTCAGAAGTGTTTGCTTTTGATTATCCCCTCCCTCAATCTGCCCTCCCCTCTATCAACCCCCTGCTTTCTTGTCCCCTTCCCCCCTTATTTTTCTGTAGAGTAAAATAGATTTCCATACTCCATTGTGTATGTTATTCCCTCCTTAAGCCAAATCCTATGAAAATAAGATTCACTCATTCCCTCTCACTTTCCCCCATTTCCCCTCCACTGTAAAAGCCTTTTCTTGTCTGTTTCATGTGAGATATTTTACCTCATTCTACTTCTCCCTTTCTCCTTCTCCCAGTATAATCTTCTCCCACCCCTTAATTTTATTTTCCAGATATCACCCCATCATCTTCAACTCCCTGTGTCCTCTATCTATCTATCTATCTATGCAAACATATAATATTTCCCTCCCACTACCCTAATACTGACAAAGGACTCATGAGTTACAAATATCATCTTTCCCTGCAGGAATGTAAACAGTTCAACTCTAATAAGTCTCTTATGATTTCTCTTTCCTGTTTACCTCTTCCATGTTTCACTTGAGTCTCGTATTTGAAGGTCAAATTTTCTATTCAGCTCTGGTTTTTTCCACAGTAATGCTTGAAAGTCCTCTGTTTCACTGAATGACCATTTTTTACCCTGAAGGATTATACTCAGTTTTGCTGGGTAGGCAATTCTAGGTTGTAGTACTAATTTCTTTACCCTCCAGAATATCATACCCCATGCCCTCTGGACCCTTAAAGTAGAAGCTACTAAATCTTGTGTTATCCTGATTGTGTTTCCACAATACTTGAATTGTTTCCTTCTGGCTGCTTGCAATATCTCCTCCTTGTCCAGGGAATTCTGGAATTTGTCTACAACATTCTTAGGAGTTTTCCTTTGGGGATCTCTTTCAGGAGGTTATTGGTGGATTCTTTCAATTTCTATTTTGCCTTCTGCTTCTAAAATATCAGGGCAGTTTTCCTTGATAGTTTCTTGAAAGATGATGTCTAGGCTCTTTTTTGATCTTGGCTTTCAGAAAGTCCAATAATTTTTAAGTTCTCTCTCCTGGTTTTATTTTCCAGGTTAGTTGTTTTTCCAATGAGATACTTCACATTCTCTTCTATTTTTTTTCATTCTTTTTGATTAGTGTTACAGTGCCTTGATTTCTCAAATTGTCCCTATCTTCCAATTTCTCCATTCTAATTTTCAAGGAAGTATTTTCTTAAGTAAGCCTTTGGACTTCCTTTTCCATTTAGTTAATTTTGGGCATTTTTTAAGGGCATTCTTCTCTTCACTGGCTTTTTGGACTTCTTTTGCCATTTGGGTTAGGCTATTTTTTAAGGTGTTATTTTCTTCAGTATTTTTTTTGCTTCTCCTTTAGCATCACTCTCACTTTTTCCTCTACTTCTCTTACTTGCTTCTCAAAATCCTTTTGGAGCTCTTCCATGACCTGGGACCAATTCATACTTTTCTTGGAGGCTTTGAATGTAGGAGCTTTGGCTTAGTTGTCTTCTGGTTGTATGTTTTGATCTTCTTTGTCATCAAAGTAAGATAATATAGTCTGACTCTTTTTGCACTGCTTGCTCATGATCCCAGCCAATTACTTGAGTTCTAAACTCTTTATTAAGGTAGGAGTCTCTTTCCAGTGTGGAGAATGTGCTGTCCCAAGCTTCAGGGGTTTTGTGCAGCTGCTTTCAGAGATACTTCTAGGGACCTGTAAATTTTCAGTTCTTCCAAGGTGCTATGATCAAGGGCGAGGTGTTTACTCCTTTCCTGGCCTGTTATCCAGTCTATGAGTGACCACAAGCACTCTTTTCTGTCTTGGAACTGTGATGAGTGTTTCCTCTCCACAGCCACTACAAGCTCCACCACGCCAGCTCTCCTCCTTGCCCCAGGACTGCCACCCAGAACTGTGACCCAGATCCAAGCATAGGCAAAGCAGGAGAATCCTGAACCAGCAGAGAGATTCCTGCAATCCCTCTCTTATCAGCCACTCGATTCCCCCTCAGTCTGTGGGCCGGAAGTTCTGGAGGCAGCCACTGCCCCACCAAGCTCGGGGACTGGAGCTCAGACCAACGGCTTCTCTCACTGTAGACACAGACTTTTCCCCACTGACTTTCTAAGTTGTCTTTGGTGTTCATGGCTTGAAAAGTATGGAAACTGCCACAGCTACCCGCGATTCGGTCCTTTGAGGCCTGCTCCAGGCTCACTGAGGCCTGTGAGCCTACACCGCACTGAGCTCCTCTCCCAGCCTGGCGCGATATACCTTTCTGATCAACCATCCAGGCTGTCTTGGGCTGGAAATTTGTTTTGCTCTATATTTTTGTGGGTTCTGCTGCTTTAGAATTTGTTTAGGGCCATTTTTATAGATATTTGGAGGGGTTTGGGGGAGAGCTCAAGTAAGTCACTGCTTTTACTCTGCCATCTTGGCTCTGCCACTGGAGCCTGGTATATTTTAACTTTCACATTTATAGATAAAAGAAGAATCTATGACCAAACAAGAGATAGATAGCATTACAGGATGTAATTATGTTTGATAACTTAATAGGATCAAATTTAAAAGGTTTTGCACAAACAAAACCAATACAGACAAGATTTAGAAGGAAGCAAGAAATTGGGGGTGGGGTGGGATTTACAGCAATTCTTTCTAATAAAGGTTTCATTTCTCAAATATTTAGAGAAGAGACAAATTTATAAAAAACATGAGTCATTCTCCAAATGATAAATGGTCGAAGTATATAAGCAGACAGCTTTCAGAGGAGAAATCAAAGCTATCAAAAATCAAATTAACATGTTCTACATCACAATTCATTAGAGAAATGCAAATTAAAACAAATCTGAGGTTCCAAATCATGCCCATTATATTGGTTAAAGAAAAAACGACAAATGTTCAAGGAGATGTGGGAAAATTGGGACCCTAATGCACTGTTGTTGAAGTTGTAAACTGATTAAACATTCTGGAGAGCAATTTGTAACTATACTCAAATGGCTATAAAACTGCACGTACCTTTTGAACTAGCAATACCATTTCTAGTCTGTATCCCAAAGAGGTTTAAAAAAAAAAAAAAAGAAAAGGACTTATCTGTTAAAAAAAATTGTGGCTTTTCTTTTTGTGGTGGCCAAGAATTGGACCTCAAGGGGATAGCTCAACAAGTTGTGGAATATGATAATGATGGAAAGCTATTGTGTTATAAGAAATGATGAGCAGGATGCTTTCAAAAAAACCTGGGAATACTTAGATGAACTGATGCAAAGTGAAATGGGCAAAACCAGGAGAACATTGTACACAGTGACAGCAACAGTGTATGATGATCAACAGTAAATGATTTGGCTATTTTCAGAAATACAATGATCCAAAACAATTCTTATGGATCCTTGATGAAAAAAGCTATCTACCTCCAGAGAAAGAATTAATGGAGTCTTAATGCATATTAAAGCACTAACTTTCTTTACTTTATTGTTTTTGGTCTGAATTTTCTTTTGCAACATGACTAATATGAAATTGTTTTGCATGATTGCACATGTATAATTTATATCAAAATGTTTGCCTTCTCAGGAAGGGTGAGGGGAAGGACGAAGAGAATGTGGAGTTCAAAAAAATGTCAAATATATGTCAAAATGTTTTGTTTACATGTAATTAAGAAAACAAAATAATTTTTCTTACATTTGAATTTTTATTTTTTTTAATTTTTAAATTAAAAAAATAAAATATAATTATTTTTGGATTAAAGAGCAATAATACCAAATGGGATACAATTATGGGAAAAACTATTTTTATTACACTTATTATTTTATTTCATATTTTATAGCCTTTTGAAGACATTATGATTATAATCAAATGATAAACAAAACAAATAGAATCCAGGTAAATATAATACTTCAGTGAATTGAATTTTTGATATTCAACATTTGGCTAAAGAGGTAAATGACAACAAATGAAATATGCTAAAAACTTAAATAATAACAATTCAAAAACTTTACAATATGTCTTAGATCAAAACAAGTTCTTTCTAGCCTCAAAAGCAGTGATGGTTAGGAGGTCATTAACATATCATCACTCAAAAAATCAGTTAACCAGAAAACAAAATAAAGTGTATAACTAGAGTGCTACCCCATTGCCTTATTTTCTATAGGGGCTCTACTGTAACTTTCATATAATCGGCCAATTAGAACTATATATCTTATATAACATTCCTGTCTGGTAAACCACTTTAACAATTTATTAACAATGTGCTTTTTCAAGTAGTTTTATTTTATTTTGAGGGTTATAATATAGTAGATTTCACAAACATTAATCATGTTTGATTTTAATAACCAGTTGAAAACCAATCTATTAGTAACATATTGGTTGTCTTAGAAGCCAAGTTCAAGCAATTTTCCACAATCTAGTTTATACACACACACACACACACACACACACGTGTGTGTGTGAGTGTGTGTGTGTGTGTTTTTGGAGCCTAGTATCCTGGACAAAAAATGATGCTATAAACAAAAGGAAAAATCCTGACAATAAAATTATGCATTTCTGTGATACCATTCATCTTAAAAATAGTTGCAGAAATTACATCATAATACAACTTTAAAGTATAACTTATCAAACTTAACAAGCAATTATTTTTACCTGCAGAAAAAAATATTTAAAATATTTCACATTAGAATGCTACAAAAATGTACATCTTTTCAGGAGAATTGGAATAGGGTTCATATTGCAGTTAATATCCTCCTATTATGGTACTACACTGAATTTTCTTTTTCCTAACCATTTTATTTTAATGGAGGGCATTATATCTTGATTTTACACTTCAATGATTTACATGTTTTCTATCTCATCTCAAAGAAAAGAGGCTTTCTTGACTCCCAATAAAAATATGTAAAGTTATAACTTGGAATTTTCTATGGAAAAAAATATTATTCTACAAGGTTTTGAATTTAATTTGGAGCCACCTGCTGAGTTCTCAGCTCAACAATCTCTGATTTAGAAACCATTTCTCTCCCAAGTTCTTCAGTGAGAGCCAGGGAGTGAAAGGAGACTTCTTTATAATGCCTTTTTCTTGTCCTTCCCACAGTGAGTTCATCTTGAATCATGCTCATACCTGAGGAAAAAATTTTAAGGTTTTAAGATATGGCAGTTTCTTAACCATCAAAGGGACAAGTCCCTTTTTTTTCTAGGAATGTATTAAAGAATTTCAGAATTTATGTAAATGTGTTAATGATAAGGGGAAGAAAGTTTTTTCAGTATTTCTAATTTTGGATTTCTTTCTTGACCATATATAATTTATCTTGGCCTCATGGAATACAAAATTACATAGGAATATAGAATAAAATTTTTCATATATGTATTATATATGTATATCTGAATACACATGCATATATGTATGTGTGCATATGTATATGTATGTGTATTTACCCCAGGCATGTGTGTATTTATCTTAAATATCTACATATACACATTACATATAAATATGCATATATATATACATATATAATATATACATGTATATATATTTAAGAGATACAGAACTAAAAGACTATAAAAGAAGAGAGTAAAAATGATACAAATGTTTTTTTTTAAACCAGACAAAAGGGTGATCAATTCATTGAAAATTATTTTACATGTGCTTTTTATATTATGGTGTTTGCCCTTCCTCTTCTGTCTTTCCATTTTTTATGATAATATTACTTATTCTATCGAAACATACACTCAAGTCAAGGTATAAATATTCACAGGATGCTCATATATTTAAGTCCCCCTGCCCCATTCATCCAGGAGGATGTCTACATATGCTTGGCAGATCTATTCCTTGTCCAAGGAGAATAATGTATCAACTGTTAGGAACTGCTTGTTCCCTTATTAAATGTGTATTTGGTCTGCCTCTCTCTCCCACTGTGAGGATAGATTATTCCACTTCTGATACTTGACATGCTGTCAAAAGAGTTGAAATAAGACATGATACATGAGACAGAAGAGAGGAGACACCCGGAAGGATAGCATCAAAGAAAACTTGGAAAATAAACTTGAACCAAATCCTGCCCTTGGCCTTGGAATTTCATGCTGTGAATGTCTGGTTTAACAATTTTTTTTTGTTTTGTCTACATCAATTTACTCCAAATACTGTGTGCAGTAACTAGAGAAAAATATGATTTTAACCTATTTTTATTTAGATTTTGTTGCTTTGTCCAAGTTATTCAAGGTAAAAATTATTTAGCTTTATTACTCCATTTTCTGGTTTTGAAAACTTTAACAAACATCAATTCAGTAACTATTATGTGCAAAACACTTTGTTAGAACCAGGAAGGTTCTACAAAAATTAAATGAAACATGCCAATATCCCTCATGAAAGTCTCAATGTGATAATTTCTGTGTTTTGATAAATATTTTTTCATGTATTAAAAATTTAAGTTCAAAATAAAGAAACAAGCTCCTTGCACCTGTTTTATACTAATTCAGTTCGTGTTATTTCATCCTTTATTTATTGAGCACTCAGCACTTAGTGCTATGTAAATGGGAAATATAAAAGGAATATAAAACAGGATACTAACCTGCAAAGCACTTACAATCCTGCTGCAGTAATCCAACACTACCAAATGGAGCTACTTTTTCATCCTGACTGAGAGGGAAGAAGAGATATGGTATGTTTGTAGCTAAATTTAAGTATTGTCCTGCTTCTGCCTGACCAAGGACCCACATGAATTTTGATCAGTGTCAGAATACTCTAAACAGTGAAATGCCCAGTTTTACAATCTTCAATCCTGGGCACCAAAATATATCATAGTTTATATCAGACCTGCACAACTTGGCAGTAGGTAGAGGTCAAAATTAAAATAGGCTAAACTTCTCCAGGCCTCAGATAGTCTAGTCACTAGAGACAGACTGAGGATGGTTGATTGCTGCAGATTACGTGACAAATAAGAGTGTGCAGTGGCAACCTCCCACCCCCCAAATTACATGACAGGCACAATAGTGACTAGTTTAAGGCAGGTTAAGTGGTACATGGACAAAGCACTCACTACATCTTTACTTTCTTTTATGTCCTTTGCATTTTTCATGGGCCACCCAAAATCCTTTGGCAGACCGCAAATGGCCTGCAAGCCATATGTTGTACACGCCTGGTCTATAAGAACCCAAGATGGCCTTTTGTTCCAAAGCATTAATTAAATTCAGTGCATCTCAATTAAGAGACAGGATGAAATAGTAGCAGAAGGGGGAAACTCAGATACAAGGAGACCTGGATTTAATTCCTGCCTCTGACACATACTGGCTGAATGACCCTAAACAAGTGACAGCTTCTCAGTACTCTAAAGTAGAGATGTCAAACTCACTGTTTAACAAGATAAAGACACAGGACAACATTGTTGTTGTTCAGTCATTCAGTCACATCAAACTACATGATCTCATGGACCCACAGCATACCAGGCCTTTCTATCCTCCACTATTTCTCAAAGTCTGTCTAATTTCATGTTCATTGTTTCCATGACACTATCTCTCTGTCTTATCCTCTGCTGTCACCTTTTCCTTTTGCCTTCAATCTTTCTCAGCATCAGGGTCTTTTCCAATGAGTCCTATCTTCTCATCAAGTGGCCAAAATATTCACATTCAGTATTTTACCTTTCTGTGAATAATCTTAATTATTTTTTAAGTATCAACTGATTTGATCTCTTTGCTGTCCAAGGGATTTTCAAAAGTCTTCTCCACTACCATAATTCAAAAGCATCGATTCTTAAGTGCTCAACTTACTTATATATAAACCCACTGTTAGAGCCATAGATTGCTACAAAACAAACAAACACCTATAGCTTTGACTTTACAGTCCTTCCAATACAACATAGATAATGTTAATTGGTGGTTTTCTAAGTCAACATGCAACCATCAGGAATCCCTCTGAGTTTGACAGAAATGCCTGAGCCAACTCCCTGAGAATTTTAAGTGGATGAAAAGATGTTCCATTCTATTGGTAGAGGGAGTTTCCTCATCACTGTATCAGTGAATTCACAGGTCTATTACCTATCATTTCCATAGATATACATGCAAAACCTGTCAGAAACTCTTATCGCCAGGAAATAATGGAACAAGGGGAAAATAATGTGTCTGAGGCCTTCTAGTTTAAACTCCTCATTTTAAAGAGAACAGACATAATTCAGAGCCTTAACATTGTAATGTACTTTAGAAATACGACCTAAGATTCAAGCCTTGGCATTCTCATGACTCTTTTCATTGACAGGAAGAATGATTACTAGAACTTGGTGCCTCCCTGAGGAGCATAGTTGACAGTAGTCTGGGAGAGGAGAGTTGATTTTGAGCCAGGCTTTGAGAGAAGACATTCCTAGTTTCTTGGATCTATGTTTCCCTCACATAGGCAAGAAGTAATCATTCCTTCTACTGAGGAGTATAGTATTATGCAAATGCCTAGGCTTCAATCCTGAGTTACATTATTTGTACCTTTCAAGAGCTATATCAGTAGGTACCTTATTATATGGGGCAGCTAGGTGGTACAGTGGTTAGAACGTCAGGTCTGAAGTCAGAAAGATCTAAATTCAAATACTGCCTCATACACTTACTAGCTGTGTGATTTTGGGCAAGTTACTTAACACTTACTTGCCTCAGGTCCTCATCTGTAAAGTGGGAACACAGAGGAGAAGGAAATAGCAAACCACTTCAGTATCATTGCTAAGAGAATCTTATGAACAAGTTCAAGGGGTCACAAAGAATTGGACATGCCTGAACAACAAATATTTTTATTCCTAATACAGATGAGCAAAGTGAGGCTGAGACAGATTAAGGGACCTGCCCACAGTTTAACAAACAGTAAATGCCTGAGGAAGGATAGGAACTCAGGTTTTCCTGATTCATGGTTCAATATTCTATCCACTGCCTGGATGGAATAATCCTTGACTTTAAGGACACATATATCACTCCTGTGTTTGATGGTGGTAACAGTCTTTGTTTCATAAAGAACCTGAACCTTTGGTAGGCTTACCTTTGTTAAATTTTAGATCATGTTTAGTTGTCTGTTGCCCTTCATAAGCGAAGATGAATAAATGAATGAATGAAAGGAATTTATTAAGTATCACTGTATACTAAGCTCTGGGAGCATATGCATAAACGAGACAATCCCTGCCTTCTGGGAGTATATCTTCTAATGAGAAAGACAGCACATGGAAATAAATAGTGGACAGGGAGGTGGCTGGTCTGAGATGCCATGTATAAAGTGAGTAAAGTAAGAGTATTCTATAAACACATATTTGCACAGTTCCTGGTTTATAGTAATGACTTAATAAATGCTTTCACATTCATTCATATACCTTTATCAGGTGAGTTAATAACAGGGATAATCTAATCTCAGTTTTCAGAGAAAAAACTAAAACAAGGGGGAGGGCATTGAGGGAGAAGTGGTTTTGTTACTCTCCAACCTTTCCTCTTCACACTTCTCCAGCAAAACAGGGTGGAAAATGGCTCTGGAGAAGACAAAATACCAGGGAGAACTGAGGAAAGAGGCTTTACCCATCTAGTGCACAGCCTCTGCTGGTCCAATTTGGATGGGTAGAGTAGAAATGGAGGATGCAAGACAAAAAATGTCCAGGACAAAGATAAAGCTACCCGGTCTCAGGAAGCACAGAGTGAAGAAGCTTAATTCTTTCCACCATGTACTCTGGTGCTCTGGTTTGGAGGATGAACCACAGGAAACTAGGCGTCAGAGCAGAAAATGGCCAACATAACAAGCAAGGATGAATTGATTCACCTACACAATCTCTCACATAGCTTACATAGGAATTTGGACACCCAAGATAAATAACTGGGTTTGGGAATGTTTTTGTAAACAGAGAAACTAAAAATTCCATGCAAATATTAGATAAGAGAACACAATAAATGCAAATGCAATGAATATTTATTAAGTGCCTCCTATGTACAGACGCCTGTTCAAGGCATTAGGAAAAATACAACATGTGGATAATACTTCAAGTGTCATACAGTCTAGCAAGAACACGAGATAGAAACACATAATAATAACAAAACAGTAAATAATAAAATAAATATTATATAAATATTGTATGGGAAAAAGTCATAGTAGTAATAGCAGCAGTAGCAACAAGCAGCATTTATTTATGTAGCATTTTAATATTTACAGAAAATTTTTACCATATTCTGCCACCCCCCAATATTTTCCAAGGTCTAAGATGAAGAGTTGCTAGTGGGCACTGGAGAAAGTAGATTAAGTAAGGTTTCCTGGAAGAAGAGATGCAATGACACTTGAATGAGACTTTAAGGATTTCTAGAAATATAATAGGCAAAGTGAGGAAGAGTGTAAGGAATGACATTAGAAGCACTGGAAGTAAGGTGAGCAGAAGCACGGTTGCAAGAGAGTATGTAGAGCATATTTGGGCAATAGAGAAATTAATCTGTGTTCATCATCTAAGCTTAAGCACCCTTACCAATGCTCAGAAGAAAAGTGACACATGATTGGAAGTTATTTCAGTAGGTAATATACCAAGATATACTTCATTGTGGGGAATTTAGAAATTATCTAAACTGAATCGAGCAATCAGTCTCCTAAAATGTTTATGGGTTTTATTGACCTACAGATCATATTTTGAAGTATAGGAAACATATATCACTGGTAGGAACAAAAAATCCCTTCCAAGGTTTTATTTACCCTTTAATTTAATATGAAAATTATGTGCTTAAGGGCCTATTACCTGTAGACATTCAAGAAATACTTATTGGAAGATTTTTATTTTTTCACTATAGTCTTTCTTTCATCATTTGTAATTTTCAGAAATTTATTTGACTTATCCATCTCTTTTATGTCCTACATTCAGTCAATCATTGATTCCTGTTGATTCATTCATCAAAACCTCTCTAATATGTTTCCTTCCTTTTATACTCCCACTGTCACCATCCAATTCCAGGCCCTCAGCAACTCATGGTTCATTATTACAGCAGTGTCTCTTCACCTACACTCTCTCCCTAGTCCAGGTAATCCTGCATGTTGCTACAAAATTATTTCTTAAAACACCACTTCCATCATATCAGTTCCCTGCCTTAAAAATTTTCCGTGGCTCCCAATGTCTTTCAAAAAGAATCTAAAGTGTGCACAGTAACAGCCACTTTGTGAGATGACTAACTTTGATAGACTCAGCCCTTCTCAGCAATGCAGGGATCTAAGACATCTCCAAAAGTCTCATGATAGAAAATGCTATACACATCCAGAGAAAGAATTAGGAAGTTTGAATGTAGATTGAAGCATACTATTTGACATTTTTTTCTTCTGCTTTGTTTTGTTTCCTCTTTCTTGTGGTTCCTCCTATCGGTTCTAAGTCTTCCTTACCACATGACTAATGTGAAAATGTGTTTAATAGGAATGTATATGTAAAGCCTATATCAGATTGCGCACCATCTTGGGGAGGGAGGGAGGATGGAGGGGGAGAAAAATTTTAAACTCAAATGCTTATTGAAGTGATTGTTGATAAATCAAAATAAATTAATAAAAAAATGAAAAAAAGATGCTGAAGATAATGATCAGAAAAAAAGAATCTAAAATTCTTTCTTTTTAAAGTATTAAAGTCTTTCATTTTTACATCACCCTTATTTCCTGATACATTCATTCCTTATCTCCTTCCCAGAGAACCATCCATTAAACAAGGAAGAAAAAAACATTTCAGCAATGCCAAACAACTGAGTCTAGCCATATATTCAGTGTTGCACACTCATAATTCCACATCTCTGCAAAGCAGAACAGCTTATTTTCTTTCCTTTTCATCAAGAGTGAGTTTAAACCGAAACTTTTTTTAACTTAGAGGTAACTACATGGCATATTAGATAGAGCACTATATCTGGAGTCAGGATGACAGTATAAATGCTGCCTTCAGATATTTCCTAGCTGTGTGATCCTAGGCAAATCATTTAACCTCTATCTGCTGTTTTCTTAACTGTGAAATGAAGGTGTTAATAGCACCTACCTGCCAAGGTTGTTCTGAGAATCAAATGAGATAATATTTGCAAAGTGCTTAGTATAATGCCAGGCACATAGTAGGAGCTTAATAAATGCTTTTCTTCCTTAACTTGGCATTCATGACCTATCATACCCCCCTACCTACCTGTATTCATCTCCCACCATTCACCAAAATAAAACGTCTGTTCCAGCTAACATATTCTGGTCAAAGATTCTTAAAAAAATCATAGCCATACCTGACCAGATTCTTAAAAAAATCATAGCCATATCTGACATGGCTAGACTCACTTTAGCACTCATAGACACACAATTTTAGAGATGGAAAAGATCTTATAGACCTTATATTCTAGTCCAGTTCTGACATCTTCCAAGTAAAGAAACCAAAATCTATAGAGGTTACAAAATTTCTCTAAAATCACAGTTGCGTACTGACACACACACTCTGGTAACACACAAACACACACAGACACACACACACACACACACACACACACACTTCAAGCCTTCTAATTGCTAGTCGAGTTTTCTCTTCTACCCTATTTATATGGTTATCTGTTTGATATATGTTTATCTTGCCTGTCCAAATAGGTTTTAAACTCCTTGAGGGTATAGGACATACATAATAGCATTCAAGACATTGCAATCCCCTGCTGTGCCTACCATGATGCTGAATGTAATCAATTTAAATGATAACTTAAAACATGATGATATATCAAATCATGTTTGGGGGGAGGGGAAAAAAGGGGAAAAAATAAATTTATAAGATAACTTTATTAGACATTTAAAAGGAATAGCAAGTTGTACATATTGGATTTCATGTGCAATCATCTTTTTTTATTCTACTGCTACAGAAACGCTTGTTTTATTTAGTAAATTAAAAATAATATAAATATTTTTAAAAAGAAACTAGGGAATAAAAAAAGTGTTACTCCATAGTACTAGTTCAATGTCAGTTGCCTGATTGTCTGCTAATACATTGTGTATATTACTTGCTCTATTCCCACTCTACTTTTCCATCTCATTATACACCCAGAATTAGTTCTTCTCCCCCATCCAGTTGAATCTGATGTGGCATCTTATATAGTCAAGCAAGGAATGTTAATGTGTTAATTACTCAAGGAGAAAATTGTGAAGGCACCTGGGCTAAGCACACACTCGAAAGGTGAGGGTCTTTATTGGAATGGTTAAGAGGTAACTAATAGGCACATTAAATTCAATTCATTTTACATAGCCATACTAGAAAAAAAAAAACCAAAACTTGATGCTAGTGTTCCAATGATATACATATTTAAATGTGATTTCAACTCTTTAAGATGAATCATCCTTTAACTTTGATTATCACTAACAGATGTCTGCTGTTATCTATATAAAATAAACTCTAAGGCATTTTCAATATGTTAGAATGATTAGCTTGTCTAACGAGGTCACCTTGGCACAGATGAATGAGTGTGTTGATTTTGTCATCAACATTTCAGTTTCCTTACCATTTCTTGGGCCAAAAGTTCTTTGCTGTTGGGTCCTTAGCTCTTTCCCATTTATAATGTTATAAATAAATCCACAAGGAATTTTTAAAATCTTACCCCTGAGCTTATCCAAAGACTATGCTATTTATATAGTAAACAGACTTTTATTTTCTATTCTCTCATGGTTTGTCTTTTGTCTATTTCTATGAAAATTACATGGGTATGTGATAATGAGAAGCAAAGCATAGTAGAGAAGAAAGAGAGTTAGGTTTTAAGCCAAATGACTTGATTTTAATCATAGCTCTCTTGCCTTTGAGATACTAGGCAAATCATTTAACATTTCCAGGCTTTAGTATCATCTATGAATTCAAAAGGTCGGGCTTGATTTCTAAGCCTTTCCTAATTCTAAATCGGTGATTCTTTATCTAAGTGAAAAGTTACTTTGTGAGAAAATGATTCACTTTTCTCTCTGCTAAGAGTAAAATGGCAGGAAATGAGATTAGATTATAGCAGGAGAGATTTAGATTAGATATCAAAAGAACTTCCTGACTGTCAGAATTAATCAAGCCTTGGCATCTCCTTCCCTTTGGATCTTTACAAGCAGTCTAATTACATAGCTGTCAGCAGTGGTTTTGATGGTGCTTGACTAGAGACAATGGAATAGACACCATGGACTCTAGAGGCCTCAACACCTTTTTCCTTAGAATTTTATTAATAATTGGCTTTATTCGGTTGGATGCCATGCCATTCTTCTTACCATATAAATATTCATATGCAATTTATAGCACCCATAGCAATAGACAGTGATATGAAATATATAGGGAACATTTTTTAATGCAAAATGGGTTCTACTTCAAGGAAAAAAAAATGGTATCTCCTAATGAGAATAAAATTTCTATGGGAGCAATCTTTTATTTTTTATACTATTGTTCGTATCATGACTTCAAATACGAATATTATACAGTGTTCAACTCTATTATAAGAAGATGAAGAATTCTAAGAGGTTTTCCACTTTCCTTGCTAATTTGTCATGTGCTACATACTGTAATTAATATTCTATTCTCATTTTGTTCTACAAAAGTCATATGTCTCAGAAAAATAGCTTTACTCTAGAAAACAATCTCGATTATGGTAACATCTAAAGAGTAAAGCTAAGCACGGGATCTTGGGTAGAAATAACCAACCTCAAAGTAAAAATTCCATAGTTAAGCCACCCTGTCACTTAGATTATTTCCATTATGTCTGGAAACTAACAATTTCTGAATAGGCCCTTGTTCCATTTGGTGCTTTCCTGAGGAAGCCTTATCAGTGCATTGATATACAGTAACCTGATAAGCCTTAATTTAGCCCCCATGTATCACTATTTAACTTTTAAAGAAGCTTACAGGATACCATCATTGTGCCAATTTCTGTAATGATAGAATGCTTTCCAGTAGTTGAAGCAGTTTAAGAAGTATCTTTTCTATCAAAAAAAAATGTTCTAACTTCAAGTTGTATTAAGCCCCAGCTTATAGTGATTTAATCATCTGTTTATACTATACATAGTAAAGTTTGGGGGTCACTGTAAATGCACACAAACACACCAACTCAACCAGATGGAGATACACACACATACATGTATACATGTGTACATAATACATATCTATATACATGCATTTGTATATACATACTAAACATACATATATACATACATATATGCATATATTCGTATATGCACATATATAAACATGAACATATACATATAAGCATACACACATATGTATATATTAAATATGTACATATATATCACATGGCCTAGTAAAAAGTGCACAACTTTATTTGGATAAATCTGTAAATAAATATTCTTATCATTGTGTTGAGAATGAAAGATATGAGAAAGACTGCCTCCACAAACATTTTAGTCTTGAAGTATTTAATACATGTATTGTTTTGTGCATGTGTAAATATTTATTTTATCACATCTGTGTATAAATGAATAGATGTTTAGTCACAAATTTTGGTAATAACATTTTTTTTCAAAATTTGATGAAAAATATCAAAGTCTACATCTAAAAGTCCCAGAGATAATATGTTACTCCAAAATCTATAGTTTCTAATGCAGAGAATATATATACAATGCTGAAATAAATTTATAATCCATGATTAGAACATTTATGCATCAGAGATACTTAACCTAAAGATATTTTCCAAAACATTTAAAACAATAATTTCACAATTTTCTGTTAAACGTGAACAATTATCACAAATGTAATAAAAATAATAATAATAATAATAATAATATGATGATGATGATGATAGTGATGATGATGATGATTATGATGATTTAATAAATTTCTTGAAATAGAAACCACTTCATGTTAAAGACTCTGAAACTACTCTAGGTCACATATATTTCATCTTTTGTTTCTGAAACCAATTTTCTTTGCCACATTCAGTCCCCGCATATATGAAATTATAGAGATATATCAGATAGTCTGTACGGGCCCTTGTCCCTTGACATTGATGACTCTGTGTGATCTTCAAACTTTTGGACCTAGAATATTGTATTCACAATATTAGAAGTGTTACAGAGGAGGCAATTGTAGTAACTAGTGGTAAAATGTATGAGACTAAATTTGAAAAGAGCCCAAATTTATGAATATAGAATTAAAAAACAAAGTTATTTGATATTATAATAATAAAAATGGTAACAATGTTATTTTTTTATTTTTTAAATTAAATTAAATTTAATTTTTTTTTAATTTTTAAAAAGGTCTTATGTATACATACCTAGTGGGAGATAAGGCAATATATATTGCATATATATATATATATGTATATATATATATATATATATATACACACACACATATAATTCATATATACCATTCAGTTAAAGAAATTGGTGTTACCCAAAAGAGCAGATATAATGAGGTAGGGAAAGAGATAAGAGCTACACTTGAGTTAATCATGTGACTACCACTGCACTGGGCATCAGGAGCCCAGGTTTATAGTCTACCAATAACCTTAAGTAATTGTGTGATCCTAGTCAGTGATTTAGCCTCTCTTAGCCTCGGTTTATTTTTTAAATGGGTGAGGACTGTGATACCATGACTTACAAAGGATTTCCAACTTTCAACTTCTAAGCTTCTAGTTACTCCTTTGAAAATCTAATGGAGGGAAGTAAGAAGTAACTTTTTCCCCTTACATTTCTGGCTGTTGACAAGTATTTATGGGGTAGCTAGCATGGCTACAATGAGGTTATAAAGCCAGTTCTTATTCAAAACATTTCCTAATGAAATAGTTCACTTTTACAGAGGTGAACACTGAAAAGTTAAGTAATTCAACAGTAGACCATAAATTATAAGCTGCTCTATGGTTTGTTTAGTGCTCTAGACTCTCAAATAAAGAACACTGTGACATGGTAGGTAGCAAAGAGTTGATGTGATTGAAAGACCAGGCAGGAAAGGCAGCTGAGAGGAGGGCTCTTTCCCTTCTAGATTTCCCAACTCTGACTACTACTGCCCCAAGGGCTCTCTCAGGTTACTACTATTTCTAAAGCCAGTTACTGAAGGCCTCTTATTGATGACTTTGTGGATGCATGGGAAAACCTCACAGACTCATAAAATATTAGAATTGGCCTACCAGAATCACAGAATAGTGAACTCACATAATTTCAGAGCTGGATGGAATCTGAGGGATGACCTGGATCAACAGAGACCTGATAAAGAACTCTAACTATTACTCACCTGAGAAGTGGTTATTCAAAGTTCATCTGAAGACCTTCAGGGAGGGAGAACCTATCTTAGGAGGCAAACCATTTCAATTTTGAAAACTGAACAATCCTACTTGTTAGGAAGATTTCTTTTTCTTTTTTTTTTTCATTTCATTGAGCCTAAATTTGTTTCAAATAAGCTTTTGTCCTTTGCTACAAGTTCAACCCTTTGGAAACAAAGACAAGAAATCTAATTTTTCTCTCATATGATAGTCTTTTTCTTACTTAATGAACAGCTATCCTGTTCCTCCTGAAGTTCCTCATTTCCTAGATGAACTTCCCCTTTTCCTTAGAGTGATCTTCATATGTCATATAAATTCGAAGATTTCATGGTATTGATTTCTCTCCTCTGAATATTTATAAATTTATATAGCCACTCTAAAATTCTATGCCTGGAAATGGATATGATACTATAAATGTGATCTGACTAGGACAGAGTCAATAACATCCTCTTCTCCACAGTCTTGGAAACTTAGACTGCCAATATATGACTGTTCCTTCTCTATCTCTTTTGCTGGATATTCACCCCATCACCCCTGATGACCATGGTGGTCCCTCAAGACTCTGCCCTAGGCCCCATTCTCTGTTCCTTCTACATTATCTCACTAGACTAGAATCAAGAAGACCTAATTCCAAATTCAGTCTCAGATACTTACTGGTTGTATGACCATGGGCAAGTCACTTAACCTCTATCTACCTCAATTTGTCAACTGTAAGGTAAGTTAACAACATTCATTAATCATCTACTATGTATCAGGAACTGTGCTAAATGCTAGGGTACAAAATGACATAAAAACAAACAGTCCCTATTTTCAAAGAATTCACAATGTAATGGGAGAGAAAACAGGCAAATAAATATGTACAAAAAAACTATAAATATGAAAAACAGGAAATAGTTAAAAGAGAAAAGGCAGTAGAATTAAGAAGGATTGAGCTTCTTATAAAAAATGAGATTTTAATTAGTACTGGAAGGGAGCCAGAGAATCTGGTAGGCAGAAATGCAATGTGAGATCATGATACCCATGGAAAATAGAAAGAGAAAATGGCCAGAGTCAAGAAATGGAGTGTCATATTCAAAGAACAGCAAGCACAACCTTATGCCTAAATTGTGTAGTATGTAGTAAGGAGTAAGGTATAAGAAAATTGGAAAGTTAGGAAGGGGCTGGCTTATGAAGGGCTTTGAATGCAGCAAGATTTTACATTTGATCTAGAAATCAATAGGAAGCTACTGGTGTTTATTTAGTAGTAGAGAGGTTGACATGGTCAGACCTACATTTTAGAAAGATCACTGTGGCTGCTGAATGGAGGATGAATTGGAGTGGAAACTTTAGGCAGACAAACTCACCAACAGGCTATTGAAACAGTCCAGCATGAAGAAAAGAGGGCCAGAGTTGTGACACTCTCAGAGGAGAGAAGGGGGCATATTTGAGAAAAGATACAAAGATGAGATCAAGAAGCCTTGGCAATAACTTGAATATTAGAGGTAAGAAATAGTGAGGAGTCAAGTGGGACACCTAGGTTGCAAGCCTAAGGGTCTGGGAGGATTGGTATTACCCTGGATAGTAATAAAGAAGCTTGGTAGGGGTAGGAAGGAAGGTTTTCAAAGAAAGATAATTAGTTCATTTTTTGATATATTGAGATATAAATGTCTGCTGGAATTCCCAGTTCAAGATTCTGAAAGTCTGTTAGAGATGTAGAATTAGAGGTCAGGAGAGATTATATGGCAGAATAGGTAGATTTGAAAATCATCAACATTGAGATTATAATTAAATCCATGGAAACTAATGTGATCACCAAATGAAGCTGTATAAAGAAAGAAGAGAAGAGGGTCCAGGACAAAGTCCTATAACACATCTGTGATTAAAGAACATAGTCTATATGGCGATCTAGCAAAAGAGACAAAGAGGACATAGTCAGATAGGTAGACAGAGAACCATGGAGAACAATGTTCTAAAAAACTTAGAATGGAATATCAAGACAAATGTGATAAACACTATCAAAAGCTGCAGAGAGGTGAAGAACAATGAAAATTGAGAAAAGGCCATTCTTGTGAGAATCAAATGAGATAATATTTGTAAAGGGCTTAACATAGAAATTGACACACAAAAACAGACTTTTAATAAATGCTTATTCCTTTTCTTTCCTTATAATGTATGTTTAAATATATTTTATTTATTTGATTAAATATTTCCCAATTACATGTAAAATAATTTAACATTAATTTTTGTTTTCAATTTTGAGTTTTAAATTCTCTCCCTCCCTGCTCTACCCTCCCTCTTTGAGAAGGCAAGCAATTTGATATCCATTATTCCTATGAAGTCATAAAAAACATATTTCCATATTATCCATGTTGCAAAAGCAAATAAGAAAAATAAAGTTTAAACAGTATGCTTCAATCTGCATTCAGAATTCATCAGTTCTCCCTCCAGAGGTAGATTGCATTTTTCATCATGTGCCCTTTGGAGCGGTCTTGGATCACTATCCTGATCAGACTAGCTAACTATCCTTCTTTCAAAACCTGCCTTCCTACCCCAACTGAGCTTCTTTATTATTATCCAGGGCAATACCAATCCTCCCAGACCCTTAGGCTTACAACCTAGGTGTCCCACTTGCCTCCTCACTATTTCTTACCTTTAATATTCAAGTTATTGCCAAGGCTTCTTGATCTCATCTTTGTATCTTTTTTCAAATATGCCCCCTTCTCTCCTCTGAGACTGTCACAACTCTGGCCCTCTTTTCTTCACACTGGACTGTTTCAATGGCCTGTTGGTGAGTTTGTCAGCCTAAAGTTTCCACTCCAATTCATCCTCCATTCACCAGCTACAGTGATCTTTCTAAAATGTAGGTCTGACCATGTCAACTTCTCCACTACTCAATAAACACCAGTAGCCTCCTATTGCCTTCTAGATCAAATGTAAATGTAAATGTAAATCACAGTTGATCATCTCGACAGTATTGTTGTTACTGTGTACATTGTTCTGGTCTGGGAATGATCTCTTCATGAATTCATGCGAGGCTGTTCTGAAACCATCCTGCTTACCATTTTGTATAACACAATAGTCACAATTACATACCACAACTTGTTCAGCCATTCCTTTTTCTGTTTTTGCCCTCCTTGTTATGATATTTGTATCATAAAAGGAGTTTGCTAGGACTCCTTCTTTACCTATTTAAAGAGTATTGGCAATAATTGCTCCTTAAATGTTTGATAGAATTCACTTGTTAATACAGCTGGTACTGGGGATTTTTTCCTACGGAGCTCATTGATGCCTTGTTCAATTTCTTTTTCTAATATGTGACTATTCAAGTACTTATTAATACTTAATATTAATATTTACTTAACATAACACTTAATATTAATATCTGTTGTTAACACGGGAAATTCATATTTTTGTAAATCTTCATCCATTTCACTTGGACCATTGGTTTGTTGGCACATAATTTATTGGTTTATATTTGATATATAGTTTATTGCTATATAACTGGACAAAATAGCTCTTGATAATTGCTTTAATTTCATCTTCATTTGTGGTACATTTACCTTTTCATTTTTGATACTGCTAATTTGGTTTTCTTCCATTTCTGAAATAATTTAACCAATGATGTGTCTATTTTGTTGTTTACCTATAAAGCCAGCTTCTAGTTTTATTTATTAATTCAATGGTTTTCTTACTTTTGATTTATTAATCTCTTTTTTGATTTGCAAGATTTTCATTTTAATGTTTAATTGGGAATTTAAAAATTGTTTTTTATTAATCTTTTTTAGTTGCATACCCAATTCATTGATTTAAACTTTCTCCCTTTCATTCATGTACTTGTTTAAAGATAAACATTTTTCCCTACAAAAGACTTTAATTGCATCCCACAAATTTTGGAATGTTCTCTAATTGTTGTCATTTGCTTTAATGAAATTATTGTTTCCATTTTTTATTTGTTGACTCATTCTTTGGAATTAGATTATTTAGTTTGCAATTAATTTTTAATTTATATATAGATGGCCCTTTCTTGAATATAATTGTTATTGAAATATGGTCTGAAAAAGATGCAATTAATATTTCTGCTTTTCTGTGTTTGGTTGTGAGGTTTTATGCACTAATACCTGGTTGATTTTTATGAGGGTGGCATGTATAGCTGAGAAAAAAATATACTCCTTTACATTCCTATTCAGTTTTCTCTAGATGTCTATCATATCTAACTCTTTAAAGACTCATTTCCTTAATTTCTTTCTTGTTTATTTTATGGTTAGATTTATGTAGCTCTGAGAGGGTTAAGTTGAGGTTCCACACTAGCATATTTTTAGTGTGTATTTCCTCCTATAATTCATTTAACTTTTCCTTTAAGAGTTTGGATTCTCTGCCGTTTGGTGAATATATGCTTAATATTGATATTATTTCATTGTCTATCATTCCTTTTGCCAAGATATAGTTCTCCTGTTTGTTCCATTTAATTAGGTCTATTTTTGCTTTTGCTTGTCTGAGATCATGTTTGCTATCCCTGCTTTTTTTAACTTTAGCTAAAAAATAATAGATTATAATCCAACTGTGTTTCTTATAAATGTATGTTGGATTCTGATTTCTAATTCTGATTTCTATTCCCCTGTGTTTTATGGGTGATTTCATCCCTTTCACATTCATACTTTTGATTATTAACTGTACATTTCCCTCCATCCTTTATTTTTCTGTTTATCTCTGTCTCTCTGTCTTTCTGTCTCTCTGTCTCTCTCTATCTGTGTCTCTCTGTCTCTGTCTCTTGTCTCTCTCTCTCTCTTGTCTCTCCTCTAAAATCTGTTTTGCTTCTAACCACTGCATTCTTTAATTTGTCCTCCCCTTTAGCACCCCTCCTTTCTTTTATCCTCTTCCTCTCCTACTTCAGTGTCACAATACAATCAATTTATATGACTATATCTATATCTATGAGTTTGTACATATATGTGTATACATGTGTACACATATGCATGTACATGTGTGCATATACACCTATTATACACATACACATAAATATGTGTATGTACACATATGCATATACATATATGTATGCGTATGTATACATACAGATACATGTGTGTGTATGTTCCCCCTTTGAACTACTTTATATATGAGCGAGGTTAAAGCATTGCCTGTCCCCACACCATTTTCCCCTCCATTATAAAAGCTTTCCTTTGTATGCCATTTTATGGGAAATAATTTTCCCCTTTGTTCTTCTGCCTTTCCCCTTCTTCCAAGACAATCCCTCTTTCTCACCTATTCATTTTTTTGCATCTTAACGTAATTGCCTCACTCTTATGCTCTTTCTATATAGAATCCTTCCAACTGCCCAAATAATGATGAAGATATTAGAAGTTATATTTATCATCATCCCATATAGAAAAGCAAACATGTAACCTTGTTGAGTCCCCTATGATTTCTCTCTCGTGTTTACCTTTTTTTGCTTCTCTTGAGTCTTATATTTTAAAGTCAAATTTCTATTCAGCTCTGCTCTTTTCATCAGAAATGTTTGAAAGTCCTCTGTTTCATTAAGTGCCCTTTTCCCTTTCTTGAAGGTTTCTATTCAGATTTTTCTGGGCAGCTTATTATTGAATGTAATGCCTGCTCTTTTGCCTTCCAGAATTTCATATTCTAAGCCTTCCATTTCTTTAACATGGTAACTGTTAAATCTAGTGTGATCCTAACTATGACTCCATAGTATTTGAAAAAGCATTTTTTTTTCTGGCTGCTTGAGATATTTTCTCTTTGATTGAGGAACTCTGAAATTTCTCAATAGTTTTCATTTTGGGAAATCTTTCAGGAGATGATCTGGTGGATTCTCTCCATTTTAATTTTACTTTCTAGTTCTAGAATATTGAGGCGGTTGTCATTAATAATTTCTTAAAATATAACATATTAGGCTCTTTTTTATCATGGCTTTAAGATAATGCAACAATTTTTAAAACTGTCCTTTATCTATTTTCTTGGGCAGTTTTTTCCTTTTTAATCTGGTGAGATACTTTACATTTTTGTCAATTTTTTTTCATTGTTTTGACTTTGTTTCATCATTTCTTGATACCTTGTGAAGTTGTAACCTTCCATTTACCCAATTTTAATCTTGAAGGACTTCTTTCCTTCAGTGAGTTGTTGTACATTTTTTTGGCCAATTCCATTTTTGTTTTGAGTTTGTTTTTTTTAGGGTGTCATTTTCTGCATGTTTTGTGGCTCTTTTTCCAAGCTGTTAATTGTCTTTTCATAATGTTTTCCCTTTGTTCTACTTTTTAACCTAGTTTTCCCTCTATGATTCTTATTTAATTATTAAAGAAAATTAACTCTTCCAGGATTTCTTGTTGTGCTTGTGTGTCTGATTTACATTTTTTTTTGAGGCTTTGCTTGTAAGTTGTTTTGACTTCGTTGCCTTCTTCTTACTTTCTGTTTTATTATTACCTGTCACCACAATAGCTTTCCATGATCAGGTTCTTTTTTAGTTATTTCCTTCCCCTTCTCAATTTCTTGATTTTGAATTTTATATTAAAGTTGGGCTCTGCTCCTGGTTTGTAGGGTAGGGTGGGGATGGGCTGGAGGGCACCATCTCAAGTGTCAGGCTTTTTTGCACTGCTGTTTTCATTGCTAATTCTTGGGGTTTTGAAATTTTCAGTATGATCTGGGGAGATCTGCTCTCTGGTTTTCTGGTGTAGAAGCATCCCTGATCCCTAGGGATTACAATTGATATTGTTCCTCAGGCCCAATGTTCCCATGTTACCAGAAATGATACTATACCTCATGGTCCCTGATCTTTTTGAACAGGAAGCCTAGGGAGCTCCCTTGGGAGCAGAAGTGATACTATTTCTGACAGTCCTTGATACTTTTCAACCAAAAGTGATATTGCTTCTCAGGACTCTCACTCCCTCTTGACCAAAAATGCTCCTCTCTGCCCTTGAACTATGACCCAGAAGTGGGTATAGGCAATGAATTTGCCAAACAGCATCTAGTCATATGTCCAGTACTAACACAGGGGTTCCCTGTAGCCCCTTTATGACCAATTGCTAGGTACCTTTATTGTCTCTGTCTTGAGAGCTCCTGAAGCTGCTGCTGTTGTCCCCACCACCTAGAACCACCACTGATATTTCATCTACATGGACTCTGAGTGAGCCTCTATCCCCATGTCACAGATTTCTCTTTCCAACCACCTAAGTTTCTTTGGGCAGCAAAAATATCTCACTCCCATCTGTGGCTTACTTGGCCACTCCATAATTCGATTTGAGGCATTATTTTAAAATTGTTCAAAGGGGAATGTTGGAAGAACTCACCTGAGTGCTTTCTCTACTCTGGGATCTTGACTTCCCCCTCACCTCATAATTTCAATTATCATATAAATACATATGACTCTCAAATCTACTTGTTTAACCTTAACCTCTCTCTCAACCTCCAATCTCGCATCTCTAACTAATTATTAGATACCTTGAATTTGATGTCCAGTAGGCATCTAAAACTCAACATATCTAAAACTAAACTTATTTTCTTTCCTCCGAAGCCTTTCTCTATTCCAAATTTCCCTGTTAATGTCAGAGATACCACCATCCCCCACCCAGTCACCTAAGTTCTTAACCTAGTTATGGTCCTTGACCCTTCATTCTCTCTCATCTCCATATTCAATTAGTTGTCAAGCGTTACAATTTTTCCTTTCATAGTGTCTCTTATATATGACTCCCTCTATCTTCTGACATCACCATCACTCCTGTATGGGACCTCATCACCCAACTTCTGAATTATTTCAATAATCTTCTGATTAGTGTCCCTTCCTCAACTCTCTCCTCTCCAAACCACCTTCTATTCAGCTGTCAAACTGATTTTTCTAAAGCATTGGTCTGATCGCATCATGCACATTCCATCCCCATCTCCATTCAGTAAACTCCAATGGCTCTCTTTTACCTCCAAATATAAAATCTTCTATTTGCCTTTTAAAGCCCTTCATAATCTGACCTCTTATAATCTTTCCAGTCTTGTTGCACCTTACTCCCCTCCACACACTCCATGATTCAATAACACTGGCATCCTTTCTATAATTCAATGACACTGTCTCCCTTGCTATTATCTGAATATGAAACACCATCTCCTCACTCAGAGTGTTTTCCCTGGATGTTTCTCATATATGAAATGTTGTTCCTCTTCATCTCTATCTGCTTCCCTGGTTTCATTCAAGTCTCAGCTAAAGTCTTACTTTCTGTAAGCTGTTATCCAAGTCCTCTATAATCTTAATACCTTCTCTTTGAGATTACCCCTGATTTATCATATAGATAGATAGATAGATAGATAGATATACATATATATGATATAGATATAAATTTTATTTGAAATAGTTCTTGCATTTTGCTCCCCCACTTAGAGAGTGAGGTCTTTGAAATCAGGAACTTTTTTGTTTGTTTCCTTCCTTCATATTCCCATTGCTTAGCACAGTCTGACACATAGTAGGCACTTAATAAATGCTAGTTGATTTAATGTGGCCCAGATCCCATTAGCTTTCAGTTTCTGTTGCCTGTCATAATATATTTTAACTCAAATTGAGATTGCACTGAGTATAAAATATGAGATGAGTCATTATGAAAAGAACTTCAAAACTTTTTTTTTTCAGACAAATGGATAACAATGTCTCCCTCATCTAATACATGTGAAATCAGCTTTAAAAAAATCAAAATATAAAACTTCATATTTATTACCATTAACTTTAATCTCATTTGATTTTTCCCAAATGTAGTCACCTACTTCACCCCCCTCATTTTACATGTGAAAAAATTGAAGCACAGAAAAGGTAAGTTATTTATCCAGTGTTACACAGATAGTCAGTAACAGAGTCAGGACCAGAGTCTCCTGATTTATATTTCAGTGTTATTTCCACTATTCTCACTTCTCTGATAAGTTCTCTGACAACTGAGACTCTCCCTAGGAAGAGATCAATGTTTTCCCAAAGTCATATACCATATAATTATATTTTATTCTATGTAATATTTTAAATATACATTAAAACTACATGCATAGAATTCCAAATAAATTGAGAGTAGGGGTTCTCTCATAAGTAGAAAAATGATAAGACATATATGACCAGTGGGATAAATTTTAGGATGTCATAAATTCTAAAAGAAAACCCTCTGAGGCTTTATGAGAAAATTTTCTTCAAGAAGTTATAGAGTTAAGTTTTTCTACCACTCAATGGTTTGGGGAAGGATATAGTGATCTTCATAGTTAGAGGGAGTGAATGATAGGAATCAGGAACAAAACAGATTAAAAGTCATAGAAATGTTTAAAAAAAACTACCCAGAAGTAAACAAATAAGCCTACATGTTATAATGGTATGTCTTCAGGAGAAAAAGAACTCTAAAAAGGACATACTAATAATTAGTCATAAAACATGATAAAAATGTGCTTTGTAAGACTAACATGTTATGATTATGTATCAAAAATTGGAATTATGTGTTGAGAATGTTTAAGGCTAAATAATGTAATAAAATATTGCCTTTCATTGTAATTTAAAATTGTTTTATATTTATAGCAAGTCACTTTATAAATAATGAAAGTTTAATCAGGAATATTATAAGCTTTCCTATTTTATCACAATTTAAATTTTCTCACTTTTTGGCACAGATCTACATCATCAAAAAGAAATAAATCAGCCTTAGCAAGCTGGAGGTCTTGATTGTATACAGAATAGATGGGAGAGGAGGAAAGTATTGTTTTCTATATATAATTAGTAGTTGAATTGCAAGGCTTCCTTCAAGGCTTGGCTCAAAATCTACTTTCTGTATGAGACCTTAATAGCTTTTTTTAGCTGCTAATGTTTCCCCTTCAGATTACCTTCCCTCTACTCTATATACATTTTGCATACTAGTTTTGATATGATATTTCACCTATTAGAACATATGCTTGTTGAGGGTAGTTATAAGCTTTTTGGTTGTTTTCATTTGTTTTGCCATTCTTTGTATTGCCAGTACTTAGCACAGTGTCTGGAACGTGGTAAGATTTTTTTTTAAAGTTTAATTACTAAATTTCTATTTATTTTATTTTTAAATTCTGGAATAAAACAAACATTTCCATAACATAGTATATTAAAAAGATGATTGCTTACAAAACAGCAAATCTTTTATGTACAATTTACTATTCCTTTTTTAATATATAATAAAGATGTCATGTAATTTTTTTTTATTTTTTTTTCTTCTCTCCCCAACACCCTAGATATGGCTACCATTAGACACAGATATAGATATGGGTATTCTATACATACTTCTATTTATCAGTTCTTTCTCTGAACACAGATAGCATCTTCCTTCATATGTCCTTTGTAGTTAATTTGGGTGTTTACAATAGTCAAAATAACATAATCAAAGTTGTTCTTAAAGCAATATTTTTTTTCGTTATTGGTTACAGCATTCTCTTGATTCTGCTCATTTCACTCTTCATTAGTTCATGCAAATTTATCCATGTTTTTCTAAGATCATTGAACTCATTTCTTATAGCACAGTTGTATTCCATCATGATCATATACCACAGCTTGTTCAGCCATTCTCCAATTTATGGGCATCCCTACAATTTCCAATTCTTTGCCACCACAAAGAGAGTTGCTATTAATATTTTAGAAGATACACGTTCCTTCCCCTTTTCCCTAATCACCTTGGGAAACACACCTAGTAGTGGTATTTCTGGATCCAAGGTAATAGGTAGTTTAATAACTACTTTGGCATAATTCCAGATTGTTCTATGAAATGGTTAGATCAGTTCACAATTACATTTTTCCGCATCCTCTCCAAACATTTGTTATTTTCCACTTCAATCATTTTAGCGAATCTGATAAATATAAAATGCTATCACAAGGTTGTTTTAATGATTTAAGATCTTAATAAATATTTATTGATTGACTGAATGCACAGAGACATATATAAGTGTATATGCAGGCATATGCATGAACACACACATGAATTTGCACAGTCCAGGGACTGAATTGGGAGTAAGACTTGAGAAAGGATTATTTATTGCAAAAGATCTTAATCATTTAATTCATAACCACAGCACCAATTAGTTATTTTTCTTTATTTGTAGGAGAGTGAGGTAATGCCTGTCCTTTATAGTAAAGCATTGGTTTAACAGATTATTTATTATCATCAAAGGAATAACTATTGTATCCTCTGAAGATATAGCACCTTTCATACTTTGCATGAATATTCAAATTAACAAAAATAAAACAGGAATATAGAGCTAATGAAAAACAAAACAAAGCATTTTAAATCATATATTTTCCAGATCTTAACCACTCAATGCTTTTAACACTGTTCTTTCACATAAATTTTTGGCTTTGGTGACAATTACTGATTCATATGTAAAATAATTTCTTTGCCAGCCCTCAGCTAGTGGTTGAGTGACATCCTGGCACATGATTATGGTAGGATAAGGACAAGAGATTGAATAAGGATGTAATGTCATAAAACTGACCAAGGCTGACATGTTATTCAAGGGGAATAATTGTTTAGCCACTGAGTAAATTGTGTATTTTAAGTCTATTGTATTCATGTCTAAATGTATCCTGATTATATTTAACCAAATTAACCAAATAAAAATGCCCTATGAAAAAATATCATCTTTAAGCAGAAGACTTCCCACCCCTACTTACTCTTCATGGTACATCCAGTCCCGTCCATGTTTTGTGATTCAGCTTAAGTTGTATCTTGTCCATGGAACCTAACTTGATCCTTCTAATCTACTGCAATCCCTTTCTTATTTGAATGTCTACAGTGTTTCTTAATGGTACACACACAGTGACCATTTATAATATGGGTTGTTTTGCTTTAGCAAAAGTTTGGTGTGTCCATTTTATCTATCCCCAATAAACTGTAAGTTCTTTGTAGGTCCCATGTCAACAATAGAGAGCTAGACACAAAGCTAGTAGGATTTGAGGTCAAGTGCTACTCTAGAAAATACCAGCTCTATGACCCTGGGGAAATTGTTTAAACTCTCAGTGCTCAAACTAGCAATTCTCAAACTTATAAATCATTGAAGACCCCAAAGATTTTTTTGTTTATGTGGCTTAAATTTATCAAGAACAGATAATAGCTCAGCTTTAGTGTCTGTAGCTTACTCTTTAATTCATAGGTCAGGTATCCTTTGGAAAACCCCATTGTACCCTCATCATTAGAGAGTGAGAAAGAAAAAGAGAAATAATATCTTAGTATTTTTATGAAAATAGTTTTGACCTTGTGGTTGCCCTGAGGGAGACCACAATTTGACAGTCCCTGCTATAGGTAATTCTGTAAGACTGCAAGTGCTAGAGAAAGTACCAAATTGTTTTAGTAAAGGGAAATTCCTCACCTATGAACTCTGTACACTAGTGAAATCACAAGTCCAACCACTTTCTGTAACCATATACTCGGTACCACAGTGCTATTCCCACAGTCTAGAATAAGTCATCATCAAGTCTTTACTCAAAGATTTTCAGTGAAGAAACCCACTGCCTTCATAAACAAATCATTTCACTTTTGGATAGTTCCAATTACTATAACTTTTTGTCTTATGTCCAACCTAAATGTGTCTCTGGTATTTTCTCCTTTTGCTCCTATTTATTTCTTGTCAGGGACAACCTTTTAAATGCTTAAAGATATCTAGCATGTCCTCCTAAAGAACTTTCTCTTCCAGACTAAACAACCCTAATATATTCAACTAGTGTTCGTGGGGCATAATTTGAAGGCCTTCCACCATCCTGCTTACCCTTTTCATGAAATTCTCTAGTTTATTAATGTCCTTCCTTAAAACACGATACCCCACACTGAAAAAAAGAAGCAAGAACAATATATCCAGATCAAAACCAGGTACATAGGGGCCTATCATCTCCTTATTGCTGCACACTTCCTTACTTAATGAAACATAAGAATGAATGCAATCAAAAAGAAAGTAATGAAGTGAATATAGTGCTAGAATCACAAGAAGTCCACCAAATTACTATAATTAGAGCTATTTGAAAGAAAAAAAAAACAAAGGTAGTGAATTTCCTCACCAAATATCTTCAAATAGGAAGTAGGTTCCATTACTAGACTTTTTTGCATGAAAACTGGATGACCACTTGCCAGACATATAGAATGGATTCTTGTTCAGCTATGGATTATGCAAGATGGTTTTGGAGTTCTCTTTCAACTCAGAGTTTGGAGATTCTGTGATTATCATTCATTTATTCATTGAGTACCTGTGTGCTCAAACACCAACCCAACTTGGGAAAGGGGATATGGAAGAGGGAATGTAAAACAATAAAACATGGTCTCAGCCTTTGAAGATCACACATTTGGGGAAGGTAAGAAAGGAATAGACCAATAAAACAACAAATAATAATCACCTCTCCTCATCTTTTTTTCAACCTACCCCGATCAAGGAATTTACTATTGTTTTCCTTTTCTGCAGGCTGTTTGGAGACAATATAATCACAAGATTTATAGGAAAAAATTGTAACACCAATTTTGGAGAAGTTGAGGTGTCACTATTATTTAACTAAGTGGAAATAAAATACAGGTACTTCCTTTAACAAATCTATCTCCACCAAGCATTGTTAATTTAAAAAAAAAGTTATAGACGCCTTTCAAAATCTGGTAAAACCGTAAAACTATTCTTAGAAAAAATGTTTTAAATGCATAAAATAAAACATGTAGGATTATAGGGGAAGTGATTTATAAAGAAATTCTGTTATAAATAAATAAGTTAATGGGTTAAGAAAACCTTCGGAAACCCAATATAGTCTCCTTTAATGATTTCATTTTTCAGGCTTTTGAATGTTACTCATGTAAGGAATATGAAGCATGTCTTTACTTTTTTACTAGGTTGCCACTATGTTACTTGCCATCAGTCTTGTAACTGCCATTTTGATATTTTCATAACTTTCTTGTGGTTATAAATAACCTAAAATGATTTTTTAATGAAAATGGAAAGAGTACAGGCATCAACCCAGTTAAACTCCTACAACATTTTCTTCCACACACTTTTAAAATAATTCCTCAAATTAAACATTAGAATGACAGAGCCAACAAAAAGGTCAGAATGAAGCAATTTCTCCAGCCCAAGGCAACTTAGGAGGTTGCCAGGAAAGGTCTGTGACACAGGAATAGGGCTAGGCTGGAGCACGTACTGTGGCAACACCTCCAGGGGCAACAAACCTTGGAAATGGCTTTAATAGCAGAAGTAGTACCTTCAGGAACTCTCAGTCCAGAAAAACAGTAAAGGGTTAGACAGCTGGTCAGAAAGAGGTTGCAGGAGACCCTTTCCTCACTCTAGGTTCAGCTGGTGTGGACTGGCAAGTTTTGCCCATACACAGTTTTTTGTTGCAGTTTCAGGGCAGGGAGGAAAGCATTTGGTCCTTCACAAGGGAGCAGGGGACCTGGTCATACTTCCAAGGCAGAAAAGAATATGACTGCTTCTGGCTTTAGGGAAGCAGTGCCCTTCCTGGTTAAAGACCAGAGAACAGATCAGGAAAACAGTGACCACAGCTTTCACCAGATCATACCACCTTGGAAGCACCAAAACTTTCAGACCACTAGAACTAGCTCTAAAAATATTAGAACAGAAAGTCTGAAAATTGGGAAAGTGCCTATTCAATCCCAGGTGAGCAGAGCCCAACTTTAATACAAAGTTCAAAGTCAAGAAATAAGTTGGAAAAATTAGCAAAACAAACAAACAAACAAAAAGAACTTGACCATAAAAAGTCACCATTGTGTCAGGGAAGTCTTAGATGAAATTTCAGAAGCAGACAACAATGTGAAAGCAAATACCAAAACCTCAAAGAGAAATGCTATATGAACATAAGCCCAGCAAGAATTCCTGAAAGAGTTAACAAAAAATAAGTATGGTAGAGGAAAAAATGGGAAAAGAAATGAGAGTGATACAAACAAATTATGAAAAGAAAATTAACAACTTGGTAAAAGACACACACACAAAAAAAAACCTGAAGAAAATAACATCTTACAAAAACAGAATTGGCCAAATATTAAAGGAAACACAATTATTTACTGAAAAAAAGAACTCTTTAAAAAACAAAATTGGCCAAATAAAAAAAAAAGAGGTGCAAAAACTCACTGAAGAAATTTTTTTGAAAATTAGAATTGGGCAAGTAGAAGCTAATGTCTCCATGAGACATCAAGAAACAATATAACAAAGTAAAAAGTTTTGCTGTTGTTTTTAATAGAAAAAAATGTGAAATATTTCATTGGGGAAAAAATTACCTGGAAAATCGGTCAAGGAGAGCTATCTTAGAATTATTGAACTACCTAAAAGCTACAATCAAAAAAGGGCCTACACATCAAATTTCAAAAATTTAGCAAAGAAAACTATCTCAATATCTTATATCTACAAGGTAAAATAAAAGTAGAAAGAACCCACGGATCACTTCCTTAAAGAGATCCCAAAATAAAAATTCCAAGGAATATTACAGCTAAATTCCAAACCTCCCTGGTCATGGAGAAACTATTGTAAGCAAACAGAAAGAAACAATTCAAATAGCATGGAGTCACAGTCAAGATTACATAAGATTTAGCAGCTTACATTAAAGAAGCAAAGGGCTTGGAATGTGATATTTTGGAAGAAAAAGGAGTTAGGATTACAAATAAGACAGCAGCTCATAAAAGCCTGACATTTGGGACCTATTTATGTTAATACCTAAAACCTATCAACAAAAGAAAGAACCTCTAAGTATTCCTGATGAACAGACGAGAGCTGAATAGAACATTTGACATTCATATACAAGATTCAATAGAAGTATAAAAAGGCAAATATGAAAGGGTAATCATAAGGGACTCAATAAAGTAAAATGTTTATATTCCTATATGGGAAGATGATACATTTAACTCTCAAGAACTTCATCATCATTAGAGCAGTTAGGAGTCTACATAGGTAAATGGCTTAAGTGTGAGTTCATGTAGGCATGAGCTTACATAAGTAAATAAATAAATAAATAGGCAAGAAAGCAAATAAATTGATAGATAAATAAATAAATAATTGAGTTAATAAATGAATAAATACATACATAGATGAAGAAAAAATGAAAGAAAGAAAGAAGGAAGGAAGGAAGGAAGGAAGGAAGGAAGGAAGGAAGGAAGGAAGGGGTGAGAAAAAGGAATCCTTTGAAGAAATAAGGGATAGGTAGAATAGGGAAATTTTTCTCACTTAAAAGAGTGACTCAAGGAAGAGATTTTAGAAATGGGAGTGAGAGACAGGCAATGCTTGAATCTTATTCTCATAATAATTGGTTCAAAGAGGGGAAAATGTATGCATATATGCACACATATACATATATGTATACATACATGTATATATACATGTATGTATACATATAATATATACATATGTGTATGTATACATGCATGTGTGCATATAATATATGTGTGTTCATATATATGTATTGGACTTAATTGGACATGAAATCTATCTTATCCAAAAGTGAAATATGAGGGGAAGGGGAAAAGATATATTGGCTGGGGAGATGATAAAAGGGAGGGTTAAGGGAGACAGTAGTCAGAAACAAAACATACTTTTAAAGAAAAACAGGAGAGAGAAAGAGAGAGAGAGAGAGAGAGAAAGAGAGAGAGAGAGAGAGAATAAACAGAACAGAAGATAGGATAAAAAATTGACAGTTATCATCACTGTGAATGTGAATGGAATAAGCTAGCCCATAAAAGGGAGCAGATAGTAGAATGGATTAAAAACCAAACTCAACGATATGTTGCACACTTAAAAAATAAGAAACACATGGAGTTAAAATAAAGGACTAGAACAGAATCTAACAGGGCTGGCAATCATTATCTCGGACAAAGCAAAAGCAAAAATAGACCTAGTTTAAAGAGATAACCAAGAAAAGTACATTTTGCTAAAAGATACCATAGAAAATGTAGTAATATCTAAAAAAATAATACAGCAAATTTATCAAATAAAGCTTTTATTTCCCAATGGCCTTTTGACCATTTATTAATTGGGAAATAATTTATTTTTGATGTATAAGAGCCATTTTCCAATTGATAATTGGTCAAACTTTGTGAACAGGAATATTTCAGAAGAAGAAACGAAAGCTATCTATATCCATAGGAAATAACATTCTTCATCACTATTGATTAGAGTTATACAAAAACAATTCTGAGGTACCACCACTTCACACCTACCAGAAAATAATAAATGCTTGAAGGGAATGAGGGAAAATTATTCACTTGTATTTTAGTTATTCCCAGCTCTTCATGATCACAATTGGGGTTTTTTGGGAAAGATACTGGAGTGGTTTGCCATTTACTAGTCCAATTCATTTTTATAGATGTGAACAGAGGCAAATAGTGTTAAATGCCTTGCCCAGGATCACACAGTAAGTTTTTGAGGCCAGATTCAAACTCAGAAAAATATCTTCTTGATTCCAGGACCAGGACTATATCCACTCTGCCATCTAGCTTTCCTTGAAAGAAAATAGATATCTATGTGAACACATTATTATTATTATTATTATTATTATTATAATTATTATTATTATTCATATGAACACATATTATTTATAGCAACTTTTTGTGGTGGTAAAATAATTAGAGATTGAGGGGATACCCATTGATTGAAGAATGTCTGAACAAGTTGCAGCATATGTATTATTGTGGTATAAGAAATGATGAGGGGGATGGTTTTCAGGAAAAAAATAATAAAAACATAACAAGAACTATATGAACTGATGCTAAGTGAAGTGAGAAGAACCTGGAGACCATTGTGTACAGTAACAGCAATGTCGTAATGATGATCAACTCTGAAAGACTTCACTAATCTGATCAATACAATGATACAAGACAAATCCGAAAGTCTCATGATGAAAAAGGGCAGCTAGTTGGCACAGTAAATAGAGTGCTGGAGGTAAGGAAGACCTGAGTTCAAATCTGGCCTCAATTACTTACTAGCTATGTGACCTTGGGTAAGTCACTTATACCCTGCTTGCCTATGAAACGAGCTGGAGAAGGAAAAACCAAGCCTCTCTTTGCAGAGAAAACACTAAATGGTATAACAGAGAGTTGGACATGACCAAAATGACTCAACAACAGTAACATGATGAAAAAATGTTATCCAACTCCAGAGAGATAACTGATGAACTCAGTGCAAATTGAAATATAATTTTCTCACTTTATTTTTTTTGCTTTTTTGTGATTTGACTAATATAAAAATGTATTTTGCATTATTTTGCATGTTTAATTGATAACATTTTGTTTGTCTTCACAGTGGATGGGAGACAAATGGGAGGGAGGGAGAATATTTTGACTTTAAAATTCAAAAACAAAAGCAATTTAAAAATAAAATAATAACGAATTTTTGGTGGGTAAAGAATTAAAAGATATTTTATTTTATCTCTATCAGTGGAAATCAAAAAGACTTCTTATATTTTACACTTCTTGACTGAAGAAATGGATTCCCTCCTGCTTAACAAATAAATCATGACTAAGGTGAGAAAAAAATGGCTACTGTATCCTGTTCCTATTCATTCTACTTTTGTCATTCCCTGGACTATCTCTTTTCTGTCAATTCAGTGCACTGGGAACTTTTGCTCCAGATGTAATTTCTAAAAGTGTAATTGGTTTTATGCTTCATCTAAAAATGTAAAATATTTTTATGAAATAAACATAGCTGTAAGCTATATGAAGATAAATAATATCAAAACCATTTATATGGAGGTGAGATTGGAGATCTTCCCAAGATCATGAAGGAAGATAATAAGAAATTTGAAACATCACCAAATAGTTCATCAGCTCACATAGATTTAACTACTATCTCTGTGCTGCTGATTCTCAAATCTACCTGTCCTATCCCAAACTCTTTGTTGAACCCCAGTCTCACATCTCCAACTGTCTTTTAGATATCTTGAATTAGTGTGTGCACACACAGACATATATAGACATATGCACACATATATATCTATTTGCATAGACATATTTATATGTATGTGTATACATATGTGTATGAGAATACATGTATTCACACATATGTGCACATCTATGTATGCATATATATTTTATAAGTGTGTGTGTGTGTAATTTCTAGGTTTCATTTCCACATCCAAAAACTTGGTCAGAGGGGTAGGGTTGAAACTTTAAGGTATAAGCTTTAATTTGACTATTAGTTCTGGCAAACTTTAAAAAAAATGAATTATTTTATAGTCTAATCTCATATGATGCAAATAGGAAATGCCCATTTTTCCTCACTGTATACCCCAACGAAAAGTCTTAAGAACATTATCTCATTTATCAAGCAATGTCTATTGTACATTATGTAGTTTAAAGCATACTTGTTTAAAACAACTGTTGCCAAATAAAAGACAACTTTAGAATGTATGCAGGAATTGAAGCACATCTGAGTAAGCAAACAGTGAGATCAAAAGCAAACTAACAGATTGATGTCATGTGCCTTTACAGTGGTATTGTGATGACAGACAGACATGAGAAAACTTAGTTCTCATTCACAGTCCTAAATAAGCTAGTGATACTAACAACTGTATCACAAACTTCAACCTCTGTGGAACCCTTGTTATTTCCTTTAAAATCCAATCTTTATCCCCTCTCTTTTACTATTAAATGGAAAGGTTTGATTTTATACAATTAAAGAGGTTTTTCACCAACAAAATCAATGTAGCTAAAATTAGAAGAGAAGTAGTTAACAGGGGAATGGCTGAACAAATCATGTCAAATAAATCTAATCAAATATTATCATGTTATAGTAAGTGATGAAGTTGAGAGTTTTGGAGGGAAAAATGGAGAGTCTTTAATGCACTCATACAAATTAAATTGCACAGAGCCAGAAGAAAATCATTATAAAGATAATCTTTAAAAGACTTAAGAACTCTGATCAGTGTAATGATCAACCATGATTTAAGAGGACTGGTGATAAACCATGTTACCCACTCTCCTGACAAAGAGATGTTGGATTTATGATTTTAAGATACAGAAAGACACATTTGTTATTAGACATGTGTGAGGGACTGTCTGATGTTGGCAGCTACCAGGTTCGGCGCTGTGGCAAGAGTAGGGTAAGATCTGGGTATTTTGGAAGTCGAGGCAGGGGCTGTGGTAGGCAGAGTCGTGGTGAACTGGGATGGGCTGGATACGGAGAAGCCCTGAGGCAGTGGGCAGTGCTTGTGAGATAAGCTGGGTACAAGGAAGTAGCCGGAGCTTGAGCTCCTGAGGCAAGGGGTGGTGCCAAGTGGGAGTGGGACGTCAGAGGACTGAGTCCCCTTTGCTTGGTCCCCTCCCTATATGCAACGTCATCCCCAGACGCCTCTTGTGACCTTCCTGACTTCCTGGATCCCTTTGTGCAGCACTGACCCAGACCCCTCCTCCCAGTGTCTGAGTCTGACTTCCTAGGTCACGTACTCTTGTCTATGCGCCAATCCCAGATGCCTCCTCCCTGTATCCGGTCCTAGCCTCCTACGTCACTCCCTCCCCCTTGGTGTGCTAAACTCAGACAGCCCCTTCCGGTATCTGACCCTACAATCATTGGCTAGTAAGTGGGCTGGGGAGGAGGGGCTAGGTAGGTTTTTAGGATCAAGCGTGGTCAGATCACACGCTCTATCTCCTGGCTCCTGCCCTGTTGCTCTGGCCTTGCTGCTTGGGCTTGCTATAATGGCTTGCTGTGATGGCCTCTGAATAAAGCTCTGGTGTTGGCACCTCCCGATGGCTCGTCTCTGTGTGGTTATCCGGCAGAGTACTGAAGACTCGAGTGTGAGTAAGACTCTGGTAGTGTGCTCCTTATAGGAGGAGCGGGTACCGGCGTGCGGCCGGCAGAAGGTCGGCGTGTGGCCAGTATAGATATGACCAGGTAAAGATATCCCTAGTTATATCTTTAATAAGTATTATACTAAATCATCTATTTTTAAAGAATGTGTTCTTTAAAAAGGAAGAGATTTGTAGTTCAACAATTGCCAACTTACTTCAGATATAACCAATCACTTAGTAAGCATAGAGAACTAGGGAAGTATGTATGTTACCGTGTATGTGTGTGTGTGTGTTTGAGGGAGAAAAGGTGGTGGACATCACACTGGCTTGTCTGTCTTTAGGGAGTTCAATATTTTCAATATTTCATTTTCAATGAAAAAAATAGAACTTATTTATATAGCTCAACATTTTCACTTCTTCATCTCTAGGTGTAAAAACTTCTCTATTTCTGAAACCGTTTTGATTATCCCTATGAGACAGAGCCTCTACTAAATGGCTACCAAAATACTAGATCTCTCTGTAAAGAGAGTGGATAGCATGGTTCATCATCAGTCCACTTAAAATTATCATTTTTCATTGCATTGATCAGAATTCTTAAGTCTTTTAAAGACTATTTTTATAATGTTTTTCTTCTACCTTTGTAGAATTTACTTTGTGTAAGTGCATTAAAGACTCCCCAGTTTTTTTCCCAAAAATTCTCAGCTTCATCACTTAATATGATTCATTTGACATAATTTGTTCAGCCATTCCCCTGTTAACCATTTCTCTTCTAATTTTAACTTCATTGATTTTGTTGGTGCAAAACCTCTTTAGTTATATACAATCAAATCTTTCCATTTTAACCTTTGATACTTTCTAGTCCTTCTTTAATCATGAACTCTTCCTCTATGCATTCAAAAGACAGCTATGCCTTTTTTTTCCTAATTTGTTTGTAATTTAATCTTTTATATCCAAGTCCTGTATCCTTTTGGAATCTATCATGGTAATTTATGTGAAGTTTTGCTCTAAACCTAATTTCTGCAAATAATGCTTTCTAGTTTTCACAGCATTTTTTTTGTCAAATAATAAGTCCTTAGCTCAGACCCCAGAAGGTTTATGACTTTATTGACCTCTAAGTTCTTGTTCATTTGCTTCTGAATGTTGTATACCTAATCAGTGCTACTATTTTCCAATTGATATCAAAGTATCTTGATAGCTTCTAAATTTCAGTACAGATTTAGATTTACTAAGCCTAGGTACTCTTCTTTCAACTGAATTGAAGTGAATATTACTTCAATAAAAGATGGAAAAATAACTTCATGATAGTTTGGAAAAAAGGAGCATCTTTTTAATGAAGGGGTACATTGCTCTCAGAATTTTTTTCCCTGGATTCTATGATAATCATTTTTGACTAAGGGGATTAGTGAATTAATCATGGAGAAGATGGCATGTGTGTGAGGATAAAATGTCTGTAGTCAGAAGCTGAAAGGGAACTTATTCCAAGATAAACACTGTAGATATTCAGAAATTTTTCTTATAGATCATGAATCATAATCATTATATAAAACAAGACATTTTAAACATAATCAAAAACAATTTTGGTGTAGAAACTTAAACTCATTTCCATTCAGTCTGCTAGTATCATATATTTACATACACACACACATATATACACATATATATTTACATTATATATATACTTGTACTATATTTCTGTGTAAATATTCATCTGTCTACTTTTTTCTGATTTATATTTTGCTATTGACTTGGATAAATGGCTTTATTTTCTATTTTATACATGTGTTCTTTGTAGAACTCTCATTTGGTGGGTCAAGTCTTGGGTATATAGTTTAGGACCTTTCCTCCTCATTAAAGGATAGTGAGCAGGATCTCAACTTGGCCATGCCAATTATTTGCACAGATTAAAATATTTAGGGGGAGAGATAACCATAATTCTAACCTGCTACCCATTTTCTCTGATGAAAGACAGAGTGGCTAGTCTTTACCCGCAGCCTCCTGCTTCCCCTCATGGCAAAGCTGAAGACTCCAATAAGTAGCCTCTAGATATATCTGTTCATAATTCCTTAGGTGCCACAAGTAGAGAGACTCAGTGGACATATGTAATTTATATTGACAATATTACATAGATCACTCTCCATATCTATGTTTGTATGTATGTATGTGTGTATGCATGTATAAATATATGTGTGTATGTATGCATTTATATATGTGTATCTATACGTATATGTGAGTATATATGTATATATTGAAGAGGTCAATCTTGTGGCATCCTTTCTTTTTTCCTTGGAAGCAGCAGTAGTAAAATTTATCAATAGGACATCCTCACATCTATTTGGTTGACAAAAATTGTTATTCTTCAATGAGTTTTTGGCAAGTAATTTATGACACTGAATTGAGCTTACATTTATAAAATAGACCTTTGTCTCTGACAAAAATTCATCATTCCAAATATTAGAATTAATTTCCTTACTTTCCAGAAAATAATACAAATTCCAAATCGCACTTACCCCTTCTTTTCTATGTTGTGTGTTGAAATTTCAAATGAGAGAAAAATTATATAACCTATTTTGGATTTTTTTAAGCATAGATCACTCAAGCAATGTGATCATATACAAAGCATTCATTTTATAGAAGTTCTCATGTACAAAAATGAAATGACTTCTCCAATTAGAGGAGGAAAATCCATATTCCTATTTTTTCTTCATTTTCATTTTAGAGTAATGATAAAAATCTTGGCTTATAGTATTTCCTGGGGATTAATAATCAGCTGTACCTCAGGCCATCACCTCCTCTCACTAAGCCATTAGTTCCCAGGAAACACTCTCTGCCTTGATCATTATTGCATAATTATGGTCATTTTGTCTCTTTTATGTAACGTATCAATTTTTGAGGAGAAATATACTTTCAAGTAATGAAATCACTTTATGTGAAAATCAAGAGAAGCAGAAAAGAGAAATCCTAGAGGTTTATTTTGAATAAACATGATTAAAGAAGGAGTGATAATTTACAACAAAGTGTTAAAAAATGCCTAGTGTCTTCTTTTATTCTCAGAATTGTGAGAAACAGAGTTAGAAACCAGTCAAAGATTGTCTGTAAAAGATTTATATAAAATTAATACAAATATTTGGGAACTGAAATTAGAATCCATGAGTTTCACTTACTCTTTCAAGGAAAGACATCAGAACTGCTCAGGAAGAATACTGTCAATGAAATTCATGTTGAGTTTCCACACAACTTATCTGTTCAATATTATCTTATTTCTGTAGAGATAGCATTGTTAAAAGATCAAATCATTTTGCAACCCTGTGAACTCTTAAAGAGCAGGGCTCATCTTCCATTCATTCTTTTGTCCCTAGAAGAACAGTGTATTCCCTAACACCTTGAAAACCACATGGTCATGCTAGAGGAAATAAAAGGCCAGTGTGAATCTAAAATCCATCAGTTAGTAGCTCTTGACACTCCTGGCATTATCTTTGTTTTCTGCCTTAGTCGCGTAAGATTCCGTGTAACCCAGACCTTCATTATATTTGACTAATTTGAACTCATTTCATACCTCTTTATTAATGATGCAATTTCAGTCACTCTGAAATTAGTCTACTCTTTGGAATTTGCATTTACATATTTCAATATCCCCATTAATATGTGTAGCTTTGATAACTTGTATATTGTAATCATTTAAGAAACTTTTGTATAAGATATATATATGGACACATGTATATATATGTGTATATATATGCTGATATATGTTCTTTAATATGAATAATTGTATTGGTCTTGATTAATAAGGTTCAAAACTGTGTCACAATTAACAATACAAATTTTGTTGGATTTCTCAACATAAAGACAAGAAATAAATGTACATGCAGAAAAAATACTATATTCATATAGAGATTCAGCAACAAAATATTTTAGCTTAAGGAAATGTTTACATTATTTAAAAGTTTTTTTTTTACTTCATGTATAAATATGTATGTGTGCCTCAACATTGTGCATATGGGTATGAGAGCATTTATCTGTATGCATGGTATGTGTATATACAGACGTGTCTATACTAGTAACCATAGAAAGATAACAATCTTAATGACATTTCTCTTTTCTTTATATAAACATAGATTGCACAGATATAACTAAAGAATTTCTATTCTCAAGAATATGTTCCCTTGCATCCCTAATACATTGTACTTATTAGTCACTTAACACAAGTTTATTTAATTAAATATGTTGAAGTGAATTGACTTCAATTCAGACTCCTTGATTATGTTGACCCAAGAGGTCTTTGGGACAACACATCTAACAAATGAAATACATTTCCACCAATTTTTTTTAATGACATTAAGTGGCATAGGTTTTTCTTTCTGGAACAAACACTTATTCTATTTGTGCAGGGAAAAGAGGGAGCATATATATTGTAACACAAAAGTCATTACATGTATTGATTGGATGTACCAAACACCTTCGTAAACTTGAAAATTATTGAGAAACACCTTAAAAATCAGACTGAGATACATGGAAGTAAGACATTTGATATTCTTTCTATAGAATTTTCCAGTGTTCCTTGTTCCTATTTGCCACAGTGGTAATTGATTTAATCAACAATCAATTTGTAGTTGTAGCTAGTCACTAATGGAAAGTCACAAAGAAAGCTTAATGGAAGATTATGAAGAAGCAACAAAATAATTTAGCCCTTACTTGAAGGGCTCTCCATATCTATATAGATCACACATACATAAAATATATACGTATTATATAACACGTGTGTGTTTGTGTATGTGTGTGTGTGTGTGTGTGTGTGTGTGTAAAACCTAATCCTTAACCTCATCCCATTATTTCTAATTGGTCAATGGAGAGAGAGAGAGACAGAGACAGAGACAGAGACAGAGACACAAAGAGAGGGACAGAGAGACAGAAAGAGAGAGAGGATCTGGTGTCTTTTTGTATACGAACACAGTCACTTTTTACATGCATACATATATATGTACACGCATACAAAAGGGACTATACACATACATGTATATATGTATATTTCTTTTGGTATGCACATACATATATATGTATGCATGTAAGAGGGACAGGGTCTTTGCGCATTCTACTTGTTACAAAGATGATATATTTAAGATGATTCTTCACTATAACTGTAGTGTCCCCTAACACCATCCTGTTATTTCTAAGTAGACAATGAAAACCTTCATGCTCTCACTTCAGTGATTTTTCCAAAAATAAAAAAAAGAGAATGATGAGGTATATACATAATGTTGTAGTTAAACCCAGATTTAATTAATCTTCAGTAATAGTCAAGACACTGAAGTGAGTTTAATCAAGCACAGAGAAACAAAGAAATTCTGGGACAGCCCAGTAGAAATGAATTAAACTCTTGCTTTCAATTTTAAGAGTAATACAACATGAAATAACTTTAATAAAACTACATTTTGGGAAAATACATCAAAATAAAACACTTTATCTATAAATAACATTTAACTTCCAAAAAGGATCTAAGTAAAATTATCTGGGTAAAGTATGTTTTAAGATCACCTCTAAAAAAAATATTGGATCTATACAGAGACTATGTCTTCACCCTGTTTTGTTTTTTCCTCCAGTTTTAATGATTTTCTTTTCTATCTTTTTTTCTTTTTTTAAAGATTATTTTATTTTCCCCCAATTACATTTTTATGAAGATTTTTTTTATTTTTAGTTTTCAACATTACTTCCACAAGATGTTGAATTCCAAATTTTCACCCCATCTCACCCCTCCCGCCACCCCAAGATGGCATGTATTCTGAATACCCGTTCCCCTAGTCTGCTTTCCCTGCTATCTCTCCCCCACTTCCCCTTCTATTTTCCTGTAGGGCAGGATAGATTTCTGTACCCCATTTCCTGTATTTCTTATGTCCCAGTTGTATGTGAAAACATTTTTTTGAAACATGTGTTTTTAAAACTTTGGGTTCCAAATTTTTTCCCTTCCTCTCTCCCCACCCACTCTCATTGAAAAGGAAAGCTATACATGTGCAGTTATGCAAAACACTTCCACAGTAGACATGCTGTGAAAAACTAACTCTATTTCCCTTAATCCTATCCTGTTCCCCCATTTATTCTATTCTTTCTTTTGACTCTGTCCCTCCTCAGAATTATTTCCTTCTGATTACCCCCTTTCCAAATCTGCCCTCCTCTCTATCATCCCCCTACTCTTTTGTCCCCTTCCCTTCCTATTTTCCTGTACGGTAAGAAAGATTTCCATACCCAATTGAGTGTGCATGTTATACCCTCCTTTAGTCAAATCCTATGAGAATAAGATTCACTCATTCCTCTCACCTTCCCCTGGTTCCCCTCCACTGTAAGAGCCTTTTCTTTTCTGTTTTTTTGTGAGATAATTTACCCCATTCTACCTTTCCCTTTCTCCTTCTCTTAGTATAATCCTCTCTCACCCCTTAATTTTATTCTCCAGATATGACCCCTTCATCTTCAACTCACCCTGTGCCCTCTATCTATCTATCTATCTATCTATCTATCTATCTATCTATCTATCTATCTATCTATCTATCTATCTATCTCTATATAAATACAATTTTTTCCCTCCAACTACAGTAATACTGACAAAGGTCTCATAAGTTACAAATATCATCTTTCCATGCAGGAATGTAAACAGTTCAACCTTAATAAGTCTCTTATGATTTCTCTTTCTTGTTTACCTCTTCATGTTCCACTTGAGTCTTCTATTGGAAAGTCAAATTTTCTATTCAGCTCTGGTCTTTTCATCAAGAATGCTTGAAAGTCCTCTATTTCACTGAATGATGATTTTTCCCCTGAAGAATTACATTCAGTTCTTGGTTTTAATCCTATCTCCTTTGCCCTCCGGAATATTATATTCCATACTCTGCAGTCCCTTAACATAGAAGCTGTTAAATCTCGTGTTATCCTGATTGTGTTTCCACAATACTTGAATTGTTTTTTTCTGGCTGCTTGTAATATTTTCTTCTTGACCTGGGAATTCTGGAATTTGGCTACAATATTCTTAGGAGTTTTCCTTTGGGAATCTCTTTTAGGAGGAGATCAGTGGATTCTTTCAATTTCTATTTTGCCCTCTGGTTCTAAAATATCAGGGCAATTTTCCTTTATCATTTCTTGAAAGATGATGTCTAGACTCTTTTTTTGATCATGGCTTTCAGATAGTCCAATAATTTTTTAAATTCTCTCTCCTGGATCTATTTTCTGGGTCAGTTGTTTTTCCCATGAGATATTTCACATTGTTTTCTAATTTTTATTCTTTTGGATTTGTTTTACAGTGTCTTGATTTCTCATAAAATCAGTAGCTTCCAATTGCTCTATTCTAATTTTTAAGGAAGTATTTTCTTCAGTAATCTTTTGGACTTCCTTTTCCATTTGAACAATTTTGCTCTTTAGGGCATTCTTCTCTTCATTGGCTTTTTGGACCTCTTGCCATTTGAGTTAGGCTATTTTTTAAGGTGTTATTTTCTTCAGTATTTTTTTGGGTCTCCTTTAGCAAGCTGTTGACTTGCTTTTCATGATTTTCTTGCATCACTCTCATTTCTCTTCCCAGTTTTTCCTCTACTTCTCCTACTTGCTTCGCAAAATCCCTTTTGAGCTCTTCCAAGGCCTGGGACTGATTCATATTTTTCTTGGAAGTTTTGGATGTAGGAGCTTTGACTTTGTTTTCTTCTTCTGGTTGTATGTTTTGATCTTCTTTGTCACCAAAGTAAGATAATATAGTCTGACTGTTTTTGTGCTGCTTGCTCATGATCCCAACCAATTAGTTGAGTTTTAAACCCTTTGTTAAGGTAAGAGTCTGTTTCCAATGTGGAGAATGTACTGTCCCAAGCTTTGGGGGTTTGTACAGCTGTTTTCAGAGATACTTCTAGGGACGTGAAAAGTGTCAGTTCTTCCAAGGTGCTGTGATAAGGGGTGAAGTGTTTCCTCTCCACCGCCACAACAAGCTCCACCACGCCAGCACTCCTCCTCACCAGCCCTTTTCCTTGCCCCAGGATCACCCCTCAGAACTCAGAACTGTGACTCAGAACTCAGATCCAAACATGGGCAAAGCAAGAGATTCCTGCCTCAGCCTTGGCAAAGAGATCCTTGCAATCCCCATCTGATCAGTCACTCCATTCCCCCTCAGCCTATGTGCCAGAAGCTCAGGACCAGCCGCTGCCCCAAGGGCATGCTCTGGACTTGCAGCTGAGGCCTAGCTTCTTCTCTCATCACAGAAACAGACTTTTCCCACTGACCTTCTAAGTTGTCTTTGGCATTCGTGGGTTGAGAAGTCTGGAAACCGCCACAGCTGCCTGCGATTTAGTCCTCTGAGGCCTGCTCCAGGGTTGCTGCAGCCTGTGCGCCCAAGCCAAACTGCACTCCTCTCCCAGCCCAGTGTGATATGCCTTTCCGAACAACCATCCAGGCTGTCTTGGGCTGGAAATTTGTTTTACTCTGTTTTTTGTGGGTTCTGCTGCTTTAGAATTTGTTTAGAGCCATTTTTTATAGGTATTTGGAGGGGTTTGGGGGAGAACTCTAGCAAGTCATTGCTTTCCCTCCACCATCTTGGCTCCACCCCCTTTAATTATTTTCAAATGACCAAATCAATTACATTTGAAAAAAAATTTTAAATTATCCAAACCTCCCAAATGCATCAAATATCAAAGATACCAAAGTTACCAAAAGATAAAATTATGCATCTTGAACACACACATATATGAACACAAAAAGATCTAACAAACGTGTTTTTTTATGTAGATTTTTAAAAGCTGATAGAGGTTTGTAATCTCAAATGCAAAAATCTTTTTTCTGTCCTCTGAGAATAGCAATGGTTATATTTGTTAATGTTCATTAAGTTTACAATAACTGAAAAATTAAAATGAAAATTTGGAAAATAAAAAGGAAATAATAATCTAAAGAAAAATTAAGATTAGGACAAGTGTTTCATGAATACATCTAATAGAAATGTCCCATGTCTTTTGATGTACATTTAATTGGTCCCATAATCTAAAACTCATATATATACCATATCTGAAAAGATATTGTATTCCATAACTCTAGTCCATCAATTTCTCTGTCAAGAAGTGGGGAGCATATTCCATTATTGAATTTCAGCTATTTTGTTGTTCATTACATTTCTTTGAGTTCCTTTAAAGTTCTTTTCCTCTACAGAAATGAAAGCAATATAAATTGTTGTCCTATTTCTGCTCTTTTCACTCTACATTGGTTCATCCAAATCTTTCCAAGTTTCTCTGAATCTATCCATATCCTCATTTCTTCAGGCACAAAATATAATTTTTATCCACATCGCATAATTTATTTCATCTCTTTTTGCTAATATCCTTGTACTGAAATACTTACATTATTGCTTCCAGCTCTGGTTTCTGGACTATTCTATCTGTACTCTTCTATCTACCTAGCTAGCTTGTTAGCTAACTCTATCTGGATCCATATATGTATCTATATTTAAATGGCTCTTCTTAGTTGTTGATGGTAGCTGTCCAGAAAATGTGATTCAAAGACTATGCCTAATAACATTAAAATAATCAGATTAGAGAGGCATTAAAAAATCTGGTGAAAGACATCAGTTGAACTGGTTGTTTGGTGTCATCCAGGTTAAAAGAGTTGGTTAGATTTTTTTTTTCTATTTCTATTTCTGGATCTGTTATTCATATATATATATATATGTATACATGCATAATATATACATACACATATTATATATATACACATATGTGTGTGTGTATATATGTGTGTATATATATCTATATCTATATATCTATATGTATATATGTATATATATATATATATATATATATATATATATTAGAAAGATACCGCTTTAGTTATATGGGGACATCCTGCAAAATACTCATGATCAGAATTTTTTTTGTACTTTTTATAACAAACTTACTCAAGTATCTTACAATTCTCCTCCACTTACTTTATTCATCCTTTATATGTTCTTTGACTTTAATTTTCAAATATCCTCACAAGTGCATCCATGAATCAAAGAAAAAGAATAAATGAATACTATGTTCTCATCTGGGCCAGAACCAAAGTAGGCAGTTTCTGTGAGCTCCACTGCTGCTACTCTGGCCTGACATATGATTTGGAAAATATTCAGCAAGTTAGATGACTCTGTCACCTAAACCCCATGAGCTTCCAGCTTCAACTTTCCTATAGTGAGAGGCATCAAATGTCATGTGGGATGATTCAGGCTTATGCATCCTCAGTTGTTACTTGATTATTTCCTACACCATAATAGGTTTTGCAGATCCAGTAATGAAATGATGCATCACCTGACAGCCAAAAGTGTTCATACACCCTATGACCACCACCTCATGCTGTTCAGTTACTCTGCCATTACTTAGGTAATTTTTTCAAAATGTGAACTGTTATAAAGAGGCATGATTTAGAAGTATCTTTCTTTTATCTTACAAAGTAGAAAGAAAAGCTAGAGTTTTCACAGCAATATGAAATGATCAATATTTCAATCAAAGGTGATCAAACTCATTAAATTGACTCCAAATTGACCTTGACCCCTCATTTGAGAATGTAATTAGAAGATTTACATGACACGAGTCCAATTCATATTTATACTTAGAATCAAATTCCCATCATACTCACTGATTTCCTCTCAAACTCAATTGGAGATTTCAGTATAAGTAGAGGAGTGAATTATTTCCTATATATTTTCATTCCAAGAGGAAAAGGGGTTTTCTAAAGTGCTGTTTTCAAATTCCACATTAATCTTGAATATGGAAAGAAAAGGAGGACCTTTTGCCTAGAGTATCTCTCCAAACCCTCATATTCTCACTAACTTAGGGGAACTATAATCTCTTTTCCATAAGTCTGAACACCATAAGGTCATTATTTCCAGAATTGTATTACAGTGTCTTTAAAACCAGATTTTGAGATGGTATGTGAAATATTTTCAAGGAGCCCTGAGCCAGCTTTCACTTTTATAAGTATAATTTTTCCCCATCTTAGAGTTTTATACTTAAATGGAATTTATTCCCACACTTTTGGCTTTCTTATTTCTCTACAGAAATACAGCAAGTATAATTTTAAGAGAAAAGTTTCATTAATAAAGTTGTTTATGAAAATTTTCCTCCCTTAGTATTCCATGATGAGATAATTCAAAATGGCATTACTCCAGGCTATTGACTTACTTCACTTCTAAAGCTATTAATATGAGTGCATTCACTACAGAAGTGAAAGAAATTTCTACCAACTGAAATAGACTTAAAATGTTATTAAATTAAAAAAAGAAACATGACATTGATTGAAAACATGAATGAACAAAATAAAATTTTATTTTATGGAACTCAAGATTAACAATATGCAGGAGTCTTCAATTTAGAAAAAGTCGGCAGTAAATAAAGTTAATGAAGTGCTAATTGAAGAAATGCTATACTAGATGAGTTTTTCTTTAGCTTATGATATAGTGAAAATGTTATATATTTTTTCAAATAGTTTATATAGTATTGGAATTAGTTGCTCCTTAATGTAGGGTAGAATTAACTTATAAATTCATTAGGTCCTAGGGATTTTTCCCTCTTAGGTTGCTCATTTATGGCTTGTTCAATTTCTTTTTCTAAGATAGGTATATTTAAGTATTCTACTTCTCCTTCTGTTAATCTAGGAAATGCATATTATGTAAATATTCATCCAGTCCATTTAGATTGTCAGTTTTACTGATATATAACTCAGCATTAAATGCTATATATACATATATGTATATGTGTTATACATAATGTATAATAAAAGCAACATGGGACAGTGGATAAAGAATAGACCTTGCTATCAGCAAGATGCGGGTTCAAGTCTTGCTTTGGACTCAAATATATTCTACTTGTGTGATCACTGGTAGGTCCTTTTGTTCATGGTTGTATTGTGGCTGTTGAGTCATTTCAGTCATGATGTCCAATTCTTTGTGACCCCATTTGGGGTTTCTTGGGCAAAGATACTAGAATGATTTGCTATTTCCCTCTCCAGATCATTTTACCAATGAATAATTGAGTCAAATAGGGTAAGTGACTTGCCCAGAGTCACACAGCCATTAAATATTTCTAAGCCTCATACTCTATCCACTACACTACTTAACTGCCTGTAGTCATGGTACATTATATTAAATTATGGCTATGGGACAAACCTTTACTAATATCTTCTTCTGGTTGTCTTATTAAGTCATGGAGGTAACTGTGGACTCTGAGACAATTCCAGTAGAGTACATTCTCTTACTAGTTTGTTTCCACTGTTCTGGAAAGGTATTGTGAATTTGTCAGAAAACAGACTGCCTATTTTCTGGAAATCAATCAAGCTAAGTATGGGGAGCCTTCACATCAGAAGACTGGCCATTAGTTGGTGGTAGCCACAGTGACTCATGAAGATTGTCTTAAAAGGGATGGTAATATAGGTCTGCAGAAGGAGTATCCATGATAATAAAAGCATGGCCTTTTGAAGCAATGGAATCATTAGAATAGTGACAAAAATAGAAAATTATAGTTTGAAAACAATACACATTCATTTTAAAAGGAACATGCTCAAAATGATCTTTGCACAAAAAGTATTTTTCTGGAATAATATTAAGCTTAAGTTATAGACATTTTAAAATATCTATTTGATGATGCATACTCATGATTTTTTCCTAGTATTTATATTTCAGAGAATGTCATTCCACATTTGAGTTCTTATGGACAAGTCCTCCTGTTCCATTTTAAATACTCTGGGGAAATATTTTATTCAAGAAGCAAAATTACTTTCATTGAAATGTTTAAAAGAAAAGACATGCCTAAAAAAACATGTCCAATAACACCACAAATGTATTTGCCAAAGGTATTGTTTTTTCTGTTTTGTTATTACAAAGGTGATCTATTAGACACATTAGCATTGGCTCTAAACTGTTTTGATATATCCTCATGTGCATTAATCAGAAATCTATGATAATGATCTTTCAAAAGTTTCTACAGTACAAAACAAACAAACAAACAATAACAACAACAACAATAAAATCAAAAGCAAAAGCAAAACCAAATTCCACACATATCCTACCCCAGGGAGTGAACAGATTGTGTTTGCCTACAAAGTAGACGTAACATGGAACAATGTTCAAATACAAGATTGTAATCAATCAGTAAGTATTTATTAGGACTTGCCTTCAAGTACTGGTTATCTAATCCCAGGAAAAGGTTTTTTATAAGCTTCTTGAAGGCAATACTGTATACTTATTTTGCAAGTTCCACATTGATAAAGCATATATGGTTGATAATACACCTTAACGTTGAAATAACTGTATGCACAATCAGTTTCCTTTTTAATGGGTGAGGCAGTTTACTCACTAATATGTAAGTATATATTTACATATGCATTATACTTATCTTAGTTTCGAGTGGATTTCACTTATTTTCCTGAGACCTGTCTGATCTTCCCTGCTCCTTGACTCTTACTTTCCCATAAAAATTTGTACTTTAAGAATTGCCCTATTCTCCTATCATTACACCCAGTAGTTAGCATAGGATGCATTCCTAATGAAAAGTCAAAGGCAAATGTTTGGGAAGCAAAAAAAAAAAAATAAGAAGAATGGAGATTGGACCAATTAGAGGAATCAGTCAGGCAAAACACAAAGGGTAGCCAATGGTCCAGAAAAACCCTAATGAAACAGTTTGGCTAAAAAAAAAGTCTCCCCTTGTGGGGTAGCTAGATGGCACAGTGGATCGAGCACTGGCTCTGGATTCAAGAAGACCTCAGTTCAATCTGGCCTCAGACACTTGACACTTATTGGCTGTGTGACCCCTGGGCAGATCACTTCACCTCATTGTCTCACAAAAAAAAAAATCTTACCTTGATTTGAAAACAAACAAATCAGTGGTTTCTACTACAAAATAATAAAAAGCTTATTTCAGGCATAAATGGCTTAGTAATTAAATCACACCACCAGGTATGATTTTATTCAAGATGATAATATTAAATGTTGTATATTAAAGACTGTATGTAATATATAATATATTATATAGAACATATATTACATATGATATAATATATGTTCTATATAAGTATAATATATATTAAAGATTATATATTAAAGGCAGGACTGGAAAATTTCAAGCTCTTTCCAATTCCTTCATGCTGGCAAGGCTTCTTGTGAGGGACCCAGGGAAGAACTGTAGTTAGTGATTGTTATCTGTAGAGTAGCCTTGGTAGGTTTAATAGGATCTATCAACAGAAATCTGAGCACCAGATGAAAAATTTTTGTTGATTCCATGTAGTGGAAGCAATATTACCTATGGCCCTCCTATGCAGTCTAGATTAATTTTTTTTTCAGATTTTGCTCTGTACAGGGTAGGTAAGCTTTTCCTTAAAAGACATTGAAACTATCCTTGAGATTTAATGTGTCAGAGAATTAAGTGGGGATGAGAAAACATTGATGTAACTTCCTTGTATCTCCATTGCCTAGCACAGGTGCCTGGCACAAGTGGATTAAAAAGTATTCATCTGGCTCCTTCCAGGGAAACTGCGTTCAGATGAATCAATGATGTATGCTCACTGCATATGCTCCCCTCATGATAGCTAAGTAATGTTAGTCAGATATTCTTCCAGTTATCTCATTTTATCTAATTCCAATGTAGTGTAGCAAACTGGGTTCAGTCAGGCCTGGCCTATACACTCCAGAAAGTCATGAAAATGATAACTAAGGCTAGAGGGGTTATGACACGGGTCAGTGGAAGGAATACCTACATGAAGCTATTTTGAAGTACTAAACATTTGAGATGTTATCTAAATTTGATTTCAGAGTTTACCATCAATGAAAATATTAGTGTAACTTGAATCTGTTGTAAAGCATATGTGTGCATATATGTGTCTGTGAGGAGCATACTTATTCTTTCTCAAGAGGAAAATAGCTGTTGATTTGAAAAATAAATAATTACAGATAAAATATATAAAAATAGCTTTTTAATAGTATCTCTTCACAGGTTTGTTATTGAATACTGGTATTTAAATTTGCTTTCTGCCTGAAATAATTGCTTGTTATTTAACAATATCTCAGTTTCTAAATTGAAATACTGGATTACTGTTCACGTGGATAGTTGCAAATCCCTTCAAGAGATGCACATTTTTTTCTTCTTTTTTTAAAACCTTTAATGAAAACCAGTTTAAACATGGTATCATATATATTTGTACTCTAAGCAAATTTTTCTGCACTTGAATACATTTAACACTGTCTTTCAAAAATAGCCATACTCTATAACAGAGGAGTCAGAAAAGCACAATTCTCCCAGCCACAAAGTATTTCTTCCTCTAGGGCAATGTTTTCCAATTATGGCTTTCTGTCATCATCACTTCTTTCTAAATCTGCACTGATCAAGCGTTTAACCATGTTACTTTCTTGTTGAGTTATTGGAAGAGTTGAGACCGCACACAGGGAGGCTAATTCTAGAAAGACAAGAAATCCCCCTACTATTGTTCACAAAGGGATGCTTTTCCAAATAGTTAGCTACAGGCTTGACATGGTTAGACAAGAAATGTATTTTCCTATGAAATGGTCAGTAACCCCTAGTTGTGTACAAAATAAAATGCCATAGCATCTGGCCATAACCAAACATAGCATAGGCAACATAATTTAAAGCATTTCTTCCTTAAAACAGGCACAAGAAAGAACAACAAATATTAGTTTTTAAAATCTATTTATGATTACTTCGGTGGACATATGTATTCAAGATTTATGAATACTGCAAAACATTGCAGTGTCATATTATGTTATACATTTTTGAAATATTATTTTGTTAATTTCCATCTGTCAAAGCTTAAAGCAGATAAAAGTGAGTTCAATGTGAAAAGAAAATATTTTGCTCTGTTTCAGAACAATACAGATTTGAAAAAAATACACATACAAATTATTCAATGAACATGATTCATGCCATGAAAGGGACTCTGCCTTTGCCCCTTACATGACCAGCGCAGTTAACAACACAGGTAATAAAATCTAAAAGGATATGTTATTTGTGTTTTGTAGTAAGCTCCTTGAGGGCAGACATTCTCTCTCTCTCTGTCTCTGTCTCTGTCTCTGTCTCTGTCTATGTCTCTGTCTCTCTCTCTCTCTGCCTATGCATCCCCAACTCCTGGCACAATGCTTCACAAATCATAGGTGCTTAATAAACAGTACTTTAACCGAATTGAATTGAGATATAAACACTTACAACATTTGTTAGCATTTGTATTTATTTTGTTCTGTGTTTGTTATGTGTGTATGTGTGTTTTCTTTTTAATAGTGTCACTTAAGTTGTCCCATTTTGTAAATAATGATATTACCATTAAAAAAAAAAAAAACCTGGGCCCATTCCCAGCATAGGTCAACTTAATACATGTATACATTTGTTCTAATTAACTTTCCCTTTAGTATTTGACAAAACCAGACAATTCCTTCTTCAAGATTTTTTCTTGTTACCTATTCTAAAGCTTTTCCAGTTTTCAAGAAAATATATCCATGTTTTCTTTTCATCTTTAAGCATAAGAAGGCATAAAAATTACAATACATAGCATACACACTTTAAAAGATTTGGGTGGCTTAAAATGTTAGGCACAAGAACTTTTTTTCCCTCTTAAAATTTCTGGAATGAAATAATGTTTCCTTTTTTAAATTATTTTGATAGCTCCAGTATTATTGAATAAAAAGAAAACCATGTAGCCTAACAAAATATGGATAATGAAATATTTTCAGTTCTGACTAAGCTAACATCATGCTAACATCTCTCTAGGTCAGTGTCTCGCACATACTAGGCACTTTGTAAACATTTGTTGAATTTAATTAATTCATCATATAGCACATTATTTACAGCCATGACTTCTGGAAAAAATGACATTATTTCCTTGAAGTACAAATGTCAAGCTATGGTATCCCAACACATGAGCTACTACAAATAAATTGGGAATACTTCAAAATAACATTAGTTTCTTTAGATCACAAGGGTGTCATTTAGTGAATCAAGTATGCAAGTAAAGTCTGTGTCTTTGGCCTGCCAAACATCTGGAAGCAAATGGAAACCTTTAATTATACAGATGTTTCCAGATATACAGATGTTTGGCATCATGGAAACCAAATGTTAAGGCAATTGATTCCACTTTCAATCTGATGGTTTAATGGTGTATAGAGGTTAAAAAGTGCAACATTCTAATTTTGTTAATCTTGCATAACCAGGAAATGGCAAGAAAGCATGTATGTAAAATTGAAATGAATATGTCTCTACTCAATTGTTTGCCCTTTGTTTTCAAAGAGGACTAATGAAATCATAGAGTGATAACTTGATTCTTCTGTAAATTGGATTTAAGTTAAGCAAAGTTGCACAAAGTTATCTTCCAGAGTCATCAAATTCCAATGGCAAGACAAAAGACAAGATGACTGATGATAGCCCAGGATGTAGTGAATAACCTTTGTGTCTTCAATGTCTGACCAAGATCTAAGTTCTCCAAAGACCTGCTTCAACTGCCTTCATGGCCATTGGAAAAAACTGTTTTCAGTCACCCATTCCACCAGGAAAATCTTCACATGATTGGGACAAATATCCCCTACCTCACTGACAGGTTTGAGACCTATAGGTTACCCTTAACCTGATTTAACCCCTCAGCCTGTTTGGTTTTACTGTGGTGTCATTGGTATGCATTCTATAACTTCTCAGAGCCACAAGTAAGAGTTGAGTGACAGGTGGATACTAAAGGTAGATGAGTAGCCCTGAAAATGGTTCAGTAAGCCCTCACACCAAAGATGCTACTTCTACCTAAATACCCCATACGCTACTCCCTACTCAGTAACCAGATATTAAGTAGTATGTATCATAGAACACATTTAATTACACTGTCAATACATTTTAATTCTCTGAATTTACCAGCATAAATACTTTACCTGTCCATGCAAAGCACAATCTTGAATTGGTTGATGGTCATCTAACCATATAGTGGCCAAAGAAAATTCACCACCCCCTAGCTAATGAGATATAAAGAGTAATTCAGAATTTATTGAGGTTGTTAGAGAGCAAATATATTCTTCAATGCATCAGTTAATTCCTTCTTGGACATTTGTTCATAATTGTGTTGACAATGTGTTAGGGTTTTCATTTTGTTGTTGTTGTTGTTGTTGTTATTCTTTTGTGTAGAAATTAGAAAGAAGATTTTCACTTTATACAAAGTACACGCTATTCTACTTTGTAGTCCCTCTTTTGCCTTCAGTTTACATAGTAAGAAGTTGATACTTATGGAGTAAATGTTCAGAGGTGATCTGAGGTGTAGCAGTACTTTACTTTCTACTCTAATAGCCAAATTGGGGAAAGGGAAAGCAACTGGGTCTGTGATTTCATTGATACGGACAATTCTCAGATAGAGAAAATCTCTCAAAAAATCCAGATTGATACCTTCTTTGCAAGTTTAAGTCAAATTCACTGAGAGAATAGGATTACCTCTATCACTGATTCTTATGTTACTTTTTATAAATAGTCAAATGCTTTAATTTGGCATTCATTAGGATACTAAAATTGTGTCAAATTGTAATTTTTAAATTTATTCTCCATTTCAGAAACAACTAAGTACATTGTCATTGTTTGTGAATGTTGTATTCTGGTTGGCTGAATCTCAAAAACCATTTATGCCAATTGTTGAAAAACTACAATATGGTGAAAACAACCCTCATAGGAGGTTCCTGAAAACCCCCCAAAATAGGAAAGTTCATTTATTTATCAAATTATGAAAAAAATGGCAGAATTTTTAATGGAACTTTCAAATTTACCCAGAACTGTAATATTTGATCTCAACAATGATCCTGAAAGATGAGAATTGAAACTGTTATCTGTTCCATAGATGATGAAATTCAATGTCAAAGAAATTGAGAAATTTGTCTGTGGAAAGAAAATGTCAGAGGCAGAATTTTCCTGACCTCAAGTCTAGTAGTCTACAAACTACACAAAAGTATCTCCTTTAAAATTCAAACACTCCAGCTACAGCTTATGCTGTAAAACATAACCATAACCGTGATGATTATGATGATGATAATTAGCACTTCTAAGTACCTACTATGTGCCAGGCACTGTGCTAAATATTTTATAAATATTACCTGATATGATCCTCTCAACAATGCTGGGAGGTAGCCACTATTATTATCCCCATTTGACAGATGAGGAAACTGAGGCAAAGATGAAGTGAGTTGCCCAGGTTCACACAGCTAACAAATGTCTGAAACTAGATTTGAAGTCATCCTAACTCCAGGTACAGTGCTATATTCACTACACCACCAAGCTATCTCTACCAGTAGTGGCTAAAAATTTGAAAAAACAGATTAATGAAATAGACTAGATAACCATAGGTGTACCTATTATTTCCTCCAGGATGTTCCAGAGCATTTACCCCCATACACTATAAATCTATGTAAATAAGGAAGAAGCAAACATGACTAAACTCGGTATTCCAGGGCTCAGTAAACCTAACAGTACTTATTGTTTGAGAAAGACCCTTTATATGACAAAAACTACTGTGGAAACTCAAAAATAGTTTTGCAGAATTTAGGTTTGCACAAACAATATATCATGTAACAATAAGTTAAAATGGATATATTACCATAATATTAAAAGTCATACCATTAAAATAAATGAAAGAGAACTGAATGAAGTATATTTCACAGTTGACTCTAGACAGAGTGTTCTTAGCTAGAGATAGAGGTGATAAAAAAAGATTAAAAAAGTAATTTTGGTTACATGAAATTAAAAAAAAAAACTTTTGCATAGACAAAATCAATGCAACTAGATGAAGAAGAGAAGCAGTTAAACGGAGAGAAAAATCTTTGCATCAATTATGTCTGATAAAAAAAGTTTTCCAAGAATATAGGAGACTAGCACAAATGCATGGCATTCCCAAATGGCCTAAGGATATGTATGAATAAACAGTTGTCTAAATAATATGGAAAGAGCTCAATACCTTAAATGGCAAATAAGAGTTCACTTGAGCCAGATGATTCTTTACTCCACCCAACTCAGATATAAGGAAATATGCCTTATAGTGATGTCTGCCCTTCTTTTCAACTAGAATATAACCCTTTAGAACAAATCAGCCTTCAATGGGGAATCATCCGATTCACCTTAAAGCATTGTAGTAGAGTTAGTCTCAAGTCAAGAGTTAGAGTGGTTGTTGTTCAATCATATCCAATTCTGTGAACCCATGAATCCTACTGTGCATTGGGTTTTCTTGGCAAAGATATTGGAGTGGTTTGTCATTTCCATCCCAGTAGATTAAAGTAAACAGAGTTTAAGTGTCTTGCCCAAGGTCAGCTAACTAATGAGTGTCTGTGGCCAAATTTGAACTCAGGTCTTTCTGACCCCAGGATCAGTGTTCTATCCACTGAGCAGCCTAGGTACCTCCTAGGAAAATAGAAGTTTAATGACTTGCTGAGGGTCACACTGCTAAATAGGTGTCGACTGAGAGATTTGAACTTAGGTTTTTGGGATTCAAGGCCCAGCATTCTATTCACTGAGACATCTAGTTGCCTGCTAGAGTTAGAGCACCTGGGCTCATAGTCCACTCTAAATGCTTCTTACTATATGTGTGATTCTAGGCAGATTGATTAAGATGAGGCTCAGATTTTTCATCCTTAAATAAGGAAATTGAACTAGATGGACTCTGAAGTCCCTTCTAGTTCTAAATCTATGATTCTATGAGTCTCTTAATTCCAGTCTGATTTTAAATCCAACATTATTTCTATTATATTCAACCCAGGCTACAAAAGTCATTCACAGATAGATTATAGAGAGTCTTGATTATGAATTATTTATAGAAATTATTGAGATCTTAATAAAATTTTTCCTCTTTATATCTCATTGACAGGCAAATTGGTAGCTACCTTGGCTTTTTTACAATAAAGGAATGGGACAGTTATTCTCACAGTAGTACCCTAGAAATTTTCCTCAGGGAGCAGTGTGAAGGATGGATATGACAGAAGGGCTACACTGATAGAGGGACAGCACTTAGGTGGTTTTTTGAAACTTCTAGGTTAGAAGCAATAATGGCCTGAAATAGTGAGGTTGCAGCACAAGTAGAAAGGAGAGGACAGATGAGAGTGGCATTGCCAAAGTAGCATCCATAAGATATGACAATTAATTGGAAAATGCCAAGTTAAGCATTTCAGTAATTTCTTTTTAAATTTTAAAATTTAACATGCATGAAGTTAATTTTCTTATAAATAACATGTATATATGTGTGCGTGTATTTACATATATATACACACACATATATAGAGAGAGAGTGAGAGAGAGAGAGGGGTAAATATTTATCTAGATTCCATTTATTACATTGTTAAAGTTTTTTTTTTAATCTATTTTGTTCTTTGCCTGTGATTTCCTTGCAACATGGAATCCTACTTGGGGAGGGTGGAGTGTGGAATAATTGCCTATTATGTATGGGGCAACTAAGTGGCACAGTGGATAGAGCACTGGCCCTGGATTCAGGAGGACCTAAGTTCAAATACAACCTCAGACACATAACACTTACTAGCTGTGTGACCCTGGGAAAGACACTTAACCCTATTGCCTAATCGGAAAAAAAAAGTCACAAAGTATCATGTTGGGGCAGCTAGGTGGTAGAGTGGATAGAGCACTAGCCCTGAAGTCAGGAGGACCAAACACTTGGCACTTACTAGCTGTATGACACTGAGCAAGAGTTCAAAACTGGCCTCAGACCAAACACTTGACACTTACTAGCTGTATGACCCTGAGCAAGTCACTTAACCCCAATTGCCTAAAAGAAAAAAAAAGAAAAAAATAATCGCCTATTATGGTTTTTTAAAAATTAACTAATGAGTTCCTATATAAAAGATCTATTTTCTTATCAAGATGGAAAATTTCTAGTTAACATTTAAAATGATTTTTAGGTATCCAATCTTTGGCATTTCACTTTCTTTCAGTCCAAAAATTATACTCATGTGAAGGTAAGAAAAAGAAGGAACTGCAGAAGAAAATCGTTCCTTTAAATGAGAAAAGATTTACCATATAAAATAAGTATACTTATTTCCATTCCAATGTCTATGTTGAAGTGTGTTCTTTTAACTTTTCTGTTAGTAAGGATGTTGTTACAAGGCTCCTCAATTTCTGTTGCTAGCAACTGGCAGCTTTTTCACAATTTCCTTCCTTCCTTTATAACCATGACTAATAAGAAATACAAAATGCTTTTTGTTCCACAGTTTTCTCCCAGTCTAAAACAAAGTCTATCAGCAAAATGTCAAAGGAAACATCCATTGCTATCCATCTGTTATTTACCAGCTATGGAAGAGGGTTTTTTTTTTTTTTCGGTCTGGGGCTATGATTTTTATCAATATGAGTAATCTCTGGTGTGGGAACTCCGTCCACTTATGCGGATTGCTAACTTCACTCTATCCTCTAATACAGTTTCTTGGATTCTGAGAATGACTAATGATTAATACTATAAGTTCAGAAGTGTGTGAATTCATTGAACATTGGCTAGTATTGCAGTTCTTGATGTGAATAACTTAGTATTACTGGATCTGTGACTTCTTCCTATTGTGCTAGCGGAATATAAATTTAAAAGATTGCCAAATTTCTGTACTCGAAGTCCCTTTGCGACATTGAGGAGATTCATATCAAGTAAATTTAGTAAGATATTAGAAGAGCAGGAAAAGTTTTGGCCAAAAATGAGATTGGAGGACAGGAGAGTCTTGTCCTAAAGGGGACCTAGAAACAGTGTAGACTTGTGGAGAACTGCCCCTGGTAAAGGAAACCTGGATTCAAGATCACTTTTGATAGCTGCTACTTATATTACCTTGGGTATGGCTAATCCATGGTCATATAGTCAGTATATCTTAGAGCCAGACATTAAGCCATGATCTTCATCATTCTAGAACTATGTTTCTACCAGTTATACCTCACAATCTTTCATGTATGACTTCAGAGGTAAGAAGTCTTACTGCTTAAGACAGAATAATTGATTTGGATGCACGTTTCAATGCATTCTGAATTCCTTCCACTGGAAAGTCTGTTTCTTAAGAAAGGAGTTAGCTCAATATCAAATAGGATTATCAGGTTATACCTCTAGGGCAGCTGGTCAGAGGACATGGGAGACAAGGAAAGGTGAAAATGGACCAGAAGCAGAACTAGGAGAAAAAGAATGCTAACAAAGAATGGGAAAGTTGGAATTTTTTTTGATGCTTTTGGAGGGAAGAAAGATTTGCAAAGCACTAAAATTATTCAATGTTGAGAATGACTTTTAAATTTACCATGCTTGTATAATTTGCCCCCTGGTCCCAGGGTAGTCAGTCAATCTTGAGTTGGTGCATAGACATACATTTTGTGCTTCCGTTGATGGGGAGGAGACACAGGGAAGAAAGAGAGCTGATCTGTGTTTTATTGGTGTAGGGAATTCCATTTAGCCATGTAGATCTGCACCGGCTCAACAACTTTATAATGTGGGAGAATTACCTGGGATATTGAGAAGCTAATAATCTGCCTAGGATTGTTCCTCTGAACTCAACATGTATAGATTCATCTATACTGCTCATTTGGCCATTAACCATTTATGGCCTTGTAACATCTGTTGAGTGGCTACTTCCTCTCTCTCCCTCCCTCCCTCTCTGTCTCTCTCTCTCTGTCTCTCTCTCTCTGTCTCTCTCTCTCTGTCTCTCTGTCTCTCTGTCTCTCTCTCTGTCTCTCTTGTTTGGCTCTCTTGCTGTTTACCTGAGCAGGATGACTACTCCAATATCTCATTAAGCTATGTAACTGGAGTTGGGTTCAGAGAAAGCTTCAACCTGAGATACAACAGAATTCACATTTAGCAATCTTAATATCCCCCTATAGGAATGAATAAGCTACCTTCATCGTTATAACATAAAAATTCTTCCAAACAACTCACTTAAAATATTTAGTAAAATGGGCAGTCTCCATACTTTCTGGCTAGTTACTGAAAGTATACATGTTCAAATATGTGTTAGAAATCACTGTCATTTCAATGGGAATTCTCACGGACTTCAAGAGACTTTACTTTAGTTATGCCATTTGTATAATACATATAACAGAACTAACTGTGTAAAAGAGCACTGAGAGGATAGGTTTCAGACAGGGCTCAGACAGTTGAAGCAATTATGAATTTGTATGGATAATAAAGGTATGATTAGTCTCTAAAATCCATAGCAAAACAAAAATACCCATCCTATTGGTCTGTCTCCACAGATGCTTGTCGACTAAATAATAGCAATGGAATTCTTACATACCTAGCATCTAATTAGGTTAATATTTATAATGCTGATTGATCCAGTATTAATGTCTCTCAACTCCCTGGCCCCCTGAATATTGTTTCTAAGGACATCTTATTCATTTAGCCTGAGACTTAACAGATGCACTGAAGGTGAGTTTTATGGGGTATAGGCCCTGGGAAACCCTCCTCCCCAACACCCTTTGAGTTTTCTCCTTTTCCTACATTCTCAAGTCTTTGGTGTTTGCCTGAGGCACTTACCCATCCCAACTGACCTTTCATTGTGGTCAAACCATATCTCCCAATTCTGTTACCTCTGACCTAGCCCAACATTCATTTTCTGTTACCTCCAGCCACTTCCCACCCCTAATATTATCTAAACCCCATTCTCCCTTGGCCATGTAGTCTGGGTCCCTGGAGTTACCTATCAATCATTCCCAACTACTTGGCCACTCCTAGGTCCCTCCCACTGTCTTGCTGTTTATAGGCTCCATCTTGGCCACCAATGAATGGCTCAGATTCTTAAAATCTGGTCAATAGTACAGACTCACTAGGAATCTTGCTCATCCCTCTGTGTTTTAATAAACCTTGTCTTTGGCTGAAGAAGGCTTGGGTAGAATTCATTTGGGCAGGAACTGTATCACAATTTCAGGGTCTTAGCACCCCTAGACCTCAACAAGCCAGTTTTCAAAATGTATGTGAAAAACATTCAGATTCTTAAAATGTTCCCTATTGTCTTACCAAATCCTAAATTTTGCAAATGAATATAAGCAAAGTGACTGATTTTTTTTTTTGGCAGAAATTACCAATTGTGTTTCTAACATGCAAGTTTTTTTTTTTTTTTTTTAGTGCAATGGCCAAGTATTTTTCTATCTTACAAAATATTACACTCATACAATTATAGATACACAAGTTGGATTTATATAATATTTATATAATCAAGTGAAATATCCCAAATCCAGTAAACTAGTTGTTCTATATATATAAAACACTAAATAATATTTTTTTTTCTTTAAAGTGAATTAACAGTTTGGGCCTTACATACACAAAGCCAAGGTCATTGCATTATGATAGTCTTCTAATTTTATTTTTCCCTCTAGTTGCTCAATTTTGGATATACCAGGTAAGTTAGTAGCACCATAGCAAAAGCAGGGAAAAGAAAGAAAATTCCATTAAATCCATTCTGAAGTTAATTGGCAATTTACATAAGGTGTTCCATTAGACTAATGGCTTTAAGGAATTTTCTTTAACTGTCTTTGCATTTCAATTATCCATCTTATTCTTGTACAACATGGCATAATATAGAGTTCATGTGGAATCAGGTGACCTGAGCTCAAAACCTAAGAAGACACTCTAACATTTAATTGACCATGGACTTAAATGCTCAGAGTCTCATGTACCTTATCTATAAAAAGGGTATAAAAACAGACCTACTACCTACTTGATAGTGCTTTGTGAAGAAATTGCTTTGCATATTTAAATCAATATACAAATGTGAGTTAGTACAATTATTTATTTTTCTTTCCCTCTTTCATTTTAATTGACTATTTAAAGTTTTTCTGCAAATCATAATTTCCCACTGTGAAACTATTTCCTATTCTTTTTTCACTGTAACTTTCAAAAAAAATGGGGGAGGCGGTGGTGAGAAATAATCCAGTAGATGAATAAGCTGAAAAGTCACTTATAGAATGCAATATCCATATCCGTAGCAACAGAACTTTTAAAGACCATTTTGCTCCTGACTTTTAGTTAAACCGATCAGGCACAGACCATTCACAGAACACTGTGAGTGGCAGAGAGCCACAAGTAATGGTGGTCTGCTCCCTTTTTGACAGGTCATAATGGATCAATTCAATCTACAATTTAAGGTGAGAATCAGTACCTGATAGTTGATTTCTACATACTTTAGCAGAATTTTGAGCTATAATCAGAGTACAGCCAGGGTTATTCTGTACAACTCTGGGTAACAACCATAAGCATGGTATAATAGGGAAAAAAAGAAGAAAAAAAATAACAATGAACTGGGCAATAGAATATCCCTTTTCAAAGTCCCTATTGTGTAATCTTGGACAAATCATATCAGGTTCTAGTTCTGTTTTGTTTTGTTTTGTTTTGTTTTTTCCCAGTTTAAAAATTAAGCTAATTATATTCACAGAATTATTTTAAGAAAAATACTTTGGGAACTTTAAATAATAATAGTAAGTAATGGTAATTTTTACATAGCACTTTAAAGTTTTTGTTCAGTCCTTTCAGTCATGTCTGACTTGCCATGACCCCATTTGTTTTCTTTGGAAAGATACTAGAGTGGTTTGCCATTTGCCTCTCCAGCTCATTTTATAGGTGAGAAACTGAGGTAAACAGGTTTAAGTGACTTGCCCAGGGTCACACAATTAGTTAAGTGTCTAAGGAAAGATTTGATTTCACGAAGATGAATCTTCCTGACTCCAGACCAAGTATTCTATCCACTGTGCCAACTAGCTGCTCACTTTAAAGTTACCAAGTGCTTTAAATACATCCTCACAATTGAGATAATGCATAATGTAAAGTACTCTACTATCATTTCCCCTACTGCAAAATGAAACTAGTAGTGTTACCTTAAACTTTCTATATGGTTATAAAATATTCTTGAGCAGCTCTTAAGGTTGTTTGTTTCCTTTTTCCTTGCCAGGAGCCTGAGAATCATGATTACCTTTCTTTTTTTTCCAATTTTCGACATTTTTATTTGAAGTTCTGAGTTCCAAAATCTATCCTTCCCTCCCCTTCCCCTTCCTTGAGATGAGAAGCAGTCAGATATGGGTTATACATGTGCAATTATGTAAAACATTTCCATATTAGTCATTTTGTACAGAAAAATTCTAACAAAAGAAAAATAAAGAAAGAAAGTGAAAAACAGCATGCTTCAGTCTGTATTCAATCAATATCAGTTCTTTCTCTGGAGGCAAATAGCATACCTCATTGTTAATCTTTTGGAATAGTGCTGAGAATAGCTAAGTCATTCATAGTTCTTCATTGAATGATATTGCTGTTACTGTGTACAATGTTCTCCTGGTTCTATTCAATTCATTCACCATCAGTTCATGTAAATCTTTCCAGATTTTTCTGAAATCATTCTGCTTGTCATTTCTTATAGCACAATAGTATTCCATTACAATCATTTACCACAACTTGTTTCCCCAACTGATGGACATTCCTTTGATTTGATTTAGAAATCTTAGCCACCATAAAAAGAGCTGCTGTAAATATTTTGTACAAATAGTAGGAACTATTCCCTTCTTTTTAGATGTCTTTGGGATATAGACCTAGCAGTGGTACTACTGGATCAAAGAGTATGAACAGTTTTATGGCTTTTTGGGCTATAAAATGACTCTCCAGAAAGGTTGGATCAATCTAAAACTCCACCAATAATGCAATAATGACCAAGTTTTCCCACATTACCTCCAACATCTAACATTTTTTTTCTTTTGTTGTCATATTATCCACTCTGATAGGTGTGAGGTAGTATTTTACAGTTGTTTTATTTTGAATTTCTCTGATCAACAGTGATTTAGAGCATTTTTTCTAATGGGTATAAATAGCTTTGATTTCTTTGTCTGAAAACTACCCTTTCATATCATTGACCATTTATCAATTAGGAAATGACTTGTATTTGTATCAATTTAATGTAGTTCTCTATATATTTGAGGAATAAGGTCTTTATCAGACATATGTTACAAATTTGTCCCAGTTTTCTACTTACTTTAAAACTTTGGTTGCATTGGTTTTGTTTGTGCTAAAAAACTTTTAATTTTATGTAATCAAAATTGTCTATATTACATTTTAATGCTCTCCATATCTTATTTGGTCTTAACTCCTTCCCTTATCCATAAATCTTAAAGAAAAACTATTGCATACTCTCTTAATTTGTTTATGGTATTACCCTTTATGTGTAAATCATGTACCCATTTTGACCTTACCTTTGTATGTGGTGTGAGGTGTTGGTCTACACCTAGTTTCTGCTATACTGTTTTCCAGTTTTCCCAGCTGTCTTTGTGAAGTAAGAAATTTTTGTTCCGAAAACTTGAATCTTTGGGTTTGTCATATACTAGATTACTATGGTCACTTACTATAATGTAATTGTACATAATTTGTACTTAATTTGTACCACTGATTCACAACTCTACTTCTTAGCCAGTACCAGATTGTTTTGATAATTACCACTTTATAATACATATATAATATGTATTATACATGCACATAATGCATTTTATATATAGCTATATACATATAATATGTATTATATACATATTGTTGTATACAAATAATACGTATTATATACATCTACACAAATAATAATTTGAAATCTGGTAGGACTAGAGTCTAGTCATCTTCTTTTGCTAGACTGTTTCCTTTTGCAATTTTTTTCATTTATTCCCCTGATATCCTCGAGCATTTGTTCTTCCACCTGAATTTTGTTATTATTTTTCTAGCTCTATAAAATAATTTTAATAATTTGATTGGTAAGGCACTGAACAAATAGATTAATTTAGGTGGAATTGTCATTTTATCATATTGGCTCAGTCTATCCAGGAGCAATTAATATCTTCCAATTGTTTAGATCTGACTTTCTTCGTGTGAAAAATATTTTATAGTTGTGTTCATGTAGTTCTTGGGTTTGTCTTGGCAGACAGACTTTCAAGTTTTTTATATTGTCTGTAGCTATTTTAAATGGAATTTTTCTCTTTCTATCTTTTGCTGCTGGACTCTGTTGTTAATACATAAAATGTGGATGATTTATGTGGGCTTATTTTGTATGCTGCAAATTTGCTAAAGTTGTTCATAATTTCAAGTAGCTTTTTTTAATTGATTCTCTAGGATTTTCTAAGTATGACATCATGTCATCTTCAAAAATCATCATTTTCTTTCCTCTTTGCCTATTTTAATTCTTTCTATTTATTTTCTTATTGCTATAGCTAACACTTCTAGTATAATATTAAATAATAGGGGTGGTAATGGGCATCTTTGCTTTCACTCCTGATCTTATTTGGAAGGCTTCCAGCTTATCCCCATTACAGATAATGCTGATGGTTTTAGATAAATATTAGTTATCATTTTAAGGTAAGCTTTATTTATTCCTGTGCTCCCTAGTGTTACTAATAGGAATTGATACTGTATTTTGTCAAAGGTTTTTGTCTGCATGTATTCAGATTATCTTAGGATTTCTGTTGATTTTGTTTCAGATATGTTCAATTATACTGGTAGTTTTCCTAATGCTGAACCAGCCCTACATTCCTGGTATCAATCCCACCTGGTCATAGTGTATGATCATTGTGATACATTGATATAATCTCTTTGTTAGTATTTTATTTAAAATTTTTGCTTCAGTATTCACTAGGGGAATTGGTCTATACTTTTCTTTCTCTGTTTTCACTCTGTCTGGTTTGGGTATCAGTACCTTGTGTCATAAAAAAAAATTCCTTTTCTGTAAGATTCCTTTTTTTTCATTTTTCCAAATATTTTATATAGTACTAGGATTAAATTTTCTTTAACTATTTAGCAGAATTCACATGTGAATCCATCTGGTCTTGGAAATTTTTTCTTAGGAAGTTCATTGATGATTTGTTCAATTTCTTTTTCTAAGATTGGGTTATTTAAGTATTTTCTTTGTTCTATTGGTCTGGGTAATTTATATTTTTGTAGATGTTCATCTATTTCTTTTAGATTGTCAAAAATATTGCATATAATTGGGCAAAATAACTTCTAAGAATTGTCTTAATTTCCCTATCATTGGTGGTGAATTCACCCCTTTCATTTTTGATACCTTTAATTTGGTTTTCAACTTTCCTTTTTTTAAATCAAACTAACCAATAGTTTATCTAATTTATTGGGTTTTTTTTTCATAGAACCAGCTTCTAGTTTTATTTATTAGTTCAATGGTTTTCTTACTTCCAATTTTATTAATCCCTCAACTGATTTTCAGGATTTCTAATTTGGTATTTAATTAGGGATTTTTTATTTTCCTAGGGTTTTTTTTTGACATACCCAATTTATTGATTTGCTTTTTCTCTATTTTATTGATGTAAGCAAGTAGAGATATAAATTTCCCCTGAGTACTGCTTTTGCTGCATCCCTCAAATTTTGATATGTTGTCTCATTCTTGTCATTTTCTTTAATGAAATTATCAGTTGCTTCTATGATTTGTTCTTTGACCCACTTGTGTTTTTTTTAAGAATTAGATTACTTAATTTCCCATTAATTTTATTTTTTCTTGTTATTGTCCATTACTGAATGCAATTTTTATTGAATTATAATCTGAAAAGGATGTATTTACTATTTCTACTTGTCTGCTTTTGGTTGTGATGTTTTTATTTCCTAATACATGGCAAGTTTTTTGTATAGGTGCCATATGTTGCTGAGAGAAAAGTATATTCCTTTCTATTCCCATTCATTTTTCTCCAGAGGTCTATCATATCTAACTTTTCCAGAATTTTATTCACCTCCTTAACTTCTTTCTTGTTTATTTTTTGATATATTTATGTAGTTCTGAGAAGGGAAAGTTGAGGTCCCCCACTAGTATAGTTTTATTATCTATTTCCTCCTATAACTCTTTCAACTTCTCCTTCAAAAATGCTGCTATACCATTTGGTGCATTAATGTTTAGTATTGATATGACTTTGTTGTCTATGGTACCTTACAGCAAGAAATAGTTTCCTTCTTTATCTCTTTTAATGAGATCTATTTTTGCCTCTACTTTGTCTGAGATCATGATTGCCACCCCTGCTTTCTTTACTTCAGTTAAAGCATAATAAAGAGATTCTTCTCCAGCCCTTACCTTTACCCTGTGTGTATCACTCTGCTACAAGTATGTTTCTTGTAAATAACATATTGTAGGATTTTAGCTTTCAGTCCATTCTCTCTACTTCCATTTTATGGATGAGTTTATCACATTGCATTTCAAAGTTATGATAACTAAATGTATTTCCCTCCATGCTATTTTTGGCTTGTTTCCCTCCCCCCACTTTACCATCACCCTTTCCCTCCTCACAATTGTTTTACTTCTGATCACTGCCTTCCCAATATACCCTCCATTTTATCAATATACCTTCCCTTTTATCAGTTGACCTTCCCCCTTCTATTATTCCTGTCCTTTTTTTACTTCCTTAAAGGGTAAGATAGATTTCTACTTCCAACTGAGTACATATGTTATTTCCTCTTTGAGCAATTTTGATGAGAGTAATGTTTAGGCTTTGCCTGTCACCACTACTCCCCCATCTTCCCCTCCATTATAACAGTTCTTCTGTGCCTCTTTTATGTGGAGTAATTTACTCTTTTTAATCTTCCCCCTTCTTACAGTGCAATTTTCTTTCTCACACCTTTATTTTTTTTTTGGTATTATCCCATCAAAATCACCTTATATCCATACCCTATCTCTACATACACTCCTTCTAATCTCTTTTATAGTAATATAGTTGGTAAGAGCTACAAATACTATCTTGCTAGATAGAAATATAAACAGTTTAACCTTATTGAATTTCTTATGTTTTCTCTTTCTTGTTTCTTTTTCATGCTTTTATGTTTCCCTTGAGTCTTGTTTTCAGAGGTCAAATTTTTATTCAACCCTATTCTCTTATTGGGAATGCTGGAAAGTCCTTCTATTTTGTTAAATTTCCATTTTTTCCTCTGAAAGATTATATTCAATTTTGCTGACTAGGTGATTCTTGCTTGTCATCCCAACTCCTTTGCTTTCTGGTATATCATATTCTAAGCCATCTGATTCTACAATGTGTAAGCTGTCAAATCTTGTGTAATCCTGACTGTACCTCCATGATATTTGAATTGTTTCCGCATACAGACATCTGTGCATACCCTATCTTTTAATCATTTTTCCAGAGTGTGAATCAAACTTACAAGAGGCATCATGATGGCTAATTGCATTTATCACATGATAGTGCATTTTAAAAGTCTATGCTATTTTATTTTGACTTATTTAGACAGTCTGTCTAGGATTAAACACCTACATCTGTTCACAAAAATAATATAAATGCAATAAAGCAGAGATGGACATCTATAAATATAACCTAGGTATGTGTGACATGAGAATTAACTACAATAATAGTTAACATTATTATGACACTACTTACATCACCCAATATGATCCCTTTAACATCTGTATGGTAGATATTGTAGGCATTTTCCCAGTTTTATACATTTGGAAACTGAAACTTAGGAGATGAAATGGACTTTCCATGGTCACACCTGTAATGCCTTCCAGAGGTAGGATTCTTACCCATTCTTCTCATGATCTGAAATCACTGCTGTTTCCACTGGTCCAAAAATGCCAGCAAAATATATGTGTATGTGTATATTTCTGTATGTGTGTATGTACAAAGGCAGAGACAGAGATTGAGATAGGTAGATCTCTCTCTCTCTCTCTATCTATCTATCTCTATATCTATTCAGAAATTTAAAACATAATAGCTGTCCAGTTTATAAGCCAATAAAAAATTACCTGTGTCAAAGTTTATATCAAATATTGAAAATTGAATTTCTAAAAAGTATTAATTTTATAAGTTTGTTTCTGGTCTTAAAAAAAATCCTGTTTCCAAGAAATTTCAATACTTAAAAGAATCTAGAGTTTATTTAATTATTGTATTTCTTCTCTCTAGCTTTTTATCATTAAAAAAAACATTTATATATCATGTTATAGTTTGCAAAGTGCTTTCCCATACATTACCTCTTACTTAATAATAATTCTAATATTTTTTTAAGTAGCAATTTGCACTGTTAACATTTCGCAGACATTCATTCTTCTTTTTTTTTCTAGAAAAAGACTCAGAGGCAGAAAAGTTGAAATACATTCCTATGGGTAGATAAGAAAGTAGGAGTTTAGGCAATCATCAGAAGCTAAATCTCCAGATGCCTCAGTCTTAATTCTTAAGCCACGCTCCCTTCCATTTAATGTATCCATTGTAGCTTTTACCATGACAAAGAAAGTAATTGGATCCATGAATGCAATACTTTGGTAGGTCCTATCAGGGAGGCCCATTATCTTCCATTTTGAAGTAGCAAAAAACTTTATTAAACTTTCAGAAAGGAAGTGTTATTGTTTCCCTAGACCCTTCTTTCCCCCAAAAGATAGCAGATTTATCTGGAGGCTACATTGAATTAAAAGGAGGATATTTCTCCATGAACACAAAAGCTTTTGTAATATTGGTACTAAAATAGTCTCCCTGACAAAGTTTAGATGTGCCATTTAGGTCCTATAAGGTGTTCTATACAAATTTAGATAGAAGGCAGGAAATTGTCTGCATAAATTATTGTTGATACAGTTGGGAATTGAAGGATACACTCTCATCTCATATAACTGTGTGACTGTTAAAGAGAATGGATCCTAATGGAGGCCCAAAATTCTAGAATCTTATTGCCTTTATTATTTTAATGTGATCCTTACATTTTGTTTGCAAGATATGTACATATGCAAAATAGATTGAAGATTAATGTAATCATATGGATAATAGAGTATTAAAAAAATGGCCTGAAATGCTCAGATTGGAATGAATCTGTGATTACATTTGTATCAAGTACTCCCTATAAAGAAACCCTTTTTTTAAATCATATCAGATATATACATGCTCTGTAATTTACCTTCTCAGAGAACTGCTTAAAGCAATTAGAAGTCAAAGGATTTATCCAAGTTCACATAGCCAGTATATGTCAGAGTTAGGACTTGAACTCAAGACTTCTTCTCTCAGAGACCAGCTCTATCCTAGTGTCTACCAAAATATTCTTAAATTGGAAATTGGTGAGGATAGGGAAAAGTGAGTTTCTCCCTCAAATGGCTGAAAAAAATTGCTGTTAACTTTATTATCAATCTGCATATAAAGTTCACACACATGAATATAATTTCTACACTAACCTAGATGCAGCTAAGACATCAGATAGAAAATGTTAAAGAAGAGTAAGTGCAGGTAGTACTATTAGTGGACCAGCTTCACAAGATGATAGAAGGACTGAGTCTTGGAACTATTCTTCTTTTGTAAGCTACAGTTTAACAGTCTCTTACACTTTGGTAGCATTTGTTCATTTATTGCCCTTTTTTGTTTTTTACTTTTCAGAGAGAAATTTCTTCATTGTCTTGAAAAATCAATGTAATAATTCAGATTCTTATCTGAAACTTAAACTTACCTATAATTCAGTTTTAGAAATTAGACTGGGACTCTGAAGACAGGTTTTTTTTTTTAATCTTCTTGAACTTACTCACTTCCCACCCCCATCCCCCTCCATGTTTTAAATTAAATAGCCTAAATACCATTACAAAGAGATATTGGTCCCTCAAATATTTACAAATATGTATTGGTACCTCAAACAGAACACCCTTGTGTCTATGTAGAAACATCTAGAATCAAATAATTGATTTGCCTGTCTCCCCAGAGCAAGTTGGAAATGGCACTAAAGAAAAGGTCCACAAATCACTAATATGATCTCAATTTTTTTTAATAAATGACCAACCTCTTAACAAAATTAACATAAAGATAGATATTATATAAATATTATAAATGCCACAAATCTGTGTGTTTATGTTCTTGAGTTAAAATTGAATGCTTCTATCTTTCACAGAAGCCCCAAGTTATTTAATATATATAGAACAAATCCTAAAATATATAATTTTGTAAATAATCCTGTATTGGGCATAGAACACTATAGTGCAAATCATGCCTTCAAAATTCTAATGAAGATAATTCTTGGTCAAAAAATAGGAAGCAATAATATTTTAGAAATAGTTTAAATATACCTCACATAATCTGGTTTAGATTGATTAGCTTGTAGCTCCAGGAAAGTCCCATTGGTCTCAAAAAGAAACTAAAATTCCTACAAGAAATGTAAGTTCATTTTTTTTAAAGGGTGGAGACAAAAGAAAGATTTCTGGCATTAATGATTCCATTCCTTCACTAAATTAGCTATAAAATTTCAGACCTATTAAGCTGCCACTTCTAGGTCCTATGCCCCTAAACAAAGGGGCTCCAATCAACAGCATTGGTGTTTTATAACGGTTTTCCTGTTCAATATTTTTTAATTATTCTGTAAAGATGTTCAATGATGTAAAGCAGATTTAATATCTTGGCTCTCTCCTGACCATCCCATTAAGCATTTGCAATAAACCAGGAAGGACTGAAGAGAAAAATTAACTTTAAATGGCCTTTTTTGGACAAGTATTGTAACACTGAACAGTGCATTGTTATGCTGATTTCAAAGACAGCTACTTTGTAGAAATATGCTATGCTATAGATTTTATAAAGATCTTTTAGTGAGATTTATTAGAATGATTATAACATATTACTTCTAATAGCAAACTTCCACAAGGTATGATTAATGGGAATATAGTATATTCCCATATCTATTTGGGTTTAGCCAAAGTAAGTGTCAAACCACCAATCAATTGTCATTTCAAGATGCTATAGTCTAGTCCTCAACAGACAGGTCTATACAGTCTGGGTTTGTCATCTTATTGATATAAACACTAAAAACAATTTGTGAATGGGAAATGGAATAAAATACATTACCAAAAACAAATAAAATAGAGGTAAACTGTTTCATGTAATATGACCAAGGCATAACAAATTGACAACTGGGGTCCTGCACTGATCCTCATGAAATAGTAATGAAAAAAAAAGACATAATACAGAAATCAAATGGATCCTCTGTAGAGAATTATTCAGAAAGAGAGGCACAAGAATTACTCAGGATGAGACAGTATGCACCAATGAAGGAATTAGCCACACTGATTAGATAGGTTACCTATCAAGTGAAGTATCTAAGTGATGGAAAGAAATATAAGATTATAGATGTATAACTCTTGGAACTGGTAGGGACTTCAGAGATCATCTAGTCCAACCACCTCATTTTACATAGAAAGAAATTGAGGCTAAGAGGAAGTCAAATGAGTTGACCAAGGTGACACAGATGATAATAATAATCAGAGGGGAGATTTAAATTCAGGTGCACTGAATCCAAGCCTAGTGCTTTTACATGGTATCACACTGCATGTTACATATGTTCAAGTTGCTGATATAAAAATCACAGAGGTAATTTCCTTCTTTCCAGACCAGGAAAACATTAAGGATACTTTCTTACAAACCCATAGGGACAATATGCCTCTCCTGATGATTTTCTCCAAAGATATCATCTCTAATTAGTTTGGAGGACTACGCTGACTAATCTTGTCACTCCAATTCCAGACTACCCAGTAGTCAAGAGAAGAACTGAATCTGGAAAAGAAAGAATCTATATAATTCTGCACTAACCTAATTGTCTATTCTCTTTGCCTATTTTGCCCTCTGTTACTTTCCTTCTATCAAGTCTGCTTAGCAGAAGGAAATACTTGTTTGTTAGAGGACCTAGATTCAATTTCTTCCTTTGTCACAAACTACCTATGTAACCTTTTTCAAGTCACTAAACAATTCTGGGCCTCAGTTTCTTAACTATGACATTAAGTGGTTGTGCTAGATGACTTCTAAGGTCTTAAGAAGCTCTAGTTCTATGAAGAGCTGATTAATCTGAGCTGATAGTCTGAGTCTTAACGTGCAGAGGACAGAGTAATTTAGCATTAAAAGTAACTTAATAATAAGCTACATCAACACAACAACCCAGAGAAATGAAAGGGTTTCCTCAGGCTTACACAGCAATTTAGTGACAGATGTGGAATGATAACCAGGACCCTCCACTTCAGTCTTAGAACACATTACAATTACTTGAGAAATTCTTGGGGATGAGTTTGTTTGTTGAATGATTAGTTGATTATTGATTGATTTTTAAGCCATACTACCTCTTTGTGGATAGCATTTTTCTTTAATTATTTAGTTACATCATTCATTTTTTAAAATTATAGTTCCAAATTCTCTCCCTCCCTGCCGCCCCTCATTCACTTATTCTAAAGGCAAGCCACATGATATCAAAGCAAGGAAAATAAAGTGAATAAAGTGAAAAAGTATGCTTCAATCTGCACTCAGAGTTCATCAATTCTCTCTTTCTTTCTCTCTCTGAAGGTGGATAATACTTTTCACTATAGGTCTTTAGAACTGTCTTGGATCATTGTATTAATTAGAATAACTAAGTCTTTTACAGTTGATCATTGTTAGAGTATTACTATTATTGTGTACAATGTTCTCTTCATTCCTCTCACTTTAATTTGCATCATTTCATACAAGTCTTCCCAGATTTTTTGTTTTTTTTCTGAAATCATTTTGCTTGTCATTTCTTATAGCACCATAGTATTCCATCATAATCACATACTATAATTTGTTCAGCCATTCCCCAGTTGATAGGCATCCCCTCAATTTCACGTTCTTTGCCACCACAAAATGATCTGCTATAAACATTTTTGTACATATAGGTTCTTTTCCTTTTTTTTTGATTTCTTTGGAGTACAGATTTAGTAGTGGTCTTAGATTACTATTCTTTTTCAATGGGATAATGAGGAAGGAAGGAGACCCTGAACTTTTAGTAAAATACAATTTAAAAATATTGTTGAGGGGCAGCTAGATGGCACAGTGGATAGAGCACCAGCCCTGAAGTCAGGAGGACCTGACTTCAAATCTGGCCTCAGACCAAACACTTGACACGTACTAGCTGTGTGACCTTGGGCAAGTTACTTAATCCTGATCGCCTCACTTAAAAAATAATTGTTGAGATCTTAAATTTTCTTGACCCAGCTTGTTCCTTGAGAAATGAGACTTAGCAACCTTTTGGGACAAATACTACATCCTAGAAATGTTTGATCAGTATGAACATCATTGAATGGTATATCAAAGGATCTTGATAAGTTTCCCCTTAAGGTCATCAGAGAAGTGGCATAAAATGTAAAAAAAAAAAAGCTGTTTTTAGAGGAAAGTTAAACTGTGTCTTTTTTCTCTCATTACAAACAAACAAGAATGACATAATATTTTAAAATTGACACTGTAATACAACAGGTGGGACAACTAAATAAAAAAGAGACAGGAAGGGAATTAAAAAAGAATAGAAAATGAAAGCCAAAATGAAGAATTAATCAGAATGATTATTTCATCAAGAACACTTTTAAAACAACTACAATGTGAAAAACATTGTTGTGGGAACTCTTGGGGCCTAAATAATTATAAGGAATGACCCTTTCCTAATCATGAATTTGAAAACTCATTTGGAGAAATAAAACATGCAGAGGTGAAGTAACCACACCTGGAAATTTAAATGTCTAGTGAATATTACAGACAATAAATGTCTGTCTGAGAGGTATTATGGTAGAGTTAAGAAAAAGCTAGACTTAAAGTCAGGTTAGGTCAAAAATTGCTTCCAATATATATTATCCATGTAATCTCTCTGAGTCTCAGTTTTCTTATCTGTAAAATGGGGATAATAATATTTGCACTATTACTTCATATTGTTTTTAATGAGGGATACTATAAACTTCAAAGTAATATTTAAATATGAGTAATTAGTATGTTTATAAGTATATAGAAGTTCAAAGTGGGACTCTGATGATCATGAAATGCTTTCTTCATAGATAAGATGGGACATAAATTGGATGATTAGCATCTGATAGGTGGAGAGGAAAGAAATGATATAAAAAGGGAATTGAAATAGTGATGCTTAAGATACATTATAAAAGTCTCCTAAAATATTTTTTTTTCTAAAATGCTGCTTTGCTCATGTTACTCTACTGTTCCAAAACCCTCAATAGTTTCTTATCCCCTAGCAAAAAGTGTTTCAGCTCCTTAGTCTGCCATTTCAGGTTTTCTGAAATATGACCCCAAACCACATATTTCCAGTCTTAACTCCCATACTATTAAACAAAATATATGCTGTAGGCAAAATGAAATACTTGTCAATCCTTGACCATTTCTTGGCTGTTCTAACTCAATTTGTTTACTAATATTGTTCCTCCTCCCTAGAAAGGGAGGATTTACACATTATTCAAGGTCAAATTACTTCCCCACCCCTGAATTTGTTCCTGTTTATTTCAAATGAGAAATGATTTGTTCTTCCTCTAAACTCATACATCTTACCACTTAGAAGGCATATGAAAAACATACTTCCTTGCATTGTTTATATGTAACTTCTCCCCAGATAAATACCTTTAGGGGATATATCATATTGTCTTAAAGAGTCCACAATGTTTATAAAAGTGTATTGTAAATAATAGATAGTCTATAAATCTTTGAAAAAATAAACAAACAAATGGTGGAATAAATTAATGGATAAACAAATGAATTGGTAAATTAATGGATGGATGAGTTGATGGATGGATAACAAAGATTTAAATGGACTTTGCCTAATCAAAGCTAAGGAATCTGAGTGGTCAAATATGATTACAAGATTATGAACTGAATAACTAGGGTAGCCATTGTGCCATTAATAGAAGTAGGAAAGTAAAATGTTAGAGCCAAGCAGAAGATAGAACATGATGATGTTTAATGAAAGCACATTTTTGTGGAAAAACCAAAAATAAGTTGGAAATATGAATATATGCCTGTGTACTTACAAAGTTGTACCAGCAGTTGATTCTCCTTTTTTCTCCCATTATTCCATTGGAAAAGTAACTAAGAAGTTGCATTGTATAAGAATTAATCAATCAATAGTCAATCAATAAAGAAATCCCTAGCATTTTCCAAGTAATCATTATGTGCACCAAGTGCAAGTTGTTCAGTGCATTTGAAAAAGAAATGGAAAATGGTTCTTGCTCTAGATCTGTCACTATGCAGCTATGAAAATCACTTCACATATCTGGAACTGGCTCCTCATCAGCAAAATGAGGGGCTGGTTAGCTGACCATTAAGTTACTTCTGGAGTTAACATTCTATCTCTGTGAATTGCTCTAGCCCCTAGACGTAGAACCCAGATTGTTAATCAACTGCATGTCTTCAAACCACCTCTCCATAGAATTGGAGCTACTTGAGACTTTAGAACTCAACTTCTACAACCATATAATGTTGATAATGAAACCAAAGCCCAAAAGACTAAATGACTTGACCAATTTTTCTTAATAATGTATGTGTGTTGGGTTGGGGTCATGGGTCAGGGATTTGGAGGGTGGAGAGAACTTTTTTCTGATTTCAGAGCAGGCAAAAAATACACATGATAAGTGGCTCCACCCTTCAAGAGGATGCAACTGAGAATTAGGCAAGAAGGAATATGATTAGGATCACATCACTTGATTTGGACAAAAGTAGTAGATTCTTGGGTTATTGTCCTCCTCTTTGTCATTTCCTTCTCCATATCCTTCTTCAGGTCCTTGTCTTTTTTATTACTTTTCTTGTTGTACCAGTTTCTCTCTCTGTGTGTCTCTCTGTCTCTCTGTCTCTCTCTCTGTCTCTCCTGTCTTTCTCTGTCTCTGTCTCTGTCTCTCTCTCTTTCCATACATATATGTATGTGTATGTGTGGTGTATGTATGTATAACAGTAACAAGGATGATATCAAGAATACTGGCCCTCAAAAGATAAGGCTCATTTGCAAAAAAAAAAAAAAAACATTAAGCAAGGGATGTGACTTAGGGCAATAGGATGGAAAATGTTAATGACTATTAACCTATATTTTCAACATATATCATGTACTCTGATCTGGGGATTTTTTTCCCCACTCCTGCTTGCTCAAACTTCACAGATCCCCTATCATTCTTTTTTTTTAATCTCTCAAAATATAAACACATCTACCAAAACATCCCATTATTACTGCCAGGTGCTTTAACCCTTCCCCTACTCCCACCAATCTACAGTCTTTTCAAGTACTCCTAGCACAGCTAGTATTGTATTAATACTTGTTATTCATTTGCCAGGGAGGTCATTGAGAGATGAGATGTAGGAAAGGACACTGCATTAAGGCTGTTCTATGAGGTTTTTTTTTTTTTTTTAAAACTTTTGGTGCTGTCTTGTAACCTTCTTTCACCATTATACACATCTGCAAAGGGTGATCGGGATATACAGTGTGATTTCCCCTATATATCTTGCTTACTTTTTTTTCACTTTTTCTCCACTTTTAGAACTTAGTCTTTTGCATCAGTTCATTTTATAGGAGTTATTTATTTCCCCTAACTTCTCTGTCCTCACCTCATACTAAACATTTCCAAAGAAGAAGAATCCTAAACTATGAACTTTTTAACATAGAAAGAAAAGATAGCAGTTTTTAAAAGAGTGAAAATAAATAATCAGAATAACACAGTGGCTGAAGGAAAAAAGAGTTCTACATCATCAGCAGAAAGTTTAAAATGAAAGCGAGAAATTGATTTAACTTTTAAATAAAGAAATATAATGTTCTACATTGAAAATATAGCTGTTTTAGGAGAACACATTATTTATAAAATAGTGATTTTCAAATATGTTTTTGTTTTGCCTAAAAATGAACTATTTCGAGGAAATTATTCCTCAAAGCCATGTTAAACACTATTTATATAATAGCCTAGTATCAATTTCAACATTTCCTATAAAATAAATGGAGTGACCAATGTCAACAGGCGATGTTTTAAAAGCCATTTCTTTCTGATTTGGAATACTTTTTGCCCCCAACCCCAGGGGACACTATTTGTATCTGGCAAGAACATTAGCTGACCCTGCTATTTCAATCGGACAGCTTCAGATTTTCAACAGAGGAAAAAGGCAGAACTAATGGATGTGAATGAGCTTAAAAGCTAGTGAACTTATCAAAAACAGTAAACAGCTGTATTTTTGGAAGCAAATAGAGTTACTTTTGAAAACAGAAAAAGTCAATAGATAATTTTTTTCCAGCAACTAATAACTGCAATCAGGTATTTTTTATCCTTTCTGCCACCCCCTTTTACTTTTTTTTTCTCCTTCTTCTTCTTTTTTAATTATAATGGTCTTGCCAGCATTGATTAATAAGAAAAACCTTCATACATGCACAGTTCTTTCTACTTCCCAGAAGCTGAGAATACAATACCTAATTTTATAGAAAGATAACTAAAAAGATGAATGAGGCAAATCAAATGATTAATATGATTGTAATCTTTCTTCCAGTTCTGATTTCATAATAGAGAACATACACACAGTGCTATCTATAATTGGCACATTATTGGTTAATGACTATAACTATTTGCCTTTTGATTCAATCTCAAGGGAATAATGCTTTGTATATATGTAGGTAATAATGTGTGTATATAATGGATGTGTATATATATATACACATTTACACACATATATGTATACACACATACACACATATATGTGTATAATGCATATTTCATATAGCTTGAAGTTAAGATTTCCTGTTTATTTTACATTTGCTTAAAAATATTCTATTTTCTACTATCTTCATCTACAAAGGCTCTAACCTATTTCTCACGACTCCAGAACCAAATCACTTTATGAGATTTATCAGTGAGACAGGTTACACAGTAAAATTCTGCTTTTTCTCCTGGAAAGGGGGTAGTCATCTTTCTATTCTCCAGGACTCTTAAACCATCAAACAGGACAAATTACTAGGTCACTGGATACTCTGAATAGAAGGCAGTCTCTACACAGTCTCTTTGTGTAGTTGCTCTTAAGAGCCAATAAGTCAAAGGAACCACTTTTCAGATAAAAAACAGTTTGACTAACTTGCGGATCATCTTCACCAATATAATACTCCAGATATCTGTGCTTGGAAAATCTTAGCACTTTAAAACTTATTAAAATAAAGGAGAACAAATAATTCAACTCAATGTAGGAAAAATAGCTGAGGTGTTTTAAAGATATAAATAAATAGGAATATTTACTTATTTACTGTATACTCAACACTATGGCATACGCTTTATGGAAAACAAGTATAAGTGTTGTTTCCTACCTTCAACAAGTTTTTACTTCAATGAGAGGTACAAGATAAACTAACAGGAAATTACAATTAAGCTATCAAGCATTAATAATAGTTAATGATAATAATAATTTGTAGTTATGTTGTACTTTAATAGCTGTGAAGTACTTTACATGTATTTGCTCATTTCATCCTCATAACAACCTTGGTAGTACGAGATAAGTGTAATCCTCATTTAACAGGTAGGAAATGGAGGTTTAGCAAACTTAAATTACCTACCACATAAGTAGCAAATGTCTTAGATGAGATTTTAATCCAGGGCTTCCTGACTCCAAGTCCTGAGATCTATTTATTATGCCCCAAATTTAAAACCAAATCAAATACTATACTAGTTTAGAAAAATAAAATAAAGGGTGGTTTAGGAGGGCCAAAAATATTATATATGGTTCCACTGGAAGGTGGACCTGATTCTGGGCCATGAAGGGTGGATAAAATTTGAATGTCCATAGATGCTAGGGGAAGGTATTCTAAGTGAGAAGAAGAGAATGGGAACAACAACCTCCTTCCTACTGAATATGACTTTATACTCTTTTCATTTCTGATAACACAGTGTCAAGATCTTGCCCTTGCACTTCTTTCATTCTCCCTTGTATCATGGTAATTTGTTGATGTAAGGAGATTGACCAAATCATGGAAGGTTATGTTTCTGTCACCCCCTTCAATCGGATTTTAATATCACTGAAGGTAAAAGTCATATGTTATATCTCTATATCTCAGCACTCGATGGTGGGAGGCACATAGGAAGTGGTTAATAATAAATTTTTGTTGACTGATTAATAAATGTTTGTGGAAGTGTGTTAATTTTTGAATCATATAGATGTAGCTTCAGGCCTATGTAGGTTACTGAAAATGTTGTCTCAGGAACCCATTTGTTTACATCAACATGTGTTGGAGACAGACTAAACAATATATAATCTATATTAAAAGTATTTTTCTCTGATATTGCTAAAAACCTCAATCCAACTCCATCTACATTCTTCCATTAAAAAAAAAAAACCTTATCCACACTGACTCATCCAGCTACTGTTTTGTCAAAATGTATTCCAGCTCAGAATGACTCTTGGGAAGGGTGCCATGTGGTCCTCAAAATTTACTTTATGGAGACATTTTCATCAGGAATGTCTCAATGGAGGCATGAGTGGTCTGTGAATTTGCCTGCATTTTAGACTGCATTTCACCAAGCAAAAATCTAAGGATATAATTTAATCCCAAATGGAACGATCAGCATTTGACTTTCTCAAAAACAAGAAGTCAGAAAACAATCTGCCACAGCACTCCACCCAACCATTTTTTTTTTCTTCATGGAAAGTTTTCATTCTCCTGTAACATTGTGAAGCACCTGTGCTGTGTATGGCAACTTAGGATCTTCAATTGTTCTTGTTGGGTAACTATTTTCTAATTTAATCATCCATGGCTTATTGGCACAGTGTATGGAGCACTTCATTTGGAGTCAGGAAGACCTGCATTCAAATCTGCCCTCAAACACTTACTGTGTGATTCTGGGCAAGTCATTTGACTTCTCTAATTTTCTTCTTTCTTCTTCTTCTCTTAATTTTCTCACCTTTAAAGTGGACACAATCTTAACACTTAACTCCCAGTGTTGTGAGGATAAAATAATCTTTGTAAAGTGCTTGCAAACTTCAAAGTACTACACAACTGTTAGCTATTATTATTATTGTTATTTTGTATTTCCAGTACCTCAATGAGCATAAAACTTTGTGGTAAGAATTCTTACAAGGCTCACTGAAATTGCATTATATTACCATTACTAGAAATTTAGGGAAAACACTAATTGTGTACATTCAAATAAATCATATTTGAAATCCATCCTGCCTAGTAAGTTCATGTCAGAATCTGGTTCAAGACCCTGATGACTAGAAGAAATTTAGCAAACCACTCAAGTGCTTTGAAGATGCAAAGCTGGCTTGCCAACAAACAGGTTGCTATTGGTGGTGACAGATTGCTGTCATAGCTATCTTCAGATTACTGGTCAGTAAGCAATAAAGCATCACCTCCACAAACACCACCAGCAAATGTTACTGGCTCTTGTGTGTGCTTCATACTTTAATGGCTCACAACAGTTAGGCATCTCATTAATCTGACAGTATTAATCATGGGGCTAAGTTTTTTTTTCTTTTAACATTATTGTTGATGTGGTTATACTTGCTTCCTTCAATGAAATCCAGCAAATACTTACATGTTGCCTGCTCTATGCAATAAAAACTATGATAATAGCTGGAAATATATGGATAGTACTTTGAAAGAGTTTACAATAAAATAATAATTTAATATAACAGGTATATAATATACAGTATAATATAACATGAAAACTTTTTTTTTTGGTAGAGGGGATCAAACCAGAGATTTCATCAGCATAAAATATTTCCAATGAAGAAACTCCCTCTATCAATGCTGATACAAACTTGTTGTGCAATTTATATACTCAGAAAGTTGCCTGGGACTCTGAAAAAATTTGTTGACTTGTCCAAGGTCATACAGAAATGTGTATCAAAGGCACTTGTAAATTCAAGTCTCTCCTACTCTGAGTATGACTGACTAGACACTATTCCACAGGGGCCCTCGAAATGCTAGTAATGAACAATGATACGTCAATCTAAGGTTTGCAAAGCAATTTACATATTTATCATATTTTATCATTACAACTACGCTCTAAGATAGGATGAATACTACAAATATTGTACTCATTTTATAGAAAAGGCAACTGAAAACAAGAGAGGTTAAGTGACTTTCCAAAACTCATACAATTGATAAATGTCAGTCAGGACTCAAACTCAGATGTTTTCTTACATTAAGTTCAGAACATTTTTTACCACACCACAATTGCCATATGTGTGTGTGTGTGTGTATGTGTCTATATGTATAGACACATATATGCACACATATATACATATACATACACACAAACATATATACATATATTCAAACACACATTAAACTTTCATTATGGTCAAAACATTTGAATTCCTAGAAATCAAGAGAAAACACCAATTTTGAATGTGAAAGTTGAATTACACTTGAAATTCATTCTCCCCAGTAAATATGTGATGCGTTAAATATCATTAACATAGAAAGATAATATAACTCTAAGATACACATATGTTTTCTGAAGCAGACTGATGTAGTGATAAGAACACTGGCCTTGGAGTTAAGAAGAATTTAGTTTTTTGATATCTAGTAGCTATGGAATCATAGACCTATGAAGTAAGCTCAGAATGTTCTATGTTACTCTAATATCTATACTCATAGAATTGGACATCAGTGATGGGAGCTCCCAACACAGATAGACTTATAGGTTCATATGAAACACACAGACACACACGCACACACAGAGATACTTAAAAATTAGCCATTTGTGTTTTCTATCTTCTTCTTCCTTCATTTCAACTAATTTAGGTTATATCAAATCATTTCTACCTTTAATCTATCATTTAAAAGTATATAATGAAAAGTTCATCTCATAAATTATTGGACAATATAAACATACGTGTGTGTGAAAATGAATGTTAGAGACAAATTGTACTCTTAAGTATTTATGTATTTTGATTAGTGATGCTTTTTTGATGCTTTAGAATGACCTGAGTTGAGTGATGAAAAGTCCAACTCAGTACTTCATTTTCAAACTCACAAAAATTGAACTATGGAAATAATGGACTTGCCAAAAATGAAGAGTGTGTATGTGAAATATTGTGTTCATAGTTATGGGGTTTAGAATGCAAGGTTAAGATTTTTGGAAGAGTCTAGTAATCATCTCATATGAGAAGTGATCACTTCAGTGAATATTTAAAAGGAAGTAAACTAGTAGTTATGAGCCTAAAAGTTTTATGAGAGAATTAATGTGGTTGAGTATTTTTATTGTTGCTTTGGAACTTGAATAAATTTGACTTGAAAGCTTTGATACTAACTGATTATTAATGTATTAAAGAAAAATTTAAGCAAAACAAAGATGCCTTTTAAGTATAGATAAATATGAATTGTTTGTGATCAATAAAGATAATTAAACCACATAAGAGAAATATTGTAAAATGAAGATAAGAGTTAACTGCTACCCTTAAATGAAAGAGGGAATTTTGCATAGCATACCTGGATTCAAGAAAACCTGGGTTTGAATTTCAATTCTGACACTGTTTAACCCTGGAGAAGCCATATAAGCTTTCTTAGCCTTAGTCTTCTAATCTATAAATTGAGAATAATAGTGATCATGATTACAGTGTTTTAGGGTTGCTGAGAGGCTTATATGTGATTTTATATGGATAGAAAATTTTCTATACCTATATATACATGTATATATATATAGATAGATTGATAGATATAGACCTAGATATATATATATAGATATACATTAATCTATATATCTATATATATGTATATGTAGAGAGAGAGAGATAAAATTTCCTTTATATCTAGATATATATGATTTCATTTAAGTCTCCCAGCAACCCTAAAGATTTATATACATAGTTATACATATATATGCATTTCTATATATATATATATATTATTTTGCAAGCAAATTCTATATATTGAACTGTATTATTAAATTGAAATTGTTTGTACTCTATATGTCCGTGCATATTTACATATATATTTTAAATTAGCTTCATTGGATTTTAGAACTAGAAGATGGGGGTGGGGGTATGAATCTATGATTTCAATGGTACAATGGTGTCAAATAGAACAGGGTCCCTACTGGACTTATATTGACTTGTTAAGTCATTTTAATCCATATCCAACTCTTCATGACTCCATTCAGGGTTTTCTTGGCAAAGACAGTGGAGTGGTATGCCAATTCCTTTTCCAGCTCAGGTTACAGATGAGGAAACTGAGACAAACAGGATTAAGTGACTTGCCCAGGGTCACATAGCTAGTAAGTGTTTGAGGTCAGATTTGAACTCAGGAAACTGAGTCTTCCTAACTCTAAGCCCATTGCTCTGTATAATATGCCACCTATCTACCCTTATATTGACTTGTAAAACCACAAATTAATACATCTTTGTTGTATTATATTTTCATTTATTTTGTTAAACATTTCCATATATGTGGGGGGTGTATTTATCTATATCTATCTATCTATCTATCTATCTATCTGTCTCCCTCCATCTATCTATCTGTCATCTGTCTGTCTATATAGATGCATGATCTAGCTCTGTTCTCACTTGGGAGTTTTGAAGGCCTTGAATTTGACACATCTTGCAAAGGAACGGCCTATAAAGAAATTCCCTCTACAGGCATAGACTAACACCTGTTCTGTAACTTATAGTTTTACAGAGTTGTCTGGGACACTGGGAAATTAAATGACTTGCCCAGTGTCACTTGGAAGTATGTATCACAAACATGATTGAATCCACCACATCTCCATGATTCTAAGGCATGCTCTCTAGATGCTATGGAATTCTACTTCTTAGAAGAGGACTTAGCCAATAGCATTTACTAAGCTCTTTCTATGTGGCAAGTACTGAGCTAAACACTGAGAATACAAAGACAAAATCATCCTCTTCCTTTAAGTAGCTCACATTCTAATGTACTATGTACATATGAGATAAATACAGGGTAAATTGGAATGAATACAAAGGGAAGGCAATAGCATCAAGGCAGGCATATAAAAGGTTTTTGTAGAAATATTTTAGTAGAGAAGTGAAGTAATCTAGGGAAGAAAGGAAGTAGGCATATACGGGAGTGGGGCATCTAGGGCCTTGAGGTCTCATGTGGCCTTATAGGTCCTCAAATGCAGCCCTTTTACTGTATCCAAACTTCACAGAACAAATCAACTTAATAAAAAGATTTGTTCTGAAAACTTGCACTCAGTCAAAAGGCCACACCCAAACACCTAGAAGGCCACATGTCACCTGAGACCACAGGTTTACCAGTCCCAGGCTAATATAATTCCTGCAGTTAACAAATATGGAAACCAATGCCCAATAAGATTATATAACCTGACTACAGTCATGTGATCACATAGCTTTTAAGTATCAGAGCCAGAATTCTCAATGAGTTTTTTCTACTACATCATGAAGATGTTATCTTGACTATAAACTTCAAGACCATGGTATTCTACAATGTATCTCAAGAAGGACAATCAAGGTGATAGGATTGAATATCATGTTACATAAAGGTTAGTTGGAGGAATTTAAAATGTTTATAATGGAGAAGACTAAGTGGAGGTTTGATGGTTGTCAAGTATCTAAAAAGTTGTCATGTGGAAGAAGAAATAAACTTGTTTGGTTTGGCCTCTGGAGGATAGAAGTTGCAGAAGAAAAGCAGTTTGTTTGTTTGTTTGTTTGTTTTTCAGGAAACAAAACCAAGGAAAAAAATTCATTACTAACAATTAGATATATGCATAATTGAGATGGACTGACCCTGGAAGTGTTGAACTTACATTTATATGAGTTCTTCTGAAAAAGTCTGGATGACTACTTATTGGGTAGGCTTCAGAGTGTATCTTGATTCAAACTGGATAACCTCTGAAGCTCATTCCTTTCTGAGCCCTGTTCTTGACTCTCCAAACTTCTTTCTCCACCATACCACAGTAGCCCTCTCACCCTGGAAGATTTTTCTGTCAATGAAGATGTCTCATGACGGATGTTTCCTTTATTCATTTAACCCTTTCTCTAATTGGTCTGTTCCTGCTGGAAACTCCATTTCAAGGAAAGGTACTGGTTAGCCATATTCACCCCTTTCTTCCTCTCCAGAACCATTCTTTACTCTCTGGACTTTGTTTTTTTTTTTTTTTTTTCTTTTTGATTTTTAGTGAGGCAATTGGGGTTAAGTGACTTGCCCAGGGTCACACAGCTGGTAAGACTGGACTTCTTTCTACCATACATGCTTGAGATACCATCCCCAATACAAGCACAACACACACACACACACACACACACACACACACACACGCACACACACACACACACACTCACAGATTTCCAGCTTCCTTTTAAATATTGTCTTTCCCTCATTTTAATGTAAGCTTATTGCAGGCAAGGTCTGTCTTTCTTTTCTTCTATTTGTATTCTTAGCACAATGGCTGACACATAGCGTTTAATAAATGCTTATGAACTTGACTTAACTTTAAGTGTTTTCCAGCTCTGAAGCCACGCTATTCTAAGAAGCATTTGAATCAAATACAATATATTAACATCTTGGGAAACATTTCTTGCATACTCTAGTATATATAAGTCCATGTGGATCATGATAAAGAGAATAAGTTTCACTGTGGTTTAGCATTCAGATTTTTGCCAAAGGTATTTTAGATGAAATTGTTTATGTTTAATTTGAAAAGTAAAGAGAAACTATAATTCTGAAAAAAATCTTTCTCCTTATGAAGTCTTCCTCTTTCTTTTTAAAGTAGAAGTTATTTCAGAATAGATAACTGACTCTTTTTTCTTTAATTAAAAACTAATTTACATTAATGTGTCCACATAATTTTAATAATGATAATGATAAAACAAAAATGATAAAATAATACAAATTTTTTCACATTAAAATGTCATAGTGTAATTGGTAAAAGGTTAGAATAATGTTTCCATTGCCATTACAGACAATTAAAAGAAAAAAAAAACAGAAGCCTTATAAGTATAAGGAATGCAGACTTTAAATGAAAGGTAACATTTTAAACTACTCTAAGTAAAATAATGCTAATAACGAGTGCAGGATATAAGTTGCAATTTCATACTACATACCTGTGACTAATTAATAGGAAAAGGCATTGTTTCCTGAAAGGCTGACATATATGACCTCTCAAATACATGTTCATTGCCATTCTCTCTACTGGTTTGTTCCCATTTTTGTACAAATATTCTTGGACCTCCATAATTCTAAATTTAAAAAAAAAGCTCCTTTTTAATGCCAAACTGCTCTTTAAGTACTACAATGTGTGATTATTTTTTTAAGAAAAAAATTCCCTTTCCCTTTCCATCTTCTCTCTAGTGTATTAAAAAAATGCATAACCAATATGCACTCAAGCAAAATAATATGTACTTGACAGTGTACAAATATATATGTACACACATATACATATGTGTATGTGCACATCTTTACCTTACATCCGTTTACCTCTCTGTTAAGAGATGGGTAGCATGTTTCATCATGAGTCTTCTAGAATGATTGTTGGTTATTGTTTTAATCAAAATCCTTAAGTTTTCCAAAGTTATTTGTCTTTAACAATGTTGATGTAATTGTATAAATTGTCTTCCTTGTTCTGATCTCTTCATTCTATATCATTTCACAAAAGGCTTTCCAGGTTTCTTTGAAACGCCTTCATCATTTCTTACAACATGATAGCATTATATTACATTCATATACCACAATTTGTTCAGCCTTACCCCAGTTAATGAGCACCCCTTTAAGTTTCCAGTTCTTTGCCATCATACTAAGACTTGGTTTACAAATTTTCCACACAAGGGTTATTTTTCTTCTCTTTGATATGTGTGGCATATAGAAACACTAGTGTTATCACTGGATCAAAAGGTGTACATGGTTTAATAATTTTTAAGGGAAAAATTCCAAACTGCTTTACAGAATACCTAGAACAATTCATAAATCCACCAAAAGTAAATTGAGGCACTTGTTTTTCCTCTAGCCCTCTGTGACATTTGTCATTTTTCTTTTTCATCAACTTTGCCAATTATGATGGCTGTAAATTAGAAACTATATTGCTTTAATTTGATTTGCCCTATCTATTAGCTACTTGGAGTACTTTTTTATATAACTATTGATGGCTTTAATTTCTTATTTTGTAAACTACTCATTCATATCTTTTGACCATTTATTAATTAGAAAAAATAGAACCTACTATAATAAATTTAAGTTGATTTCCTTTATCTTGGAAATGAGAAGTTCATTAGATTATCTTGATGCAAAAATGTTCTGCCCCATGTTATCTGCTTTCTTTTTAGTTTTAGTATTAGTTTTGTTTATTCAAAGTCTTTTAAATTTTATATAACCAAAATTGTTTATCTCTTCTGATCATCTCTATCTTTTATTTGGTCATAAACTCTTCCCCCATCCATAGATAAATAGAAATCTCTTCCTTGCTCCTCTACTTTTGTTTATAATGTCCCTCATTTTTTTCTAATTTATGTATCATATGGACCTTTTCTTTGAGTGTATTATGAGATATTGCTTTATATATGGCTTCTGTTAGACAGTTTTGGTCTAAGAATGAGTCCTTACCCTAATAGCTGAGGTCTTTGAATTTATCAAACACCAAACTGCTGTGCCCATTTGGTTCTGTAGACTGAATATCTAATCAGTTCACAAGATTGACTTCTCTGTTCCTTAAACAGTACCATATCATTTTGATGATCACTACTTTGTAGAACAGTTTGTAATGTGGTATCACTAAGAATCTTAAGTTCCTAACTTTAAAAAATTATATCCATTTTAATTTTTGGCCTTTTATTCCTCCAAAAAAACTGTTTGGGACTTGAATGGATGTTATCTAGTAATTTGAAGAAAGATATCTTTATTCCTAAGTACAGGATGATGATGATGTTGATGTCTAAATATGAATGTGTTATATCTTGTCAAAAGCTTTTTTGCCAATATTAATATGATTTTATTATTCTAGTAATTAATACGACACATCATGTTTCAGTTTTTCTCACAATGAATCAACTCAGGAGTCATCATAATCCAAAATGGTCACAGTGTATATATAATCTTTGTGAAATGTTACTATATTCTCTTTGTTAGTATTTTACTTAAAATCTTTGTACTAATATTCACTAAGGATATTAATCAATAGTTTTTTGTTTATTTGCTTGTTTTGACTTTCCCTGGTTTTTGTATTAAAAATATATTTGTAACATAGAAATAATTCTGCATATACATACATAAAAACACACATGCCAAAAGGCAGGTGTTTATGACAATTGATAGAAGTGAAAATGAATAATCGGAAGTAATAGCAGAAATTACAGAGAAATCATTTATGTAGTTCTCATGGCTTGGTAATTGAATTTGAGTGATGAATAAGGATGAGTCACAAATAAATGCTGGGAGTGGGTGAATGAAGACACCACATAAAGAAATAATGGGATAAGAATGAGGATTGACTTTGTGGCTAAAATAATTACTTTATTTTGAGCATCTTGATTCTAAAGTGCCAGGAGGTGCTTGTAGTTAGTTGGACAAAAGGGTATGAGACTTAATAGAGAACTCAGGGTTAAAGATACAAATATGAAACTTTTCTACAAAGAGAATGAATGTTGAAGCCATATCAGTGAATAGAACTGCTAAGGATGAAGGAGTATATAAAGAGAGAAAAGGATCACTATCCCACCGTTGAGTGACAATAACATAATGGAATTAAAAAAAAGGATTGAGCAAAAAGACAAAAGTTGTAGTGGAAAGGATGGGGGAGAATAAGTATAGAGCAATTATCTCAACTGAAGGAAAGAAAGTATCAGGAAGGAGAGGAGTATATGTATGCACACTTATATGTATGTATAGATTGATACAGATATAGATAGACATGTGTGTATGCATGTTTCTGCTCAATACTCTTCAGATGTTCCCAATTAACTCTCAGATGAAATTTAGTCTTCTGATCCTTGTGTTAAGATCCTTTTGCAATATAGTTATAGCTTATCTTTTCATCTTTGTACCACAGTCTTCCCCTTCTAAACAAATGGAACTACTCAACATCCCACCTCATTGCCATTACTTATTCTATTATTCATGCCTTTCATGTCCTACTCCCACCAATCCCTACTGATACCTTACTCATCTTTTGAAGCCCAACTCAACCAACTTCTTCATGAAGTTCCCGTTTACAATTACAGTTATTAATAACTTCCCTCACCTTCAACCTCACATAGATATTAATTTATATATTTTTAACAAAATTATTCTGTGGTGTCATTATTTTATCCTCAATTGAGGACTGATAACTACAATGGCAGAGGATATGAGAGATTATTTTATTGAGTGTTGCACATTGATGATAGGACTTGTCTCCAGAGCAAAATCTGGTTTCATTTCATAATCCTCCCACATCCCCAAATGAAGTTTCTTTTGGTTGGTATAGGCCTCCCATAAATGGGTGGCAAATACATAATCAAAAAAGCATCTTGAGTCATATCCCAGATTTAGTATAGGGAAGAATGTCTTTAAAATTAATCACCACTCTGCATAAAGTCAATAAAACCATAGATTCTCATCCCAAAATTAACCTGTCATATATGACTTGGGGGTTGAGGATGCACACAATGCCATATCAATTAGCTGATAAAAACTATTTTTAAAATAAAAGCATAATCAGATATCCTCTAGAGACATTAAGTTCTTATTCTTACTGTGATCATACCCTCAAACATTTACCCCTCATTAAATCACACTCCCTTTTTATTCTTCCCTTATTTGTTCTCTTTTCCCTCTCCTTTTTTCCTCTTTTTTTCTTTTTGCTCATTAAAACTCATTTACTTGCTATATAAAATTATTATGTATTATATATTTTTCTATGTTATTGGGAGAGAAAATCCTCTTCAATTTCTCTATATGGCCCTCTAATTAGCATCTCTTTAAATCTTACCCAAAATTCCCTAAATTGGATCCCCACAATTCTCACATAGATAATCCAGGCAATCAGATTTTGACATAGACAAATAACCTCCCCTTACCTAAATGCCTATATCGAAATGGCATCATTTTACCAAAATCCTTGAGAATAAAATTAATTTCATTTTCTCTTCAATAAATGTGTGATAATTCATTGAATAAATAGTGTTTTGGCTACTTGCCCAAGCCTAGTTGTGATTTATTTCAAAGTGACCTTTTTTTCATTTTTCTGTTGAATTTGTTTCATATGTGGAATCTGGTAGCACTTTTCTATGCAGAATGAATCATCTCATATTTAAATATCCTCAAACTGACAGAAAATACTCTCAGAATAGATCATCCAGGTCCAAAGGCATTCTCAGATGAGATATCATCTATCCACAGTTCATGGGCATACTCAATATTACAGTCTCCTAAACTGCACATACCATTTAAAAATATTTTTTACCAATATGTTTTATGAGAAAATAAATAAAATTATTTATAGGAAAAGTTTAAGTGGCTAGAAGAAAATGAAAGTTTATTTCAAGGAATGTCTGCTATTACCAGTTTGGCATTCTTGTGGTTTAAAATTTTGATTTATGATTATTTTTATCCTTAGATAAATGATGGTCATAATTTTATTAATAATTTAAGTACATTCAATTTAGATTTATCAAGTTGAGCACATTTTGAATATTTTAATATACTACTAAAATTATTTAATTATTATTTATATTAACATTCATTTTTTAAAAGTTCCAAATTATCTCTCTGAGTCTCACACCCACCCATTGAGAAAGCAAGCAATGTGATATCAATTATACATCTGAAGTCATGCAAAACATATTTCCATGTTAACTATGGTGGGGGAGGGAAATAAGGAAAGTAGAATAGTATGCTTCAGTCTGCAGTCAGAGCTCATCAGTTCTCTCTCCAGAAGTGGATAGTATTTTCATCATGAGTCCTTCAGAATTGTCTTAGATCACTTTATTAATCAGGATGACTAAAAATTCGTAATTAACATAATTCTTAACTTGACTCAAGTTAAGTATAAATTATTTCTATTTGAAAATACATGGTATAATCTGATTTAAGAACTGCAGTGATACTTACCCCAGAGACTGAAATATGAACATTTCTATACAGGCTAAACTCTCCATACAGCAAGCTTTGTTAACCTAGGGTACACAAGCCATAGATAAATTTCACAGGTCCATGAACTTGAATGGGGGAGGGGGGAAATGTACTCTTATTTCAATATGAATAATCTCTTTTGTAATCCTATATATTTTATTTGATTTGCTTAAAGTGTTGTTCTGAGGAGTCTATAAGACAAAGGAGCCCATGACAAAAAAAAAAAAATTCCTGCTCTAGGGCACTTCTCAGGAATAATGGAAAACTGAGTTGAATGAAGAAGAGAACTTACAAACAGGGGAGATGAGCAAATATAACCACCAAAGTGTCCCAAAATGTTATATATGTGTGTGACTGTATACATATATACACATACATATACATATACATATATAGCATAGGACCATGCTATAATCTCCAGATTTGAGTCAGTGCCAATGGAGTTCATCCATGTCCAGGAGCCCTTAACTGCTAGTTCTACCAAATAATCGAAGTGTATAGGAGTGAGCAGAGTGCAGAAATGGCCACAATCTTAACTCTGATTCTTCTTCCGGGACTATAGGGGAGGTCAGGAATGACAAAGGAAGAGTAAGCATTATCTTAGATAAAGCTACTGTTAACATAAGTGTGGATACATGAGATAAGCAGGGAACCTAAACTATGTTTACAGGAATCATACATAGTAAAAAAAAAAAAAATACTCTGTGTGTATATGTGTGTGTGCATATGCACATATGCTAAAAAGTCTAACATCATAACACTTGCTAAAGAAACAGTTAATGAAATCATAGAGAGAACCAGACAGAAAAATGAAAATTCCTGGTGATGTCAATGTTACCCATTCAGACCTAGAAAATAATTTTTAAATAAAATTAAAAGAAAAATTAATAACCAGAATATAATTTTAGAAAATTTGATATCATAAACCGATGGTTGCTGAATAGATGTCATAATAAGATTTATCATTTTTTTTTTTTTGCTTTGCACGTAGCTTATAGAACAACTGATCATCTGCTAGGGTATAAAAAAAATTAATATACAAATGCAAAAGTAATATTAAACACATCATTTATATACCAACCAAAATTATTATTCATAGGGGAAATTTAAAGAAAGGATGAACATAAAAAGAGACTAAAGATATAATCATAATGAGTAGGCTAAAAAACAAACCATAAAAACAATAAATAATGTTATCAAAGCAAATAACAACAATGAGATAGCAGAGAAATAAATTGAATGCAATAAAAGCAGTTTTCAAAAATTAATACTTCTAAACTCTTTCAAGCATAAAAGAGAAAAGAGACATCATCAATGAATTAAATTCATATAAATAAATAAAAACACAAGAAAAATCAACAAAAAGTTTAAATGAACACAAAAATAGAAATTCTCAAAATTAAAAAAATATTTAAAAACCCTATTGAGTTAATAAAGAAAATTAAACTGAATTTTAACCAAATAAAAATGACAGTGACAGCTAATTTGATAGGAGAGAGAATAAAACCAATTACCAAAATGAAAGAAGGTAAATTCACAATATGAGTAGAAAATACTAAAAGAAAATGTTAGAAAATAGTGTGGCCCATTACATATAAATAGAAAGCAAAATAAACAAAATAAAAGATATTTTAAGAACAAAATACCAAAATAAGCTATATAGAAAACAGAAAATTTAAATTTCCCATTCTCAGAAATAAAACAGAAAAATTATAAGTATACATGGAAAAGAAAAAAAAACTTTTGGTTTCAGTAGACTTACAATTTAACTTTATCAAATAATGAAAGAAATATGTGTGCATATGTGTACATATGTAACAGAAATTATTTACAGAAATAGACTTAAAGGGCAGAGTACTACATTTCATCTCTGAAACACATATTATCCTAATATTTAAAACCATAGAGTGGCAAAGAATAGGAAAAAAATACACATTAGTATCACTAATTACTATTGATATCAAACTAGCAATAAAGAGGCTATCACAATATATTTAAAAGATGATTAACACTGTGCACTTTGAAATTTCTAGTAGGAATGTAATTTTTTTCAGTGTTTACAAAATGATAACTCTAAGTGAGTAAATGAATAACAAAACAATAAAAATCACCAGAATGACAGAAATAATACTTTACTTTTTCAATAGCTACCATTAAAAATCATACACATAAACTCAACTTTCCTTCATATGATGAATAATTCATATCTAAAACCAAACACTACAATTAAACATAAAATAAGAAACACTAAAATTCTACCCAATAAGACATGTTAAAGTAAGAATATCCACGGTCACCAGTATTAAGTTATACAATTATGGACTTGCTAGTTTTAATTATAACACAAAATAATTGAAAGACATAAGTAAAATGTATATAAAAGTGTTATTATTTGTAGATAACATGTTTTACTTAAAGAATCCTGGAAATTTAATGAAAAAAATAATTGAAACCATTAGTGGTGTTAGTAAATTAGCAAGATGTAAATTAAACCCATAAAATATGTCATTAATCATATTAATAGCAAAACTTATCCACAGAAAATGGAAAAATAATTGAATTTAACTTCAAAATGCCTAAAATATCTGGGATTCAACCTTCCAGGACAATCTTAGTACTTAGGACCATAAGACCATAGTTATAGAGTAAGAAGAAACATTGCAAGGTTATTTTTAAACACTTCATTGAAGGTGAGGAAACCAGTCAAAAGAGTTTAAGTAATATGCCCCAGCTCACACTATCAGGAATTGGCAAAAGCATGATTCAGACTCCAGTTTTATGACTCTAAGTTAGCACTCTTTCTGTTGCATTCCCTTTTTTCATATAAGCATATTTTTTTTATTTCTAATATACTTTAAATTTTATAAATACTGCTATAAAATACCTTTTTTACAATCACAGAAGACAAATAATTAGAAAAAGTATTCATTGTTCATAGTTGAACTGCACTAATATAATATAAATAACTAAATAAATAATATAATTAATATAAATATTAATTAACAACTGCACCTCTATACCAATTAAACGATTATAGGAGTACTTTACAGAAGCAGTGATACTAATATTTATCTGAAGGAATAAAATATTAAGAATATCCAGAGAAATAGAAAAATAAAGAAGAATTGAGAGGGCCTAGTTACATCTCACACTATGTCATATTAAATAAAAATAGAAGGAAAAAAAATCAGTGGATCTAGATTACATAAATAAGACTCAGAAGCAATTTAACATAGTCCCAGGGATTGTTTCATTCACTGTACTTATATCTTATGCACCAACTCAGTTCCTGGCTCATATTGATTGATTTATTGATTAAAGCAAGAATTCCAATAACTTTCAAATACATACCAAACTCTCTTTTTCCCTCCATGAGATAGGGAGTTTGATAATTTTGCCTCTAAACTACTCAATTTTTCCCTTCCACTTTTATTTTACAATTCATGCTACATTTGGGGGGGGGAGAGAGTTTAATATATCACTATTAATGTTATTTCAGTATTTAGTATTCAAAATTTACATTCAAGATCTCTGATGGGCCTACTTCTCCCTGAGAATAGTATCTCTGTTTTTGAAGTTACTCAGCTGGATTCACAAAAGTGCCTGGAACTCTCCTTACTTCTAAGCCAACTTTGCTACCTCAGCTTCAGTCTTATCTCAATTTCAACCTGCTAAAGTGGGGTGGCTAAAATCTTAACCTGATAAGGGCAAGATAATAACTCTTGACCCATAGACACCAAAGGAAGAGTATCCACAGGCTAAGATTGTTTTTCTATTTGCACCTATATATCTTTTTACTATAGTAATCACCACCTTCTTAATTAAATAACAATTACTATAGATTTACTTCATATATAATTCATTACTACATTCACCTAAAAATGACTGAGTATGTACATATGCTCTGGGAGAAGTTCATGAATGTGATTAAATATAAATCTAGCATGTGTCCTATGTAAGGGAATTGAAAGGCAAATTTAATCACACAGGAGTTTTTATTAAAATAGATTTGGTTCTGAAGCTCTCAGAAACAAGATAGATGAACTAGATCAAACATATCAAACACCCTGCCAGGGTGGCTCCCAAGTGTGGTTGAACCAGTTTAAGATATAATTGAGAAATATTTAACAAAATTAATAAAATGCAATAGAACATAAATAATGTTAATATGTAGTTTTCTAAGTCAATATGTGGCCCTGCTATGTGGCCCTGCAGAAAATCCTAATGTACAGTTTAGTTGTCCTTATTTCTATATGAGTTTGAAACCACTGGACTAAATGACCTTTCAACACCCTTCTTACTTATTATAATTATGTAATTCTATGAGAGTGATAAAAGAAGTCTTTGCATACTTAGTTTGGTTCAATTGAAGCCAACAAATGTTTATTGATTTCCACTAAGCATTCCTAGACATATTTATACCAATGTGAAAAAGGCATAATGCTTAGCCATAATGAGCTTATTATAGTAAAAGGATAAGACAAGGATTTTAATGGTTCCAAGAGAGGTGCAAAGTGCTATAGATGTTCAATAAATGAATGAAAACATCAAGATGAAATACTAAGGTAAGACCTCACAAGAAAGGTGATTTTTGACAGGGTACTTGAAAGTTATATTAAGATTCCAGCAAGGGGCAGCTAGGTGGTACAGTGGATAGAGCACTGGCCCTGAAGTCAGGAGCGCCTGAGTTCAAATCCAGCCTCAGACCAAATGCTTGACACTTAACTAGCTGTGTGACCCTGTGCAAGTCACTTAACCCCAATTGCCTAAAAAAAAAAAAAAAAAAAAAGATTCCAGCAAGAAGAAATCTGGTAGAAGTGATTTCAAATGGAAGGATTAACATCAGCAAAGGCAACAAAAACAAGGACTCTTTAAGTATTAACAAATACTCTCACATCCAGAGAATTGGGCATGAAGAAATGGGTAACTGGGGATAAAACAGCAAAGATAACTTAGAGTTACATTTTGTTTGGCCCTTAATTTCAGCTGTTTCAATATTATTTTCTAGTCACTATATTTTTAGGAGGAACCACTAAAGGTGCCAGGTGGTGATGGACATAATCAGAATCAAGTCAAGTATTGAGAAAATTAATCTGGAAGCAATGCATAAAATAGATAGATTTATGTGAGAGAAGGGAGCACAGACAAAATTTGCATTAGTGTTCTAGTAGTGAGAGTGGACAAAAGGCATTTTAAAGTTAGAATTGACAAGATATGGTAACTGACAATTTGAGTTAAAGTAAAAGGAAAAATAAGAGATGAAAATAATATTCCAGCATAGATAAAATGGAAAGAGTGTGATGCCAATAGGATAGTATAGTCAGGATTTGGGCTTCAGGGTAAGAGTAGGGATAATAAGTAGAATATCAGAAACTTATTTAGAAAGGGTCACAGAGGTTATTTGTTACAACACATTCCTGAGTCAGAATTACTGCTACTTTACCCCTGACCAGTGACCATCTAGATTCTATTTCAAGAGAATCAATAATGAGAAACTAAGCACCTTAAAGTCAACCCAATCCACCATTAGATGGCTCTGATTTTAAGGGGAAAAAAATCTGCCCTTTCTTTAAGTTATAACTATATAACTGTATTGTTCATAGTTTTAGCCTCACAGTCCAAGTGAAACAAGTTAAAGCTCTAGTCGTCCTTCAAAAGATTGAAGAAAACTACCAGGTCTTTTCTAAGTCTACTCTTCTTGGATAAATATATCCAGATTTTTTCAACTGATTATTTTCTGGCATGTTTCCTAGTCCCCTTGACATTCCAATGGCTTTCCTGATGTCATAACCCAATTTTTCATAGAATTATAGTATCTTAAAGTGGGAAGAGACTTTATATGTAATTTAATCCAATCTATTGGTAAGCAAGAATTCCTTCTACAACAACCCAGCAAACAGTCCATCCAACCACTGATGGAAGACTTTCACTAATACGGAATTTATCTCATGAGGCATACAATCATATTTTAGGACAACTCTAAATGTTAGAAAGTTCTCTATATAGGGAAGAAATCTGCCATTTTAATCTGGTCACTATTATATCCACCTAAATTAGAGATTATAATCTAGCCTGAACCTTTCTGTCTATGAAAAGTATGACGAGAGTTAGCCAAATGCCTTGATGAAATCCAGATATGTTATATCAATAATGTTCCCCTGATCAACTAACTGGCCCACTAACATTATCAATAAAAAAATAGGTTAGCCTGGCATGACTTCTTATTAATGAATCAATTATGATCCTTTCAGGATACTCAGAAACCATGCCTTTAATAAGATAGTCTAGAATCCTACCAACCCTACTAAGAATTGAAGCCAGTCTCACTTGCCTATACTTTAAGAGATATCTGAACATTAGAGGTAGCAAAACTAAAGAATAAGTAACAAACAACTCCAGTACTCCATTGTTAACAACACAATGTTAAGAGCTCTGCAAGGTAGATTCCCCAGCATACTGTGTAGATCCTTTGCAGTAGACTTATGGGAAGGCATAGAAGAGATGAATATCATTATCATTGCAGGAATGCTCTTATTAATCATAAATGATTCTTCTCATTCATAATGTGCATCCTCAAAAACCATCACCTCATTATTATGAAACTAATAAATGAAAACAGTCACTGAATAATAGAATAGATTATTGGAAAATGTTGGAAATTCCATTTCTGAAGGTATTTTGATTGAATTAGTTTATCTATGATTCATTTTCTTAAGGGTTCTTTTAATTCTAAAATTCTATTGTTTCCTACTACACTATCAGCAGAGCTAAAGAATTATTTCTGTAACAAGCAACAGGATTATGTGTATATGCTTGTGTGCTACATATACAGGATTTCCCCAACTGTTCCTTGTAAGTTTTAATGAGGTATTTAAGCTGTGATCATTAATGATTTTTATACTAATTAATTATCCCAATTAAAATCACATTGAGCATTTTATGGTTTCCTTCGAGTTGAAAAAGTACTGGGTGAAAAGATAGTCCCTGAAATTTAATTTGTTTCATATGAACCTCATTAGAAAATTCTTGTTTTATCAGAAAATTATTATTAAAATAATCCTTCCACACCCCATGGTGACTTCAAACAGAGACCTATATCTATGTATTTTCATGCTGTTTTCACTGCTGTACCTCTGTAAAACATAATAACTTTAAAATAACAGTATAGCAAACAAATCAGCATGATTTCCACTTCGCTATTTCATATTCCTTCTGCAAGAATGTGACCAAAGTATATATGAGAATTGGAAGATCTTGGTCTAAGGTGTTTACATAGCATTGTGCTTATGCTAATGATTTTAAAGAGTATGTCAACTACATTTGCATAGAAAACTTTTTGCCTGTATTAATTCCTAGTAACTAAGAATTACCTTGATAGAATTCATGTTACATTGGAAAATGTTTCTTAATGGACCAAGATTGCCCAACTTTTTTTGGTGGTGAGGGAGTATTCTTCTCAAATGAAATCTTAAAATTAATCTAGATTATGGGTAGAGGGTCTTATTGAAACACAAATATGTTTTTCAGGGAAGAGGGTGCCACAGTGGAGAGGGGTGATAACAATGCATATGTTGATTCCTAGCCATACTTTCCTCCAAGAAGTTGCTACAAGGTTTTGGCAGTCAAGAATGTTTTAAATAATGGTGAGTTGCAGGCTTAGTTCCTCTTTCCTCCAGCCTGTGGTCACTCCAAATAGCCATTCAAGTGGAGACAAAGTGAGACTGATCAGAGTCCGCTGTAGTTATCTGTGTCAGAATTGGGATCTGATTTGCATACGGCCTATGGGATTTATCTGTCATGAAGGAAAGAAGACCCAAGGTTCAAATGTTCATGTGACATTGTTGGTCCCTTGATTTTTTACGACTCTTTGCATCTAAACCAAAAAGTTGATAAATCTCATTGCAATCTTCAAATCTTTTTAAATTCAAATTTACATTTAACTTGTGCTAATATATCCAGAATATTAGAATAATATATTTAGAAAGTTTAATATAGTTCTTCCTTGAGAAAAATAAGGAAATAAAGGGATGACTGATATCAGTTAGGAATATCTAGGTCTAAGACTTTTTACAATGGTTTTTTTGTATTTTTCCTTTTTTAAATTTTGCAGTTAAAATCACTTATTTTCTTCTTCCCACCTCCATATCAGTGCTCTGTGTTTTTTATATTTTTTTAATCAAAATTTTAGCTCTTAAATAAACTTTGAATGGTTTCACCTAGTGAACCTTTATAATATTTCTATTATAATGTTTCCATTTAAAATGGCAGTCATAGTTCTAGTATTCAATGTTCTGGTAGAGCATGGGGGAAATGGAAGTATGTCTGAAAAGAAAGGGTTATACCATGGCTATTTAATTGATTAGCTATGTGACCTATAAAACTTCAAGCTTGACTCTAAGGAAGATGTTTCTCTTAGGAACTCAGTTTCCTTATGTTAACTAAATAGAAGAAGCATTAAAAAAAAAAAAAACTAAAGGGAGGAGGTTAGATTGAATGCCCTCTAAGACATAAATAGATAGATATAGATATATACACGAATAAAACATGTATGGCTGTTTGGGGTGCTTTGTGGATAGAAAGTGAGACTTGAAACTGAATTGGCTATGTGGTAAGTCACTTAACCACTAAGTGCTCTTGGAACTCTGTAATACTGTAATTTTCAAAGATGTTAACTCATATCAGTAGAGTGAGTTTGCTCATCTGGGACTTCCCTAAATTGGCTAACTTCACAATGTCTCAGGCTACTCTTTGAAGTGGTAATTATCAGATGAGTTAATAATCTCCATCAATAAGGGGAATTTCAACATTTTGAGTTCCCTAGATCTAGACTAATACATACACACATATACATACACACACATGCATGCACATACACAAGTTTATCTCTCTGTCTATACATCAATCAGTATTACTCTCTGAATATTTTACGTAGTCTCTGCTTAAAGGGAGCTCTAGCACAGTGTTGTTCACTGGAGAAAGCTCCAGTTCATTTAACATACATAGGTCTTTCCAGCTGATACAGATAGAAATAACTAAGGAAAAAAGGAGAGGATCCCTAGATATAAGAAATGGAATGACATAATATGTGCCGTATTTATCATCTGTGGCATCCTGGACAATTCTGAACTGCCTACTGCAAGTCAAAACTGAACAGTGGGCATTTTAGATACCCAGAGATTACTGATTCAATTATTTCTCCATATTGTGCTCTATCTGATTTCATTTTCTTTTTCTGAAAGCTCTCTTTCTGTTTTGTTTTTTTTTTTTTCCCCTTTCTAAGTTCAAGTAACCCTCTTGTCCAGGTACAAAGGCATATGACAGTCTAATAAGCTAGAGCTTTCTTTGATAAATAGCAGATCTTCAGCCTGGACATTTGGGGCACTTGAAGGCATGCAGGATATCATCCTAATTGGACTAAGTCTGTAACCTGTTCCTGTTACATGTATATAGACAGGTTAAAAAAACTTACCAGTATAAGCACTAGATTGATTACACACCTGTAATTTATAATCTTATGCTGTTGCTTGGTGCACTAGTAATTTAAGTAACCGGCTTACTTTCACCCAGTTTGAAATGGTGGGAAAAAAAGGACTTGAATCCAGGTCTTTCAGACTCTAATGCTGTCTTTTCAACTTAATATGTTTCTTCCCATATCTCTCCTTCTCTATCTCTCTGTCTCTATCTCGTTGCCATTCTATTCTACACTACTCTGCCTTATTATCTCTGTCTCTGTCTCTCTCTTTCTCCATCTATCTCATCTTCTTCCTCCTTCTCTCCCTCTCAGGCTCTCTGCTCCTCTCTTTCTCCCTTTCTTCCTTCCTCCCTCTCTCCTTCTTCCCCTTCTCTTCCCCACCATTCTTCTTTCTATCACCACTTACCACCAATGTCCTTCTCCAATCACAGGTGATCCTAGATTTGCCATGGCTACAACAGCAGAGTTTAGGTTCTGGGAAGTCCTCACAATTCTAGAGAGCTTTAAATATAGGCAAATGATGGATAATCTTGTTTCCTGAGAACCAGCCTAGATCAGTTCAATGAGTCTCATCAATACACTGGTTGTGCTATGAGGAATTTTAAGTCACAATCCTCAAAGACTCCTTAATAATGCGATTATATTCAGCATTAGTGAATGCTGTACACATGCCAAATCACAATCCCTTGAAGTATTAAAGGAATTTGTATTTTCATGCATTCATGCATGACATACATACTCTTCATATCTATATGTAGGTCTATATTTTGATACTTGAATGACTGTTATCTTATCAATGCGGATAATCTCTCCATCACTGAAGATTGTAACTGTTCATGTCTTCTTATTCTGTGCAACTTTAATCTATGTTCTTTTATAAATCTACAAAAATATTCAGCTAAGGTACTGAGGGTTCTTGACAGTGCTTGTATATACCTCTCTCTCTCTCCAAAAATTTCACCTATCTATCTCTCTATCTCTCTATCTACCTATCTGTCCATCTATTTATCTATCTAAATTTTGAGCAACCTTCAAACATAAAATAGAAAAATGCATATGATTGTTCTGAAGATATGAAAAATGCACTGTCTCTTTCCAGCTGTCAATATAAAAATCAATTCTTCTTAAATGTCTTGAATTTTTCAAGATGGAAATGGACTTCAGAGGATGTTACATATTGACTATTATGGTACTCTAAAATATGTTGATAATAGAGTTTAGTGCCTCTTGTGTAATAGTGTATGCATTGTATTTTGTTACACTTATTATACAAACTGAAATGAATAATAATTTGCAGTTTAACATCCCATGAATATTTTTTAGTATTCTCTAGAAGTAGTTAGTATGCTAACCGACTTTACTGAAAGGCATACAGATGTGGAAGAAGTCTATCTAGGGACTTTAATTATCACCTTGTCAAATTCAAATTATTATCTTGTGAGTTCATTTCCATAAAGTATCCCCTTTGCTGTTAGATGATTTAACATATGTCTACTTTTCCTTATCTTATTTGTATTTATCTGGAGGCACTAAGTGTTTCAAAGGATGATAGCTTTCTGTCAGATCATGTTTGCCATAACTAATTTCATCAAATAGCCTTTTACAATATCCTATTTTGACCAAAGATAGGCCTGTAGAATGTGATGAAGAGATAATTTGTCCTATCAACTAAGCTAGGATAAAAAGCTAAATAACCAGAGGAGTCTCTGGCCCATCTCTTCCAGGTCTGGCTCTTGTTATACAATGGTGATGTGCTTAAGGTCTAACTGTATCCAGTTCTAGTTAGAACCAGCTGTTGAAACTCTTCAGCAAGCTTGTTGATGCAGCAGAGTTACAATTTCATCTCCCTCATTATAGACCTTCCTGGTTAGTCTTTAGAGGACTCTCTTTGCTACTAGTCCATGTTTTTGACCCCATTATGCCCATCAACATGTCAATTGCCACTGGCAGGACCTTTGTCAAAAAATCCTATTTAATTCCAAGGCCCGAGTGAGTATGGGCCTTTGACCAGAGCAGTTATTTCTACTGTTTGTCAAAGTCACCAACCTATGTGCTGCCTCACCAGAGAGTAGAGATAAGGATAATCACATATGATTCTACCCATAAATGAATTGCTGTCCATCTGTCCATACTCTTCTATGCTATGTGTGGCTATGTCATTAAACCATTTTGGCCCATCCTAGTCTTGATGAGTTCCATTTACCTAAATTTCAACTCTTTATAAATCTTTTCTACTTACAGAAAAAAAATAATAAAGGCAGTGAGAATGGTTTTCCAGGATAAATTGAAGACAGCCAAGTCTTCCTGCTAAGTCATTTCAGAGGTCAGAAGAAATGGCATAATTCCAACATCAAGAATGGACAAGAATTACCATTGAAACTAGAGAAAACATTGGGGAAAGATGTGAGAATGAGGATTTAAGAAATATTGAAGTTTATTTTTCTATTACCTACTTGAAGACAATAGACAAGACATCAGGGGAGGGGAGAGAATAAAATATGAATGCAAAAGAAAAGATCAAGAAACAAACAAATCCTCAGTAGCTCTCCACCTTGATTAATATACATAACAAGGGGGAAAATCAATCTGTTAGATAAATTCATTGATTTTATCAATTGATGGCATATCTTCAGGTTATGAATGTAACAGAAAAGTCTTTAGTTATTTAAAAGGAAATTTAACTGAAAGATTAATGCTATGATATCCTTTCTTTTCTTCCCCACCATAAAAGCCTAACCATCATTTCAGACTGAGTCAAAATGTCACCTCTTTCAAGAAGGTTTCTCTGGATATCCCCTACATACAATTCCCAAAATTTGTAATTCTCATGCTCTGATTTTACTCTTCAATATTGTTATTTGTGTAATTAGTATATGGTATTAAATCTTTTCATAAATACTGTAACTCACTTACTCTATGAAGGTAGGAGCCATGAAGTATCTCTGCATGTTCCTTAATGTCTCATTTAGTGTTATTTACAGAACAAGGATTTATCACATGATCATTGAATGAACAAATGACATTCATTATTAAGTAACAATTCAGTAGATTGAAAATTTATTTTGTCCCACAATTTTACAAATGGTAAAATTAAAATATTGGAATAATAACCAAATAAATGATTGTATGGCAGAGCAAATAAACAAATACAAACTTTCTCCATGTATGTGTAGTAGCTCAAAAAGCTAGTTGATTTTGGTACTGAGGGAGAAAAACATCAGGAGCACAGTTTAAACATCACTAATTAGATAATGAACATATCCATAATAAGGAATTCTTGTCCTTGGGCTAAAAAACAATTTGATATTCATGGCAGCAGCCTAAAGTACAGTTTGACTGTGGGGGGAGTTATATCAATAGATGGAGGTTCCATCCCATTCTCCCAAGGGGATGGGGAGTGAAGAGGTAACTGCTCAGAGGTACAAGAACTTGGAGTTAATGACTTGTTCCTGCACAAGGAAGAAGTCTCACTAAAGGGCTCAGATGGCCAGAGCACCATGAGACACTGGGTTCAAGAGTGATAGTCTCCAGAACACCAAGAGGAGGGAATGTGTTGCCTTAGGAAGAAATCCACCATGTTCTCCCATGTCAGCACCCTGAGACAAAGGTCTGGTTAAAATTTGAAGGAGGAATGGTATCATGGCAAACAATTGAAAAAAATAATTTATCATAAGAGAATTTCTCTTGGGTAATGAAGGAATAGGCAATCGTGTGCTAAATTTGATAAAGACAAGTTACTAAGCAGTGACTGTTAACATAATCTAGGCAAAGGCCATTGAATTTCATGGCTCCTTTACGGGTCCTAATTGTTTTCATTTCATGTAACCTGATCTTTTGAAAGGCAATAATTAAATAATCTAATAAAGTAATAAATGTTGAAAGTTTATCCTGGTTTAAAGTAAGAAAACTTCGATACTTACAGGACCTAGGATTTTAGCAATTTGAGCATTTCTTCCACACATAGCCAAAAATCTCCTCATACTTCAGTAGTTGTTTAGTGTGTATGCATGTATGTATGCATATGTGTGTATAAGTTGCTGTGACTGGATGAGAAAGAAAGAAAAAAAATTTTTTTTCAAAATACCATGAGACTAGAAATAAAGGAGAAAATTTAGAGTTACAGCCTTGCTGATCCTCTATCTGTACCTAACACAACTGTACTTTTCCCCACAATAATGTCACCAGAAAGTAAAATGTCAGTCTCTGCATTTTATTTCCTGCCTTTTGAATAGTGATGACATTTTGTGAGCATATTTATTTGCATTTCTTCCCCTTCCTCTTAAAGCAATTGTCCACCTCTTCCAAGTGGAGTTGAATTAGTTGCTATGTAATTTTCTTTCCAGGCTGCCACAGAAATAATGAACTCTCTGGTTCCTTAGGAGAGCCATATTTTGTAGAAGCAGGAGTCAATTTTATCACCATGGTCACAAAGGCTAATATTCTGACCAAGAAATCTGCCAACTGGCCGGGATGTTGTTTATCAGTTCTAGATTTTAAGTTTGTAGCAGGTGAGCTATTTTCCCACTTTGAAATCAAGAAAGCATGAATCCCACTGCAAACAGAAAAGTAATTTTTCAAATAAGGTTCTCATGTTTATGACACCAAATTTTAATTTATTGACCTTTTGAGGACCTAGTGAATCAGTTCTTTTCTTAAAATCTTATTACTCTATCTTCATACTTCTATGATCTTTTTTTCTTTCACATTCTCATTCTCTATCCTTCATACTATCCATTCCTTTATTCTTTCCCTCAGTGCCTATCTTAATTATGCCTTTACATGTCAAACAATTTGGGGAGGAATGAAAGGTGAGCTCAAGATGCAAACATTGTCTTTGACTCCCTAGGAGTCAAGCTCCCCAATTGGTTTTGCAATGGTGTCTTTGATTTTAAAGAATATTATTATTTTATATGCTTACTGTAAAATGCTTTTCAAATTATGTTTATTTTAAACTGAGAAAAAATTAAAATCCTATCATGTAATATACATGTGTTAGGTACTTTGTGCATGCATTGCACTGTTCTAGGTATTGGAGTCAATTTAAAGACAAATAAATCACTACCCACGCCCTTATGGACTTTACAGTCTATTGGAGGGAGATAACTCATATTTATGGATAAAATTAATACAAATTAGGAGGCAATGTGATATAATGGACCACTGGAACTGGAGAATGGAAATCTGTCTCCGAAACTTACAAGTTTGAAAAAAATCATTCTCAGAAGTATATTTCCTCGGCTATAAAATGAAGAGAATAGTTTCACTACCTTCATCACTGCATTTTATGAGGAATGTGTTCTAAAACCAGTCTTGCAGGGATAGAGAACTGACTTCAAGAATTCAGGTGGACATTAGTTCAAGTCCCATCTCTTACACTTATTGTCTGTAAGGCAAGTGACTATAAGCAGCTTTCTAAGGCTATAAATTGTAATGAAGATGTAAATCTGTATTGAGGGAAGGTGTTTCCTCAATTCTATACACTAACAAAATCACATGTCTTATCTCTATTCTTTTCCTTATCCTATGATAAATGCAAGAAGGTTCTAAAATTCTTTGATGCAATATGAGAAAGAAATCACTTCTACGTGGAGTAATTAAGATATGCTTTATAGAGGTGGTAATATAAACTTTTAAGGATATGTATGGAACTGACAGGTGGAAATAGATGGGAAAGGCATCCCAGGTATAGAGACCAATATGAAGACAATGTTGGTGTTTGCCCTTTGTTTTCAAACAGGACCAATGATATCACGGGATGATATGTCTTGACTCATGTAGGAATTAGAATTAAGTGAGGCAGAGTTGTAGAAAGTCATCAGCCTCACTCTCTTTTCCAGAGTCATCAAAGTCCAGTGGCAAGTCATCCTGACTGGCAATAGCCCAAGATGCAGTGGATGACCTCAGTGACTTCAATGTCTGACCAAACTTTAAGTGTTGTCCACAGTACCTGCTACAGCCACCTTTGTGGTCATTGGAACAAATGGTTCTCATCTGCCTATTCTACCAGGGAAAGTCTTCATATGTTTGGGGTAGACATCCCTCTAACTCACCTACAGGTGTGAGGCCTATTGGTTAGCCTCAACATGGTTTAGCCTATCTGCCAAGATGAGTTTACCAGGGTGTGGCCACTGCACATGCCACAGCTTCTTGGGCCCACAGGTGAGAGTTGGGTGAAAGGTGGATACCAAAGATGTATGAGCAGCCCTGAAAAGGGCTTGACAAGCCCTTACATCAGAGATACTAATCCTCCCTGAACACCCCCATACACCCCTATGAGGACTATATAGAGGTGGGGATTCATGGAACATTCCATTAAATCAATTTAGTTAGTGTGCAGCATATGTGAAACAATGAAGTATAAGTCTGAAAAGGGAGTTGGAAGGCAGATTACAGAAGGCCTTAAATAGCCCACTAAGAAATTTGCTTTTTTTTGTGGGGGGGGTAGGCTGTGACGAGCCGTTGAATATGACTGTGCCATAAAGTTGCAAGGTGTAATACAATGTAACCTCCTTGAAGACAGAAGCTTTTTAATTTCTATATTTGTGTCCCAACGCTTAACACAATATCTGGTGCCTGTTGGTTAATTGATTAGCTTACTGTTCTTTCATAGGCACCAGGAAGACTTTCAAGGACTAGAAGAAGGAGAAGAGATTTGAAGCAAGGAAATAGTCGACTGTGGTCAAAGCATTTCTGGAAAATCGCAAACTATGCCAGGGGCATTTAAACAACAGGCTGCCTGCAGCATTTCTGACTGGATCTATGAAACAGATCAAGTAGCTCTTTTTCCATTGCCACCTGTGAAAGCATTTTTTTCCTAAGATAACTAAATAAGAGTGTGCATATAGCAGTTTCAATTTTCTGCAGTAATTGTATAATAGGAAGCAGCACTCCCTCCCCCCCTCCAAAAAAAGGAATAAAAAGTGTGATGTCTTTAATCTAATTTAGCTTCAATAAACATTTGAAATATTTATCTTAAACTGCACTAGAGACTAATAATTACAACAAATACATGCATATACAGCTGAGATAAATAAAAACAGCTGTGGATGCAACTGAACATGCAAAAATAATAGAGCTGTCACCTGTGTCTATTTTAAATTAAAGCCTGCTCAATGCACTCCTTTGTAATGTCATGCCAAGTGGTACTTTCAGGGCACATGCTGGAGAGACAACAGTGAAATGTTTAATCCACATTCAGACTAGTGATAAGTTACAGTTTTGACCCCCATTTCCTCTTCTCCTCAGTGGTGTAAAGGGAACCATTGATTTCTGCCAACTGACAAGCAGTCAAGCATAAAATACTAGTAGCAGACTTACCCAGAGAGTAATTCCCTCTAATTCTTTCCCCAGGGTATTTTCTCACAGGGAACCATTGATTTTGGCTTGTTTAGGTAGATTTTCCAAACTGATCCCCTTTTAAAAAATCTTTTCTATCCTAGACTATCTAGGATAAGAAACCCCAAATAAAATTTCATGAAACTATGTGAAACAAATCAAACTTCTTAAGTTTCCCAGGCAGAATTCTGGGTATTTTGGAGGGGTTGGGGTATAACAGAGGACATCACAAGAATAAGGTAAAGAGTTGCCTTTGACAGTTGTTTTTAGAGCCTCATTGCCCAATTATAATGTCTGATGGAAATAGTTTTTTAGTGGTCAATGTGCCTAATTATTTTTATTTAAAGGAAACACTTAAGGATAAAAACAAATCAAGTGAAAAAAGTCATTTGAGGTCTACATTTGTATGTGCAAACCCCTTTCTCAAGGCTACAAAAAACTATAATAGTAATTGCATTTATATAGTGCTTTAAAGTTCACAATGTCTTTTACATGCAAGGATTTGTTCTCATTTAAGACTCACAAGAATCCTATGAGGTGAATGCTGCAGGTATTATTTTCCTTATTTTGCAGTTGAGGAAACAGAGGATGAGAGAAGTTATATTATCTACCACAGTCACTAAAGTAAGAAGTGTTTGAGGTAGGATTTGAATCCAGGTGTTCCGAACCCCATTGTACCACACTGCCTCTCCATAAAATAAAATCCTTCCTTACGATAACCTTAGGGTCTAATTTAAGTATCTTATCTCTATCTCTATATATTTATGTATACAGACACATATCTAGATGTATGCATGCATGTAAGTTCAAATTCAGCCTCAGACACTTACTAACTGTGTGACTATGGGCAAGTCACTTAACCCCGATTGTCTTATATATGCGTGTGTGTATACATGTACATATCTATCTATCTATCCATATATATGTATGTATATATAAATATATCCATATATATGAAACTTACATAAACACAAAAGGTTCACATAAATGATAATAAGTGTCAAACAAGTTGTACAGACAATGCTGTAATAGAGTAGAAGACAGCAAGGAGATATCACTGTGTAAAAGGCTGACATTGAGCTAAGTCTTGGAGTATAGGTACATTTTAAATAGGGAAAAAAGAGGAAAAATCGTGAGGGCACTCCATTTGAGAGAAAAGTAAGTTCCTTGAGGACAAGGAACTTATGATTTGTGTCTCTTATTCCTAAAAGCTAAGCTTACTGTTTCTGTAAAGGACTTTGCAAACATTAAAGTGTAACTCTATGCAAATGCTAGATATTATTGTTACCTTTGTTTTTATTCTAATTATAACTATTATCAGAGTTGATTTGGATTGTACAATATTGATTTGTCATATCAATGACAAACAAAACTTAGTAGAAAAGCCTAAAGTTATTATTCCTTTAGGTCCATATTACAAAATAAATACATAGTAACATCAAGGAAAGCATGTAGCTAGGGCTTTTTTTAACACAAAATTGATGTGAGATATTCCACTTCTTTCCCTCATTCTTATATCCTGCAGGTAAAAATGTGACTTCCTGGAAGCTTGGTCGATGCAATGAGAAAATATAAATCCCCTGTCAGAATAACATTACTTTAGTTAGTAAAGTTTGCCTGAAATGAAGCAGAATGGGTAGCACACTTGAAGAATTTAGGTGGTAGACTGGTTAATGTGCTATACTTGGAGTTAGGATAACCCCCATTCCAATTCTGTGTCAGACATTTACTAGTTGTGTAACATGATCAAGCCAATTAACTTCTATCAACCTTAGATTCCTCATCTGCAAAATGATGACAATACAGCATGTATCTTTATAGCACAACCTAGCTATAGCTATAATAGCACAACCTAGTGTTGTGGTGAGGATCAAATGGGATAATATTTGTAAAGCATGTTGCAAAAGGTAAAGTATCATATAGACATTTGCTATCACAGGATATCATTATGGGTTAAATCTTTTCTCTTTTCATTTCCTGCCAGTTGCATTCCTGGGAATTAGACTCCACTATCATCATGTTCCCAGGAAACTTCATCATGTTCTCCAGTAAATTCATCATCCTGAGCAAAGTATCAACTTTAGCATTCAAAAGATTTCAGTACCTTCTTTACCCTCTGATTGGAGGGCTGGAGGGTGGAGAAAAAGCCTCCATTTAAAGAGGACCAGCCAATTCTTCATTTCCAACTTGCTGTGCTCCTAGGACTAGAATTCAACATGCCTCTGGAGCAGGTACCCTCTTCCCCAGCCTCCTCGCCTCACTCTTTTCAACTTCTTGTGTGTTGTCTTCCTCTATTTGATTGTAAGCTCCTCGAGAGCAATAACTTTCTTTATTTTTCTGATGTATCCCTAAAGCTTAACACACTGCTTTGGTCATAGTAGGTGCTCAATAAATGTTCATTGAGTCATTGGCTAACTATTCTAATACCAAGACTTTTAATTTCTTATAAATCTCTAGTATGTTTATCTTATACTTGAGTAAGTTATCTCTATCTCTTTTTCAGCTGGAAAATGGCGATGATTATACCTATGCTACTTATCTCATGAGGGTAGCTAGGTGGCACAGTGGATAGAGTACTGCACCTAGAGTCAAGAAAACCCAAGTTCAAATTCGACTTTGGACATTTATTAGCTGTGTGACCCTGGGCAAGTAACTTATGGATATTGTTTTTATGAATATTGTTTGCCTCAGTTTCCTCATCAATAAAAGGAGCTGGAGAAGGAAATGGCAAACCACTCCAGTATCTTTGCAAAGCAAACCACAAATAGGATCAGGTAGAGTCAGACACGACTCAAATGACTAAACAACAAAAACTTATCTCATAGATTTGCTATGGAAATGAAAGGACGTAACTGATGTGAAATTTTACTGGAAAGTAAGAAGCATTAAACAAATACAATGATATGCTTTCTTGACATTTATACTCAGACTTAATTATTCCATTCTCCTCATCCTTGTCACTATCAGCTACCAACCTTCAGGATACTCCATTTTTTTCCCAATAATTTAAAGCCACAGTTTTCTTCACTTCATCATCTCCTGCCCCTATTCTCATAAAATTAAACATGTTCAGTAACTGTATAACATGTAGATCTACCTTGAACCAGGGTCTATTCTTTAGGCCAATGTCAGGGATCTGCTCATATCATTCATTAATAAAAAATCATCAGATCAAACATTGTTTTTTCATCCTGGTATTCAGGCTTTTCATCATCTGACGATATTCTTCCTTTTAAGTCTCATCTCATACTATTCACCTCTTCTAGTTCACTCTGATGATCATAAAGTGAATTCTACAATATACCATATAGTATAAACTTTCTGTCTTTGTGCCTTTGTCTCTATCCCTGAAATCTTCTTCCCATTCCATCTGAATCAACTGTTGAATCTTTTAAAGACAAAAGAAAATTACTTTTCAAGAACCTTCCCTTTTTTTTCTCATTTGATAATGTCCTTCTCCTTGGAACTCTGTAACTCTTAAACATAATTATCATATTTTACTTTTTATGACTGTTATTTGTAGATGTCATACTCCTTTTCTAGACTATGTTCTCCTTGTAGGTGGGAACTGTGTCTTATCTAAACTGTGTATCTTTGCCAGAGTGTGACAGTACTCTGAACATATTATGCTCTTTATAAATATTTCATAAATTGAATAACATTAAATTAATTTTTTATGGATATTGCTAAATAATTTCTCAGCTTAGATCTAAATAAGAAACAAATTTCAGAAATAAATAAAAGATAAATATTAGGTCATTTTAGTTTTACTTATATTTTCCCTTTCTTCTTACCCATATTTTAAAAAAAAACATTCTGAAAGTTGCCATTACATTTATTCCTATCAGTGCAAATATTACTAGTATGATGGGGCGGGGAAAAGCACAATATGGTAACTCAAATTAAAATTTATTTTGAGATCTCAAAACATTTGGCCACATTTGATAATTAAAAATCATGTTGAGTCTGAGAAGTAAGAATAATTTCATCTTTCTTAAACTGAAGAAAACAGCTTTAGTGGCTTATAGGAAGGCCCACAGTAAGTCACATTCACAGGAGACTTAAATAGATTTGTAGAAAGGAAAAAAAAATACTCATATGATTTTCATTTAAGTATCTGTGCTTAGATCAAATGGACTCAATTCTCAAACTTCTGGGGAGTAGAGCAACTGAAATCTCTGTATATTATTTGGATTAAATATGTGTGGGACAAATACATCCTGAAAAATGGAAACATCTTGAGTCAAGAATCTCACACAGGGTTAGGCATATTTTTCATGTTACAATGACTGCTTTGCCATACTTTTCCTGTTTCATATAGATGTTATTTCCAATATGCTTACCAGCTTTGTGGCTTTAAACCCTTATATAACTGTGTACAAAGCATTGCATGCAGGGGGTGGGGGCGTGGGGAACTGCAGTATGAACCATCCTTCTATGACAAATAGCAAACACAAGCTTCCTTTTAAATATAAAAATTTCCCCTCCCACTCCACCATTCTGTTCTGGGTCTCTAGTGAAGAACACTCACTTCCAAGCACAGCTCAATGGAAGCTTCTGCAATTTTTCAATGAACCAATGTGACAAGTCACACTTGTGTGTGTGACTTACATGTCACACATGAAAAGTTTCCCAAGCACCTATGGAACAAAACGCAAAGGCTGACGCGCTCCTAATAATATGCAAACTCATTATACAATATGGTTTTTATAACAATCCAGCAAAAAAAAATCATATATAATTGGTAGGAAAAATTAAAAGGCAACTCTCCAATGAGATATAACCATAACAACAACATCTCTGATGTTTTAAGGTATGAAAACTGCTTTACATATATCATCTCATTAGATCCCCATAATAACACTGTGAAGTGTGATTATCTCCATGTTGCAAATGAAGAAGCTCAGGCTAAGAGAGATTGAGAGATTTGCCCAGGATTGCATAGCTAATGTCAGTTGGAAAAGTTAAACTTAAGTTTCCAGACATCTTCCTACTATGATCCCAACCTGCTTCATTGGTTTATTCATTTGTTTGTTTCCTCCCCACCCCCCATTCAAATGCTAGTTATTAAGTGTCCTCTATCCTAGAGGATATGAGTGACAGATTTAGTTGTGGGGGAGGCAGGAGGAAGCAAATCTGTGATTTCAACACTGTGAAGAAATCTTAGTATGTAGACAAACATTGCAAGCTGCTGGACATGCTTTGAGGTTAAGTGATATATGTTCAAACAGTCATTTTGGATCAGTCATAATATGAACCCAGGTCTTCTTGTCTCCCAGTCTTGTTCTTTAGCCATCATACTTTGCTGCTTTATACATAGGAATAGGGAAAGAGCTCACATACATGCTGCCATAAATTCAACTTCTCTTGATTCTGAGCAACATACACTCCTCAGGTGAAAATGAGAAAGAAGAATTCTATACTTTCTGTCTTACTTTTTTTTTCTCTTCTTCTCTCCACCTAATTATACGTCACATGGAAACTTATACAGAAACTATACCTCTATGAGATCAAGAAAGTGCCAAAAACATACATCTAAGACTAAATGAATTAGCAAGATCTCCAATTCTGTCTCTTTTCCATTTCCTACCATTCTCTTTTATCTCTGTGCCCTAGGGAATGTAGCCAGCTAAGTGCAACACTCTAGCATATGGGCCCTACGAAGCCATTTTCCTAATACCATGAAAATACCAGCCCACTTTCTCCCACATGGAGCACAGGTTCTATGAGCCTCACTCCCCACACACTCTGCTATGCCAGACACAACATCTTTAGATAGTGGTATATGTGTCCTTGTTTTCAAATGTGTCTGGGACATTACAATATAAGAATGCCTAACTTCAAATCCAATTAATAATTAGATAATACTTCATTGTGTTTTAGGCTAGAACTTCTAAAAACTTATTGAAAAATGCCTGGGTTGTGGACATAATTATGATGGCTCACGTTAGAAGAGTCCCAGTGATTTTTTTTTCAAACTAGAGTAACTTAGAGATAGATAGTGAGAAGTGACCTTATAGATAATCTAAGTCTACCCATTGCCCAATTTTCCTTCTTTACAGTTGAGGAAACTGAGATCTAGAGAGGCTAAGTGACTCATCTATACTCCCACAGGGAGCAAACAGCAGAGTCAAAATTTAGATTCAGTTCATTATTCCCAATTTCATGACCTTTCTACTGTATTACATTAATGCAGAATGGTATTGAACTTGTGATTTCTTCTGTTCAAGAAGCTCCTGATGAAGAGCTCCCTCTACCAGTGCTGGTCAGCACTTTGTTTGCAATTTACATTCTTAGAGTTTTCAGGGATTGCTGAGAGATTTAAGTGACTTGCCCAGAGTTAAAACAGACAATGTATGTCAGAGGCACTTTAAAGTTTAATCCGTGTTATTAGCATGTTTTCCTCTTGATTCTTCAGTCTAACCAAATAACAAAACAGTGAATCAAGCCCTGATTTGTAGCATTTGCCAATTTCTGAGATGTAAACGCTCACAATGAAAATTTAACAATTGGCTTTCCCAAGATGATAAAAACTGGTTCCTAGACCCACGTGGATTTTTACGTATTTCCAGTGAAAGGGAAAAAAATGTTTTCTAGATTTTTAGCGGGGGTAACCCTCATAAGGTAAGGAAATAGAGCAACAAATACAACAGAAAAAAAAAAGACTGCCAAATAGGGATTGTTGTTCTCAAAGTAGTTACTTTAGGAATCTATATGTGATTTTCAGACTTTTCTTCCGAGAATCTAGGCCAATGTTTTTTTTTTTTGTGTCCTTCATGGTGGTAAATCTTTTCTTGTAATATATATTTAGTTCTGGGAAACATCTGGATTGCATGTTTGTGTGTGCGTGTGTGTGTGCGTGTGTGTGTGTGTGTGTGTGTGTATGGATGGATTGTCAATAAATTTCAAATGCTCATTTAAAAAACAGTTCCCAAAATGAATGACAAGACAGTTACTGGAATATGTGTATCTTCTCCCAAGGTGCTAATTTTGCATATGTAAGGTTTTTGTTTTCCTATGTATGCTTAAAAATTAAATTTTATTACTTTACATTGTCACACATTTTATACAGTTGCCATTTATATGCATCCACACACCGAGATGTTGACTTCTTGCACTGGTTTTAAAGTTTTGATTACAATTTAACAATTGATCATAAGATCACAGATCATAAATGTAAAGTTGGAAAGAATCTCAAAGATCATCTAGTCCAATCCTCTCATTTTGCTAGTGAGGAAACTGAGTCCCAGAAGAGTTAAGTGTTACAGGATGATACATATAGATTTACAAGGAACTTCATAAACATCAAATCAGAACCTACTCATTTGACAGATGAATAAATTGATGCAGTGGAAGGAAGGTTAAAGGATTTGTCCATGAGCACACACGTAATCAGCATATGCGGGATTTGAACACAATACCTCAGATTCGAAAGCCATTATATTTTCCCTGAATCACTCTGTGCCCCGTGGCATAGTAGAATACATTATCACCTTATGAAAGAAAAGTGTATCTTTGAAGCTGGACAGATTTTGTTGAATGAGATATTTGGAATGAAAATGTGTACTTTGAGGAATGGGAAATAGATAACTTTCATATATATCTGGAAACAGAGCAAAAATTCTCCATGGGGCCAGAGAAAAACCGTTGGAGGTAGTATGACATCTTGAATCAAACCATAACCTATTTCTAGACCCAGTAACTATTTCCAGTAGAGTAGCATCTATGGGGAATAGAATCAAGCTACAAGAACATTTTTTTTTTGTTGATGAGGCTATTTGTTTATTTTAAAATCAGGTCCCCTTTCACTCTAATGAGACAGTAGTTACATCATTCTCTGAAGGTTATTTTCTTAATTTTTTCAATGTTTATATGATTTTATTTTCCTTTTTGTTTCAGTGGAGATTTTTGGTGGAAGTGGGATTCAGATATTTCAATTTCTTACTTAAAACTGAGTTGCCAGATTTTTTTGGAGATATGTATATATATATATATATATATAAATCTCAAAAATATATCTATATTTATTAAGTGCCTACTACATGCCAGCCACTATGCTAATCACTTGACAAATATTACTTCATTAGATTCTCATAATAAGCCTGTGAAGTAAATTATATTATAATCCTTATTTTATAATTGAGGAAACTGAGGTAGACAGAGGTTAAGCAACTTGCCAGGATCACAACTATTAAGCATCTGAGGCCAAACTTGAACTCAGGTCTTCCTGACTCCTATCCCAACATTCTTTCCACTGTGCCACCTAGCACCTTAGTGTGTGTGTGTGTGTGTGTTATGTATGTGAAACAGAAATTTTAAAGACTATCAGTGGACGTCCTTTAAAATTATAATTGGATTTAGATTAAGAGGATTTGGGCTAGACACTATACCATTTACTACCTGTATGATCTTGAACCAATTATTTAATTAGTCTTAGCCTCGGGTTTTTTTTTCCTCTACAAAAAGAAGAGATTATACTTGATGATCCCTAAAGTTCCTTCTAGCTCTAAATCAAGAATCATGTATATATGTATGTGTATATATATAATATATGTATTTATTATAGATATAATTATATATATATAAATTTATATATAATATATAATTATATATATAATTTCCTAAAATTAGAAAAATAACTTACCTAATGGTATATCCTTCCTGTTCCCCCAAATAAACTCTTAGCTGTTCATTTATTAAGCCATCTAACAAAATTTGCATTCCCAATGTATTTCTGGGGATCTACTGATAATTTCTGTTAAATTTTAGGGGTTTCCTCCCAAGCCTCAACAGCATGTTGTTATTCATGTATATAATAGTGATGGACAGGTAGGTGGATCTGAGTGCCAGGGCTAGAGTCACACACACACACACACACACTAAGGTGCTAGGTGGCACAGTGGAAAGAATGTTGGGATAGGAGTCAGGAAGACCTAAATTCAAATCCGGCCTCAGACACTTACTAGATATGTGACCCTAAGCAAGTCACTTAACCCATTTGCCTCAGTTTACTCACTTGTAAAGCAAGTTAGAGAAGTAAATGGCAAAGCACTCCTTTATCCTTGTCAAGAAAACCTCAAATGAGGTCACAAAGAGTTGGATACAACTGAAATGACTGAACAACAACAAATATAATAGTGTTAGACAGATAGAGGTATTCCTTTTCTTCTGAAAAGTACACACACTTCAAATTTATAACAACCAAAAAAATCACTAGATTCATAACAGTAAAAAATAAAATAATAGCAATGCTTGTCATACATCAACTTTACAGGTGTCTGCAGGAAGAGGGAGAGAAGATAAGCTAATGTATCATTACAAAGCACTTTGCAGAAACAAATAGGAAAAAATTCTAAATTATAATAATAGCAATTCCTTTATTTTTTCAGATTCAAGGGTGATCTGTTTTTAGTGTTTGTTATATGCTAGTGGCATTTAGCAAGCTAGCTATATTACCATTCTAAGGAATGACATCTTCATTTCAGCACACCACAATGACAATTTATACTGTGGATTCCTTTGCCTACCCCCTCATTGTGGTAAGCATATATGGTAGAAGTGTGCCTGGTGAGCTGGTGATGGGTTGGGATGGTAGAGGTGGAGTACAGAGGGGGTGGGGGAGGAAAGAAGGGCAAACATGTGTTGTTTCTGTGTTCAAACATCTTTTGATCTTCTAGCTTCCTGATCCCCAACTTGCCTTAAAAGTGTAAAAAAAAAAAAATTACACTGCACACCCAGAGAGGTGTAGAACTCCTGCAGCACATTCCATTTCACTTCAATTTGCATACTTTTATCAGCTTTCTTGTTGGCCCTAGTTGAAATGAGCCTCACCATTTTGGAAGAAGATGTGCAGGAATGGGGGAGGGGGGAGGGGGTGAGGGCAAAGGCTGAAGTAACTTCTTTAAAAATATTATCCTCAAAGTCTAATACACAATAGAATGTATGATAAAGAGTCTTGTCTTTCCTGTGGTTTCTGGGGAACCACTTTACCCTGAGGGCAACAAGTTCAACACTTTTCTCCTTTCTCAGACTGTTAATCTAGAATGAGCTACAAAGACAAACTGCAATTTGTTAATGTACATTAGATTTATTTTATCCGTTCATATTACAGAACAATTTTTTTTGGCTGCCTCGCTTTATGGTTCATTTATTTCACTTAATGTCCTCATTTGGAGAAATATGCAGAGATGTGTTTTTAATCATGGAGAAGATTAAAGTCAAAACTTAAATTAAAAATGTATTTTTTTATAATCTGTTTCATTGTTAAAAGTACCCTCAGTGTTCCTTTATGTATCCTGGTAATTATGCATCGCACTCTTCTGTGCGTAGACACCCTGTATCTCAATTAAATGTTATATCTACTTAATGAAAGGCAACAGGAATTTTTCAGTTAGTAATTATAACCATAACCCAGAATCAAAACTCTCAACCCACCCTAAGACTGCTTAACAAGTTAGAAAATAAAATGGTTTTGGCCATCATGTATCTGTGAGAACCTTCTCATGACAGGAAATCTGGCATCATGATAACTTCCTTTCATTTATGTAGTAAAATGATGAATCATCTTTCCCTCCCCAACCCACTAATGTAATATTGACAATGTAATATTGAAGTTTTCAGAATCCTCAGCCCTTATTTCCCCTGTAAATTCCCAAGAAGAGGAAAATGCCTTCTTTCTCCATTTAGGGCAACAAATTTTAAGACTATAGACTACAAATCAGGTGTGATGAAGAAGGAGAGAAACAAATGAAACATGACTGTAAACTTGAAATGTACTTCTTGGATTTCATGAAGAGCCCGTGAGTTAATAAGCATTTATCTGCATTCTTTGAATCTTTAACAGTATACAAGTCAATGTGCAAAAAAAAATTAAAACACAACAGGACAATGTATTCTTTAGAAGATTTTTTTTTCTACATGAAAATAAGGAACTGCTGTTTCCATGTTCAAACCTCTCCACCAAATGATTATGCAATAGAAAGCCTTAAAATGGGATCAAAAATTACATAATCTAAAATATTAAGATATGTATTAATGACACTTTATTGCAATAATTTATCATATCTATCAAATGTATACCTCAAAGCAAAAGGAAAAAAAATAAGATTCCTCATTCTCCTTTTTTATCTCCTTCTCCTTGTTCTTCTTAGTTTCCATCTTTCTCTTCCCATTTTCTCCTCACCTTTTGCTTCTACAGGGGAACATGAAATTCTATGTGTCTAGAATGGACACATCAATTTCAGCTATTTTCATCCCATTAAAATGCTTTCTATATAAGACAACAATGAAAGGCAACAGGAATTTTTATTTTATAAACTACTTGAGTTCAAAGACTGGTTTCTTTTGCCTCTGTATGGTCAGTGCCTATCTAGTATAACATCTTGTTGGATTGGGTAGAATTGGAAAAACAGTTATTCATTTTGACCCTATATGATCAATGCAGATAGCCATGGCCAAATTGATCATTCATCTATTACTATCCATCATTCAGGCAGCTTGGACTGGATAGTCAATGGCCTAAATTTAAGTAGTTGCCAATTGTAGAAGTACATGATGTATTAGAGCAGTAGGCAGAAATTCAAGAAATTTGAATTTTAGACTGGATCTGCTACCCAGATTATGACCCTGACCAAGTCACCTCTTCCCTTGTCTTATCAGTAAAATGAAGCAATTGATTTAGAAAATTAATTCTTAATTTCCCTTCCAATTTTAAAATTCTATGACTCTACATACCACATCTATCTGCTATTATAATATAATCCATGTGAAGCAAAACCACTGGTTGAAGGAGGATTAGTATTTGCAAAACAATTTGAAAGTCAAAAGCACCACTTAATTCTTGGCACTAATATAATATTGCTTTTGATTTTCAAATTGCTCTACAAATTCTAATCCTCAGGTGCCTGTCAACAATTATTCAATAGTCTAAGGGTTCTGATAGATAGCAGGCTAGCTGTGAAACAACACATGACTTTGTGGATAAGGGAGTAGGCATGAGTCTTTGATGTAAAGACAATATAAGGACCATGACAAGTCTTTTTATGCCCAAGAAAACTGGAAGAATGGTATCTGAGTATACATTGTTCAGTGTGAGGGAAGGAAATAGAGAAGATTCTTGAAAATAATTTGGACAGATATTTCTGAAAGGGAATGAGGAAAAAAAATATGTAGAGCTTTTGAAAAAAGGAAAACTCTTGATAATCACAAGACCAAGTGGCAGCAGTACACCCTGGATCAGCCATTATCTAGGGAAGTAAGTCTAAGGAGGAAAAGCCAGCTATCTCCCAAAACTACTATCCAGCTGTCTCCCACAGGGCAGGCAAGTCAACCAAGCTGAAACCAAAGGAAATCTTGAGGGAGAAACAGGAAAGTATATGCCAGGTAAGTCATGCCACCACCAATTTGTCAATCATAACCTTTAAGACCCAGAAGGAGACAACTGAGGACACCGTACCCAGGAGCCATATCTGAGGAAGTAACCCCTGTGTAGATTCAGGCTGGCAACTGTTCCCCCAGGTTTGACAGTCACAGCTATCAAACATCTAGATAAAAAAAGATCTTGCCACTAAAGTCCTTAGCACTGTCAAATGGATCAACATTGGAAACTGATGTGACTTTATCAGTGGAAATGACATTAAGGAAAAAGCATTACAATCAGCTTTGCTGCTGTCCATGAAAGACCATGGTCATGAATAGACCATATCTATTATCTCTCCCATTAGAATGTGAACTCCAATAGAGCATGCACTGTCTTACTTTTCTATTGGTATCTCCATTGCTTAGCATAGTACTTTGCATATAGAAAGCACTTAATAAATGTCTTTTTTTTCTTTTTATTCAAGGTAAGTAAGATTGTCTTTCCAAAAAAAAAATGCAGATATCTCTTAATTAAAAGAAATTCACTTATGTAAATTTTAAGCATGAGTGGGGTTTTTTTTGATTGTTTTTGCTTTTTTAAGCAAATTCACTCTAGGAAAGAGCATCTCTGTAGATTGTGAGAATACCTTGACATTTTCTCATACCTAATATTATCTACAGCTCCCAGACAATACCCAAACCATGAAAATTTGAATTGTAATTTGAAAGATAACATAAATGGCTCCGACCCACTAATACCACCTTATGAGGATTGTTGTTAAATAAACAAACAATTAGATCAGTAAAGCCACAGTCTATTAATTTACTGATCACTATTGGAATTTAGACTTCTAAAGAACAAATACATTTTCTAGTAGACCTTAGTAAGAGTGTTCATTGGTATAGAACTTTGCAGTTTTTAGCATTATATTTTGTTCTCCTAAGGAAATTATAAAAATAGTACTGGATAAAATTGTTTAGAAATGTTCAAATAAGATTAAGAGGATCCAGGTGGAACCAAGATGGCAGAGTAGAGAGAGCAACCTACTCAAACTCTCCCAACATTCCCCTTCAAACAATTTTAAAATAATGTCTCAATTTGAATTCCAGAGTGGCAGGGTCAACAAAAGATTAATGTGAGATATTTTTTTCCAGCCTAAGAAAATTTCAAAGGTCAACAGGGAGAGGTCCGTGACACCAAAATGCAGGCTAGCTCCAAGAGTACACAGTAGCAATACCAGGCATGGGAAGCCATGACAGTAGCAGCAGCAACAGCTTTGTGAGATATCAGCTCAGACAGAGCAAGGGTGTCATATAATTAGTCGGAAAATCACAGAGTATTCTTTGGTGATCCTGGGTGCAGGACCTGAAGTAATTTCACAATTGTATTGCCCGTATGAAGTTTTGGGTCACAGTTCCAGGGCTGAAAGGGAGTGTTGCTGCAAGAAAGCAGAGTTTCTTCCTGGGTAAAGACCATAACACAGACAAGTTAAGCAGTGACCACACTTCTTCCCAGATCACAGCATCTTAGAAGCACTGAAAAGTTGCAAATGCCCAGAACAAGCTTTGAAAATAGCAGCACAAAAAATCTTGAGGCTTGCAACAGTACCTCCCAAACCCAAGGCGAGTGGACCTCACCTTTAAAATAAAGTTCAAAGTCAAGAAATAGGTTGGGAAAATGAGCTAAAAACAAGGAAACAACTTGAACATAAAAAGCTATTACTGTGGCAGAGAAGACCAAGACACAAACCATGAAGACAATAATGTGAAAACAGCTACAAGCAAAGCCTAAAAGGGGGGGAAAATGCAAAGTCCAACAAGAGCTTTGTCATTATAAAGGCGGTCAGAAATAGTCTACGTAGACAGAAGGCATGGAATGTAAGTTAACTATGTTGGGATGATTCCCCCTCACCCAAAAAAAAATGAAGGGTTAAGAAAGAGGGATGAACTGAAAGGAAAAGGGAGGGAAAGAATAGGGAAAATTATCTCCCATAAAAGAGACACACAAGGAAGAGCAAAAATAGACCCAATAAAAAGTGATAATCAACATTGCTCAAAGGTACCGAAGACAAGTTTCTCAGATAAAGGCCTCTTTCTCAAATATATATGGAACTGAGTCAAATTTATTAAAAAAAAATAAGAGCCATTGTTCAATTGATAAATGATAGAAGAATGTGAACAGGAAGTTTTCAGAAGAAGAAATCAAAGCTATCTATAGTCATGTAAAAATGCTCTAAATCACTCTGATTAAGTTAATTAATGAATTTACAATTTATAATTAAATTAAATTAAAACAACACTAAGAAATCTCCTCATACCTATCAGAAATGACAAATGCTCACGGGGATGTGGGAAAATTAGTACACAAACTACTGGTGGAATCTGTGAACTGGTTCAACCTTTCTAGAGAACAATTTGGAAGTAAGCCCAAAGTGTTATAAAACTATGACCCAGAAATATCACTTCTAGATCTGTGCTCAAAAGAACTCAAGGAAAAAGAAAAAGGACCTATATTTAAATATATGTATGTACATATATACATATGTATATATATATATTATATATATATATGTGTGTGTGTGTGTGTGTGTGTGTGTGTGTGTGTGTATCAGCTCTTTTTGTGATGGCAAAGAAATGAAAATTGAGGGGACGGCCATCAATTGAGAAATGTCTGAACAAGTAGTGATATATGAATGTGATGGTATACTATTGTCCTGTAAGAAATGATGAATGGAATGGTTTCAGAAAAAGTGGGGAAGACCTGTATGAATTAATGCCAGGTGAAGAGAGTAGAAGCAGGAGATCATTGTGCACAGCAGCAGCAATGTTGTAATGATGATCTATTGTGAAAGACTTAGCCACTCTGATCAAGATAATTCCAGAGGACTCAGGAGGAAAAATGCTATTTACCTCCAGAGGAAAAAAAAATTACGAACTCTGAGTGTAAATTAAGGTATCATTTTCTCACATTTTTAAATTTTTTTTCTTGATTTTTCATTATGTGGCTAACATGGAACCATATTTCACATGACTTTGCATGTGTAATTGGTATCATGTTGCTTGTTCTCTTAGTAGGTGGAAGAAAAGCTGTAGGGAGGAAAAGAATTTGGAACTCAAAATTTAAACAAAGAATGTTAAAAATGAATAATAAATTGAAAAAAATTGAGAGAATTCAGTGGTGGGGAGGGAATAAAATATGAAAAAAAAAACATTATGAACAAATAATGGCTATTTCCCTCATCTATAAAACATTTATGTCACAGAATTACAGTGTTGGAAGGGATCACAATGGCCATCTAGTCCAGCTCATATTCCTTAAGGAATCCCCATTATAAAATATCCAAAAAATAAGCAATATAATAAGGAAAAACCCAACACCACCTTAGACAGCTCATTCCACTTTTGTACAGCTCTTTGTTAGAAAGTAGTTCAGCATAGAGACACCAACCTTAAATTCTCCTTTTTGTAACTTCCATCTTGGATAAATATTCTGGGACCAAACAGAACAAATCTAATTCCTCTTTCAAATCACAGCCTTTCAAATACTAGAAACTAGCTATTGTCTCCCTTGAAACATCTCTTCTGAAGACTAAATATCCCCATTCTTAAGGGTACTAAAATGAAATTGTTTAAAGATTTGTTCAGAAGTGAGAGGAAGGGTGTTAGAATTAACGACTTGTGACAATGCACTCTAGATAATCTACCACATGCTGGAAACCAGCTGAATATAACCCTTCACTAAGCAGTTGAAGAGAATCAAAGAAATCACATTTAAATAAGACAATTGCTCAGTGCAAACATCCATAAGATTATGGATCTGGAAGGGATAATCATTGTCATTTAGTTTAATACTTTCATTTTATAAGTGAGAAACTTATACAATACAGTTAGGTTAAATTCATTGTCCAAGGTCACATAAGTATCAAGAAACAAGATTGAATCCAGATCCTCTGAACTCCAGAATCAATAATACTTACAGTGTGGCACACTGAGCATTAAATTATATTTTTTTCTACAATAGTACCAAAATATTTCTGAAAAGTTGAAAATAGTAAAATGATTACTTCATTTTCTGGGTATAATAATCTATGCAAGTGAAGAACAGAAAGCTGAAGTGTCTTTGCACTTTGCATTTTTGCAACTTTGTACAAAGTTGGTTTCTTTTCATTGTTTAATTTAATGATGAAAGTATTTTTAATTATTTTATACCACATATTATAGTAATGAATCAATGAACAGATAAAACAAAGATTTGTTATGAAATATTATCATTAAAAGCTAAAACTAACTATTCTATTGAGATAACAGTGATGGTTATATCTTCACAAAATTCCTCTCCATGAACTTCTTAAAACAAACAAAAAATATCAAATTAAATAACTGAAGTTATAAGAACACACAAGGTAAAAACTTGTGGGGAAAAAAGCAGGAGGTATTGTTACCAAGTACATCCAAAGTGTGATCTTTCAACATAATAATTTCATGACCACATTTTGAGCTTTCACTATGGTGGTTCCTCTTTATCTCCTTAAAGTTTCTTAATGACAGTGACTCAGTCTGACCCATGCATGTTCTCCCCTTATCCACCATCCCTTTCCTTTAACATAGAATTCTGATCCCTAGTCACAAAATTTCTGTAAAATGGGGATAATAAAAACACTTACCTTCAAGGGTTATTTTGATGATCAAATGCATAATAGTTATAAAGCACTTATGTTAGTTATTAGATATTATTATCCTTGATGACTCATTCTCAATCACCTCACAAATCTCAATAGTTTCTAGATCATTTTAATGCATTCTTCCCCCTTTCTCCAGTCCCTCAATCGCCTAAATAAACTCAGACCTTCATCACTTCTTGCCTGGACTATTACAATAATCCCTTAACTAGTTTCGCTGCCTCATTTCTCCCTGCTTCATTGTGTCCTCTCAGCTGTCAAAGTGGTTTTCCTAGAGGGCATGTATTGATTGCTTTGCACATAATTTTTCATTTACTAATCTATGTACAAGTTATCTTCCAATAGTGGAATGTAAACTCATTAATGTCAATGAACCCTTTAATTTTTGTCCTTTTATTCCATAGTTATAACATGGTGACAGACACATAGAAGAACTTAATAAACACTTGTATAATTCATCAAGAGAATACAGAATACACAGGATGGTAACATAAAAATTTCATTTTCAACTCACCCAGAAATTTAATGGTCAAATATCAGTTTAAAAAATGAACAGAGAATCTTGCAAATATTAGGGAAGAAGCAAATCAAACTCCAAAATACACCGATTCAAATCACAAAGTATTCATCGTCTGGAATAATTAAGGGTAAAGTAATGTAATATATTGAAGGCAAAGTGTATAACACAAAATCATCTATGTCATAAAATTGGTCACATCTTTTAATGAAAAAACATAGTGGCCTATTTTTTTTCAATGTACTAAAGACCTTCCAGGCATTACCAGGAAGAAAGCTGGTCTTAGTTCAGTTTCCATTCTAGTCCTAATGTTCTTTAAACTTCTTACATTACTGTCAACATTACATATTTTTCATATGGTCATGGCTATATGAATTGACTTTTAAACGAGAGTCTTTAAATTCAGCTCATGCTGTGTTTTTCATTTATTTGTCCAGGTTTCTTGCATTTATCAATCTTCTTGTTTTAGTTTACTACAGACATTAGCTTACTATTTTATTACAAGGCAGCTAGGTGGTATGGTGAATAGAGCACTAGGACTGAAATCATGAAGACTTGGGTTCAAATCCTGCTTCAGAAACTTGCTAGCTGTGAAGCCCTGGGTGCTTAAACTCACTTAATCATGTTTGCTTCAGTTTTCTCATCCATGAAATGAACTGGAAAAGGAAATGGCAAACTGCTCCAGTGTCTTTGCCAAAAAAACCCCAAATAGTGGAGACACAACTCAACAACAATAAATTTTCTTATACATTTTCAAAATAAAGGTAATTTCAGATAGATAGATAGATATAGCTAAATGTTTTGATCAAATTAATTAAAAATGAGTATAGTTTAGATAATTCAGAGGGAATTGAAACTAATAGATACTGTATCTCACAGTGTTTTATCAGTAAACAGTGAATTCCAGAAGTCAGATAAAAGTTCTTTCAACAGCCCAATAGCAGAGGATAGGTTTCATATTGAATAGTTAAATTTAAACTGTAGATTACCCTAACGTTAGCTGTGTAGGAAAAAAAAAATCCAACTAGTGAAATTCTCTGAGCTGCTACAGTAGTGGAATTTGAAGGCCTTGGTATGATGTTATCAGTCAGGGACTAGAATAATCCAGGAGATGGTGGTAAGACAGTCTTAAATACTTACTGTGAACATCACATTTATTCAAAATAAAGCTCAGGATCAAAAATGACTCAAATATAGCAAATGTGGAAACAGGAATAAAATCGCCTTTGAATGAAATAAGTAGAGAGGATAGAGCAAAGACTTCAGCTGAGATAGCCAGACAATAGGAGCCCTGTCCAATATTCAGCCTAGGAAAATTACCTGGACTAATAGGATTTGATATACCTCACTGAGATTCCCCCCAAACCTCCCACCCCTTGTTAGATTTTTTTTTTCCTTCTACTTCCTTTTTACCCCTAAGCTACAGAGCTCAACTTTGGCTGTTTAGTCATTTTCCTGTGCTGAAACTCTGAATGATTTTGTTTTCTTTATTTTATCTCAGTACAATTCCAGAATAAATTAACTAGAAAGGCACATGAAATATCAAATAAGGTCCTTGAAATGTATTTCTATAATAAAAAATTTAAAGAATTTCATTCAAGAAAGTAATAGTCCTATTATTTTTTTAAATTATTCCTCTTGCATATTTTATTTTTTTATCCTTTCTTTATTACCTCCATTCCCAAAAAAAAAGACTGTGAAAATTTTTAAGTTGCAACCCCAATTGGTTAGGCCAGTGTGCTACAGTTGTATTTGTCCTATATAGTGGAGGGAAAGGACTGTTTCTTTTACTCCCCCCACCACCATCCCTGAGTCAAAGCATAAATACATATCTTCTTCCAGGTATAAATACAATTTGAAGAACAATATTAGATTATTTGGGAAGCTTGAGAAAACTCTTTGGAGACATCTGAGTTAATAGGAAAAAAAAAATAACAGGAAGAAGCATTTGAGGGAATTGATGCCTGCATTAGGTGAACAATAAAATATGTACTTACTATAGATTAATATTTTAAAAAACCATTTCAAGTATGCACATGATTTCAGCAATATTCTAATTATACTTCTCTCAAACCAAAACAAAGAAATAAACATGATCAATATAGATTTCTAAAGAACTTGGTTATTATTATTTGACTTTGCTTATCCATCATTCTAAAGATATTTCATTTGTTTTGTTTTGTTTTTGTTTTGTTTTTTTGTTTGATTGTATACATAATTTTAGAAAGACTTGTCAATTCAGTCAAATGGAGTCAGAAAATTCAGTGAAAGTTTGACAAGTTAATTATTTCAATTTTTTCTATAGTCGTTGAACTGAATTCAAGTCTGTCCAGTGAAAATGATTTTCAAACAGGCACATCTCGAATATTGCTTAAGACATATCATAGCTCAGTTGATATCTTATTTTGTGTTATCTTGCTGAAAATGACATTTTTGGATCACATTCTTTATAACTAAAAAAAAACTTTAAAATTAAAAAAATAAAAAACACTTCAGAGATTTTCAGTTCTATTCAATTTGAGAAAAAAAAACTACAAAATTAATATGCTCCATTCTCTTGCTGAGTTTACATTTAACTCCCTCATTTCACAGGTGGAGAAATTAATTCTCAGAAAAATGAAAAGAAACTACTCAAGGTCACAAGCTAGTAAGTAATATGAAGTGAGTAATAGATCTTATTATTGCAAATCAATTCCCCCCACAAAAAAAATCTGACAGTATTTTTTTTTCTAATCCTGAGTCCTCTTTTTAGTGTTTTTTTCCCTTTCACATTTTAAATTATTTACTGATTTTGATTCTTCCATGCTGTAAATGAGTGTAAAACAAATTCAGGTCCAAGGGATTGTGATGAGGAAATGAGTATAAAACATGCTGCTGATTTACATTTGTTTGCAACACACTTGCCCTATGCAATCTGTAGAACTATACTCACATGCCATTCAAAATGGTGGTGAATCAAAATGAGTGATGTGATTTTGCAAATACTGTATGTGTTTCAGTATTTACAAAGTTCTTGTAGAATTTAATTTTCAAATGAAATGAAAACTACTTTTTAAAAATACTGCAATCACTTCACTGTTGAAATTTACCATATTTGCATTCATTATATAAAAATTGTGAATAGTACATATGTCACTACCAAATAGTCAGCTTTGTGTTTTTTTAGAAACCAGTAAACCGTGGCAGTCTTTGCCATCATTGGAGAGCAAAACAAAACATCAAATTTCTTATTCTGAATTATAAAAATTCAAGCTTAAATATCTTCTCTTGGGACATGGGGGGGGAAAGTTTTAGATACAGTCTAAATGGCATAAAATATCTAAGTAAAACTTTTTTAATTAAATTAATTAAATTATAGATATGTTAGAGAACTTCATGAGCATGCATTTCCTTCCAAATTTCTATCAACAAAATTAATGAGGATATCTGTGATTTATATATGAAGGTGTGAAAAAATTTACAAAGAGCAGCTTCATGCTTTTTCTCACTACTATAACTCTCCTTTTGACTTTTCTTCTAATTGAATGAATCTATGACTTTGACCATTTAATGGTTTAGACTGATACCTATTGATGACTATTCTTCCTAAACAGCTACTCTAGATCATCTCCCAATATACTGGGGCATATCCTCTAAGTCTTTTAATGTTTCCTAGGTGACAATGTGCCATGTAGGCAATTACACCTTATATTTAGTTCTAGATTCAAAGGGTTAATTCTAAGTATTCAGGAAGTGATTAGGCTCTTCCACTCATTTCATACCTAAATACTGACAAGAAAATGCTTTCCAAATGGATAACTATGTGGTAAACATTGATTATTCAACACTGATGGGTAATGATAATTACTGTTTTATTTGATAAGGGCAAAGTAGCCTTTACCCTTCAATTTTAAGATAGCCCCTCAATTTCTACTTTTTCTTTTCGTTATGTCTCTTGAAATATCCATAACCTTTTAATCACAATGGATTTGGTTATTGTCTTATTCTACAAAGTAACCCTTTGGCAGTTAGGATTTAGTTAAGGTACTTTTGGTTCATTATACTTAGTCATTAACATTAAGTAATCACTCTATTAATTTAGGTCTTCCTGTATTACTAAGAACATAATTTGGTAGATGTATTTATTTAGTTCTTGTGTGTGTGCCTCTGAAGATTAATGTAAAATGTAAATATTTGAGGTTAAATTTTGCTTTCTGTATTTTGCTTCTATTTTTCACTTTAGTGTAGGGGTATAAGGTGTGGTGTTATGTTTTTTGTTTTGCTTCTGCAGGATATGTTTGTCCACATGGGTCTGTCTATATGTGGCTGATAAGAAGAGAAAAATAGATATCTCTAGAGCAGGGGTAGGGAACCTGTGGCCTTCTAGGTCTTTGGGTGAGACCTTTTGAGTGACCAAGTTTTACAGAATAACTCCTTTTATTGGGAGGATTTGTTCTATGAAGTTTGGATTCAGGCAAAGGGCTGAGCTTAAGGACCTAGAGGGCCACTATAGCCTCGAGGCAATGGGTTACCCAGCTCTGCTCTAGAGCCTTCTCCAACCACCCTTCTTTAAAGGAAGATTTTAATGACTTCCAGGAAGGAAATCCAGAGTTTAAGGCCAAAGGCTGGTCATTCTGCTCTCCTCAAAGTAAGGGTGTACAAGACTAGAAATATCTAACTGCTCCCTTAAATATTGTTCTTCTAGGGGAAATTTTTATTTTAAGTTCAAGTTGTGCTCCTGATCAGTCCCTCAAGTTTCATATCCAAGATTTGACCTCCTCCCACCAAATACCAGTTATAAAATGAATACATATAGTGAATAAAACCATTTTATCCAAAACAATAGCAAAACAGAAATCAGAAGAACTATACCTGGGAGACTACATGCTGTACAAAGTAAGTGAGCTATCCAATTCACCATGTGATAACACAGTTTAACCAAGAAAATCTCAAATCTCCCCAAAGGGTGAATTTTCCAAAATCTTTATTATAGTAAGCTGAGAATAGGGACATAATTGAATTGCTGGCTCTTCTCCATGTCTTCTTCCCAAAAATTTCCTCTCCCTTCAGTGACCTGAAGAGAGTATGAAAATGTGGTGTTGTTGTTGTTGTTGTTGTTGTTGTTGTTGTTGTTGTTGTTGTTGTTGCTGTTGCTGTTGCTGTTGCTGTTGTTGTTGTTTTCCCTCAAAGTTGGAAGTCAGAAGATCAGGATCTGTCTTATTCCAAACTCTCATCAATTTGATGCATTATCAATATCCACCAATGAGGAAAACACAATACAAATGGACTTAGAGGATTGGCTAATGTTTCTAATATTCAGAAATTATGATTATTTTGGGACTTTATTTTCAATCCAGGGACTTTCTTGAAAATATTATTAACTATTCCAAATAGTGTCTTTGTTATTTTTTTAAGTTTGTCTAAGAAATCCCATCATATTTCATGTGAGCTTGGAGTATTTTGCCTCTTGATATTTTATCTCTTCTCTTACTGTTTTAATTTGTATTTTCAGTATGTTTTCAAAAAGTATTGAAGAGAAGTGGCATCCTGACTTCTATAAAATTTTGATGAAGTTTCTGGTATTTTTCAAATATAAATATTGAAGTTCTTAATTTTAAACTATTTTGATTGTACTAAACAAAAACCTTTAATTCAATGACTTTTAGCACTTTTTTAAAAAAATTTATGTCGTATAAGGCTTATTTTGCTTTTATTGATTTGTTCATTTTTTTGTTTGAATGCTTATTTATGTTAACTGTTCACTGTTTTCCCAATGTTGAATTATTCTTATACTTCTGGTATAAGTCCTAATTGGTTTTAATAAATTAGTCATTGCTAGAATATATTTAAAATGTTTGTATTTTGGTTATATAGACACATTTTGGCCACATCAACACATTATTTTCTATATTTTTTCTGTCCTAAGTTTGAATATCAGAATCATGTTTGTGTCATAAAAAGTATACTACGTAGATATATTCTTCCCCCTAGTTTAAAAAACAATTTAATCTACCTAAAGATGATGATGATGATGATGATGATGATGATGATGATGATGATGATGATGATGATTACTATTACTTTGGCATTATGTGCTGATTTGTTTTAAAATCCTGAAGTAGAATTAAGGAATTAAGAATGATTAATTTTTTTTAATCAATCTCTTTTGTTAGTTCACAGAGGCCATATAATCCTTTCCCATAAAAATTACAGTGATTATTTAAAATTCTGAAAATTCTAACATTTCATAGCAATCATTGGGTAGAATCAGAAAGCTTTTTACTGATAATACATCTTTTCTTTCCTAAATTGTGCAACTTCCTTTAATATTTCAGACTACCATTCTTGTCTTCTGCATTGTTGCTAGGCAATTTTCAGCTTCTCTCTGAATATTCCAGCTTCTTCTTCTGTCCATTGAATTATTTTCCTTTGATACACAGTATCTTCTAAAGTATAATTAGAGTCACATAAAACCAAAATATTCACAGTATCAATAATCCAATAGCAGCATCAAATTGGGGGAAAAGGAGGTAGTAGAAGAGGTGGTAAAATTTGTTTTGGTTTTGGTTTTGGGTTTTTTTTTTGCTCAATAATGTCTTAATTCTTGTCATTTGGTTTAGTAAAACAAAATCTCATAGTATAACCTTTTCTTTACATAGCTTGCTGTTGTACTCTCACTTAAAGCAGTCTGGAGGAAAGTGGTTCTCGACAAATATTGCTTTATTTGTGGAGTTTGGTTTTTTTTTATTTGTTTCTTTTCTTTTGACAGCAATCACTCACTTGTTAGAAATATCAGTTCATGAAATGGGAAAGCAACTATTAAGTGCAAAATGCTCAGATTATTGAAGGATGAGAACTTGGAGACTTGCAGGCCAAACACAGATACAAGATCAGCCTCTTGTTTCTGAAATTTATTTCTGGTGATTTCCCTGTAAGTGTTATTTTATAGTAAACTTAAGTGATTCTGTTACCCCTGAGGTAGGGTAGGAAGGATGGATCATTTCAGGAAGCCAAGAGGTTGAGGCCTCAGAAACCCATAAGCAAATTGCTTCAAGGGCCAAAGGCACGTGTTGCTCACCATTGGAATCACAAAGAACTCAGGTATGGAAAAGAGAAGGCAGGTGGCACCTCGGACTCATTGTCCTGGGCCTGACTTCTCTGTTACCTCAAGAAGTGATCTTAGTCTTTAAAGCCCTCTAATAGGTACCTACTGCCCAGATACCCTAGACTTTATTCTCAAATACAGCAAGCAGTGCCCATGTTCAGGCATAGTGACAGCCTTCACAACCTGACAGGTGATTTATACTGTCCCAATGGAGAACAGCCATACTCTCAGATTAATTACTTTTGAATGTTTGATAGAATTAACTTATAAATCTATCTGATACAGGGTTTTCCCCTCCTTTCCATACATCCTCTTCTGGGGATCCACTTATGGATGGCATTTAAATTCTTTCTGAGATGGGATGAACAGTATCTTTATCTCCTCTTTCTTTCATTTGGGCAATTTGTATCTATGTAAATAGTCATAAATTTCCTTTAGATTTCTCATTTGCAATGATATGATTGTGTATAGTAGTTTATTATATTTCCTGTTTGTTTTAAATTTACTGTTTTTGATTTTAATATTTTAAAGATTTTTTTCTCTTTCTTGATTTTGTTAAATTCAATTACCTAATAAAATATCTTTCTATTCCAACTTTTAAAAGTAATTAACTCATTACAGTTTTTTTTAATTTATTAATTTCTTCTGTGACTTGACTACACCTGTGATTGTGTCAGGGATCATGGAACAGTAGAAATTGGCATGAACTGTTATCGTCAGAAGGGCAGCTAAGTGGTACAGAGGATAGAGTGTCAGGCCTGAAGTCAGGAAGACCCAAGCTCAAATGCGACTGTGGACATTTATTAGCTAAGTGACCCTGGGCGAGTAACTTATACCGAGTTTGCCTCAGTTTCTTTATATGTAAAATGAGGTGGAGAAGAAAATGGCAAACCACTCCAATATCTTTGCCACTAAAACCCTAATGGGGTCATGAAGGGTCAGACATGACTGAACAAAAACAACAAATTTTAGTTGCGCCTTGCAATTTGCTGTCTCGTGACTTTAGGAGAGTCATTTCTTCTATTTGAGATTTAATTTCTTCATCTATAAAATTATGTAATGAAACTAAATGACCTTTATTAGCTTCATTCAGCACCAGTTCAGCCCTGGTCTTGACTTTCTAGATTACAAAACCACATGCCCATGTTGGACATTTTCATCCTCCCCTTCTCCTTACAACTATATTCCTTTTTTAGATCTCTTTTGTATGGTCTTCCGCAATTAGAATGTAAGCTCTTCAGAAGTTCAGAGTGTTTTTATTTTTCATTTATTTGTATCACCATTAGTTATCACAGTGTTTGGTAAATAGTGAGTGCTAAATAAATGCTGACTTCTTTCTTTTCCTTCTTTCTAAATCTATGATCCCAATTTTTAAAATTGTCTATTCAATTCATTTTCCTCCATTTTTCTATCACATTAATATGTTTTTAAGATTTTTTCTTTGTCAGTAAAAAGATATTATATATTATATATTCTTTTATGTTGTCTCATTGTTATTATTCTCTTCAAACTAATAACTTATAATTTCTGTGATTTTTTATTTGATTTATTCATTGCTTAGTATATTATTACATAATAGACATTTATTTTTGTATATTTTGTTAGTATCCCCTTTATTAATTTATATTTTGTTGCATTATAGTTGCTAAAATATATTTATTTTTATATTCAAATTGCCTACCACATTATCAATTTTGAAGGCATTGAAGATGCTGAAATTATGCACTCTCTAATATTTCCATTGAATAGTCACCATAGAGTTATCAAACTTTTTTCTAATATTCAATTCATAGTTGTACTATCTTTATTTATCATTCTGTTGTATTCATCAAATTCTGAAGTATGAATTTTAAAGAAATAAGAATTATTTTATAATCAAGAACTTTTTACATACTACTAAGATGTCTTTTTAAGTAGACATAAAACTTATTGAATGATCATATTACTTCTTTATTTTTTGATTTTAAAAAAAGCCTCTGTGAACCCAGGAACTATATGAACACAATTACAAAACATTTTTTCACACAAATAAAGTCAGATCTAAATAATTGGAAAAACATCAGCTGCCCATTGGTAGGTCTAGCTAATATAATAAGAATGACAATTTTACCTAAGCTAATTTACTTATTCAATGCCATACCAATCAAACTACCAAAAAATATTTTATAGAGTTAAAAAAATATTAAGATTCATCTAGAATAACAAAAGGTCCAGAAAATCAAGGGAACTAATAAAAAGAAATGCAGGGGAAGGTGGCCAGCCATTCCAGGTCTTAAATTGTGTTATAAAGCAACAATCATCAAAACTGCTTGGTACTGGCTAAGAAATAGAGTGGTGGATCAGTGCAACAGGTTAAGTATGTAAGACACAGTAGTCAATGACTAGAGTAATCTACTGTTTGATAAACCCAAAGACCCCAGTTTCTGAGATAAGAACTCACTCTTTGACAAAAACTGCTGGGAAAACTGAAAAAGAATATGGCAGAAATTAGGCATAGACCAAAATCTCACACCATTTACCACAATAAAGTCAAAATGGGTTCATGATTTGGATATAAAGGCTGATACTTTAAGCAAACTGGGAGAGCAAGGAATAGTTTACCTATCACATTTATGAAGAATAGAAGAATTCATGACCAAACAGGAGATAGAGAACATTATGAAATGTAAAATGGATAACTTTGATTACATTAAATTGAAAAGTTTTTGCACAAACAAAGCCAATGAAACCAAGATTAGAAGGAAAGTAGAAAATTGGGAAAGAATTTTTTACAACCAGTCTCTCTGATAAAGGACTGATTTCTAAAATATATAGAGAATTAAGTCAAATTAATAAAAATACAAATCATTCTGCAATTGATAAATGGTCAAAGGATATGAACAGGCAGTTCTCAGATGAAGAAATTAAAGCCACCTACAGTCATATAAAAAAATGCTCTAAAAAACTATTGATTAGAGAAATGCAAATCAAAACAACTCTGAGGTACCACAGCACACCTATCAGATTGGTCAAGATGACAAAAAAAGAGAATGATAAATGTTGGAGAAGATGTGGGAAAATTGGAACACTAATGTATTGTTGGTGGGGCTGTGAAATGATCCAACCATCTTGGAGAACAATTTGGAACTATGCCCAAAGGGTTATAAAAATGTCCATACCCTTTGACCCAGCAATAGCACTTCTAGGGCTATATCCCAAAGAGATCATACAAATGGGAAAAGTACCCACATGTAAAAAAAAAATATTTATAGCAGCTCTTTTTGTGGTGGCAAAGAATTGGAAATTGAGAGGATGCCCATCAATTGGGCAATGGCTTAGCAAGTTGTAGTATGTGAATGTAATGGAATACTATTGTGCTATAAGAAATGATGAACAGACTGACTTCAGAAAAACCTGGAAAGACTTGTATGGTTTGATGCTAAGTGAAGTGAGCAGAACCAGGATAATGTTGTACACAGTAACAGCCATGTTGTAAGGTGACTAATATTGATAGATTTAACCCTTCTCAACAATACAAGCATCTAAGACATCTCCAAAGGCCTCATGATGGAAAATGCTATCCACATCCAAAGAAAGAACTATGGAAATTGAATGGAGATTGAAGCATACTATTTGCTATTTTTTTTCTTCTATTGTGTTTTGTTTCCTCTTTCTGGTGGTTCCTCCTATTGGTTCTAATTCTTATTAACAACATCACTAATGCGAAAATATGTTTAATAGGAATGTATATGTAGAGTCTATATAAGATTGTGTGCAGTCTTGGGGAGGGAGGTGAGAGGAGAGGGGGAGAAAATTTAAAACTCAAAAGCTTATGGAAGAGATTGTTGATAATTCAAAATAAATTAAATTTTAAAAAAAGGCTCTGTGTCTATTTTAAATGTGTTTCTAATAAGTAATAAATTGTTAAATTTCTGCATGCTGTAATTCTCTTTGGTTTGATGTATGTGTTTAGTACATTTCAATTCAACATTAATTGGTTATTTTGAGCTCCCTTCCATCAAATTCTAGTAGCAGTAGTAGCAGCAGCAGCAGTAGCAGCAGCAGCAGTAGTAGTAGTAATAGCAATAGCAGTAGTAGTGTAGTAGTGGTAGGAGGAGTAGTAGCAACAGTAATATATAATCATTTTAAGACCAGCACTAGATAACAGTGCTTTAATTTTTTATACCAATCTAATTCTAGATATCGTCCACAAAAAATAAGAATTCAAAAGACAATAGTTTTTTTTTCTCTTTTAATCAGATAACGATTATTATTCTGGATTCTAGATCACATTCAATTCCTTCTTTCCTTATCTCTCTGTTTGAAAGGCTTTCATGTGTGGAGTGCATTCCTAGTCATTTTAATTTACATATGTAGCATGGAACAATAAAGAGACTTCTGGACCAAAATCAGAGAACTCTAGTGGAATCCAAAGTTTTTCACTAACCACCTATGATTTTCAAACCATCTATTCTGGAGTTCCTTGCCTACAAAATGTTTCAGTTAAATCAATCAGTCTCCAAGTTCCACTTTGGCACCAAGTGCATGCTCCAATTAACTTCTCCCCCATCACCACTGCCATATTTCTTTCATTTGCTAGGATGATTCCTTCTGCATAGACTTTACCTATAAATGTTCTCTCTCTCTCTCTCTCTCTCTCTCTCTCTCTCTCTCTCTCTCTCTCTCTCTCTCTC